>NC_134090.1:126194861-126511319 GCF_000715075.1 Nicotiana tabacum
TTTCCATTCAGTCAGCATTAGGGTTTTAAACCCTAAACTGAACTTTTTCCTTCAGCCAGCATTAGGGTTTTAAACCCTAAACTGAGCTTTTCCATGCAATTAGCATTAGGGTTTTAAACCCTAAACGGAATTTTTCCTTTAGTCAGCATTAGGGTTTTAAACCCTAAACTCAACTTTTTCCTTCAGCCAGTATTAGGGTTTTAAACCCTAAACTGAGCTTTTCCATGCAATCAGCATTAGGGTTTTAAACCCTAAACTGAATTTTTTCCTTTAGTCAGCATTAGGGTTTTAAACCCTAAGCTGAACTTTTTTCCACTAAGCCAGCATTAGGGTTTTAAACCCTAAACTGAATTTTTCCTTTCAGTCAGCATTAGGGTTTTAAACCCTAAACTGAACTTTCCAGCCAGTCAGCATTAGGGTTTTAAACCCTAAGCTAAACTTTTCCTTTAATCAGCATTAGGGTTTTAAACCCTAAACTGAATTTTTCCTTTCAGTCAGCATTAGGGTTTTAAACCCTAAACTGAACTTTCCAGCCAGTCAGCATTAGGGTTTTAAACCCTAAACTAAACTTTTTCCTTTCAGCCAGCATTAAGGTTTTAAACCCTAAACTGAACTCTTTTCCATTCAGTCAGTATTAGGGTTTTAAACCCTAAACTGAACTTTTTCTCTAGGTAGCATTAGGGTTTTTAACCCTAAACTGAACTTTTCCTTCAGTTAGCATTAGAGTTTTAAACCCTAAACTGAACTCTTTTCCATTCAGTCAGTATTAGGGTTTTAAACCGTAAACTGAACTTTTCCTCTAGTCAGCATTAGGGTTTTAAACCCTAAACTGAACTTTTCCTTTAGTCAGCATTAGGGTTTTAAACCCTAAACTGAACTTTTTCCCTTTAATCAGCATTAGGGTTTTAAACCCTAAACTGAACTTTTTCCTTTAATCAGCATTAGGGTTTTAAACCCTAAACTGAACTTTTCCATTCAGTCAGGCATTAGGGTTTTAAACCCTAAACTGAACTTTTTTCCATTCAGCCAGCATTAGGGTTTTAAACCCTAAACTGAGCTTTTCCATGCAGTCAGCATTAGGGTTTTAAACTTTTAACTGACCTTTTTTCCTTTAATCAGCATTAGGGTTTTAAACCCTAACTGAACTTTTTTCCATTCAGCCAGCATTAGGGTTTTAAACCCTAAACTGAGCTTTTCCATGCAATCAGCATTAGGGTTTTAAACCCTAAACTGAATTTTTCCTTTAGTCAGCATTAGGGTTTTAAACCCTAAACTGAACTTTTTTCCATTCAGCCAGCATTAGGGTTTTAAACCCTAAACTGAGCTTTTCCATGCAATCAACATTAGGGTTTTAAACCCTAAACTGAATTTTTCCATGCAATCAGCATTGGGGTTTTAAACCTTAAACTGAACTTTTCCATTCAGCCAGCATTAGGGTTTTAAACCCTAAACTGAGCTTTTCCATTTAGTCAGCATTAGGGTTTTAAACCCTAAACTGAACTTTTTCCATTCAGCCAGCATTAGGGTTTTAAACCCAAAACTGAGCTTTTCCATGCAATCAGCATTACGGTTTTAAACCATAAACTAAACTTTTCCATTCAGTCAGCATTAGGGTTTTAAACCCTAAACTGAGCTTTTCCATTTAGTCAGCATTAGGGTTTTAAACCCTAAACTGAACTTTTTCCATTCAGCCAGCATTAGGGTTTTAAACCCTAAACTGAGCTTTTCCATTCAGTCAGCATTAGGGTTTTAAACCCTAAACTGAACTTTTTCCTTCAGCCAGCATTAGGGTTTTAAACCCTAAACTGAGCTTTTCCATGCAATTAGCATTAGGGTTTTAAACCCTAAACTGAATTTTTCCTTTAGTCAGCATTAGGGTTTTAAACCCTAAACTCAACTTTTTCCTTCAGCCAGCATTAGGGTTTTAAACCCTAAACTGAGCTTTTCCATGCAATCAGCATTAGGGTTTTAAACCCTAAACTGAATTTTTTCCTTTAGTCAGCATTAGGGTTTTAAACCCTAAGCTGAACTTTTTTCCACTAAGCCAGCATTAGGGTTTTAAACACTAAACTGAGCTTTTCCATGCAATCAGCATTAGGGTTTTAAACCCTAAACTGAGCTTTTCCATGCAATCAGCATTAGGGTTTTAAACCCTAAACTGAATTTTTCCTTTAGTCAGCATTAGGGTTTTAAACCCTAAACTGAATTTTTCCTTTAGTCAGCATTAGGGTTTTAAACCCTAAACTGAACTCTTTCATTCAGCCAGCATTAGGGTTTTAAACCCTAAACTGAGCTTTTCCATGCAATCAGCGTTAGGGTTTTAAACCTTAAACTGAACTTTTCCTTTCAGTCAGCATTAGGGTTTTAAACCCTAAACTGCACTTTTTCCATTTAGTCAGCATTAGGGTTTTAAACCCTAAACTGAACTTTTCCTCTAGTCAGCATTAGGGTTTTAAACACTAAACTGAACTTTTCCTTTAGTCAGCATTAGGGTTTTAAACCCTAAACTGAACTTTTTCCCTTTAATCAGCATTAGGGTTTTAAACCCTAAACTGAACTTTTTCCTTTAATCAGCATTAGGGTTTTAAATCCTAAACTGAACTTTTTCATTCAGTCAGCATTAGGGTGTTAAACCCTAAACTGAATTTTTCCTTTCAGTCAGCATTAGGGTTTTAAACCCTAAACTGAACTTTCCAGCCAGTCAGCATTAGGGTTTTAAACCCTAAGCTGAACTTTTCCTTTAATCAGCATTAGGGTTTTAAACCCTAAACTGAATTTTTCCTTTCAGTCAGCATTAGGGTTTTAAACCCTAAACTGAACTTTTTCCTTTCAGCCAGCATTAGGGTTTTAAACCCTAAACTGAACTCTTTTCCATTCAGTCAGTATTAGGGTTTTAAACCCTAAACTGAACTTTTCCTCTAGGTAGCATTAGGGTTTTAAACCCTAAACTGAACTTTTCCTTCAGTTAGCATTAGGGTTTTAAACCCTAAACTGAGCTTTTCCATTTAGTCAGCATTAGGGTTTTAAACCCTAAACTGAACTTTTTCCATTCAGCCAGCATTAGGGTTTTAAACCCAAAACTGAGCTTTTCCATGCAATCAGCATTACGGTTTTAAACCATAAACTAAACTTTTCCATTCAGTCAGCATTAGGGTTTTAAACCCTAAACTGAGCTTTTCCATTTAGTCAGCATTAGGGTTTTAAACCCTAAACTGAACTTTTTCCATTCAGCCAGCATTAGGGTTTTAAACCCTAAACTGAGCTTTTCCATTCAGTCAGCATTAGGGTTTTAAACCCTAAACTGAACTTTTTCCTTCAGCCAGCATTAGGGTTTTAAACCCTAAACTGAGCTTTTCCATGCAATTAGCATTAGGGTTTTAAACCCTAAACTGAATTTTTCCTTTAGTCAGCATTAGGGTTTTAAACCCTAAACTCAACTTTTTCCTTCAGCCAGTATTAGGGTTTTAAACCCTAAACTGAGCTTTTCCATGCAATCAGCATTAGGGTTTTAAACCCTAAACTGAATTTTTTCCTTTAGTCAGCATTAGGGTTTTAAACCCTAAGCTGAACTTTTTTCCACTAAGCCAGCATTAGGGTTTTAAACCCTAAACTGAGCTTTTCCATGCAATCAGCATTAGGGTTTTAAACCCTAAACTGAGCTTTTCCATGCAATCAGCATTAGGGTTTTAAACCCTAAACTGAATTTTCCATGCAATCAGCTTTGGGGTTTTAAACCTTAAACTGAACTTTTCCATTCAGCCAGCATTAGGGTTTTAAACCCTAAACTGAGCTTTTCCATTTAGTCAGCATTAGGGTTTTAAACCCTAAACTGAACTTTTTCCATTCAGCCAGCATTAGGGTTTTAAACCCAAAACTGAGCTTTTCCATGCAATCAGCATTACGGTTTTAAACCATAAACTAAACTTTTCCATTCAGTCAGCATTAGGGTTTTAAACCCTAAACTGAGCTTTTCCATTTAGTCAGCATTAGGGTTTTAAACCCTAAACTGAACTTTTTCCAATCAGCCAGCATTAGGGTTTTAAACCCTAAACTGAACTCGTTCCCTTTAGTCAGCATTAGGGTTTTAAACCCTAAACTGAACTTTTTCCTTTCAGTCAGCATTAGGGTTTTAAACCCTAAACTGAACTTTTCCCTTTAGTCAGCATTAGGGTTTTAAACCCTAAACTGAACTTTTTCCATTCAGTCAGCATTAGGGTTTTAAACCATAAGCTGAACTTTTTCCATTTAGTCAGCATTAGGGTTTTAAACCCTAAACTAAACTTTTCCATTCAGTCAGCATTAGGGTTTTAAACCCTAAACTGAACTTTTTCATTCAGTCAGCATTAGGGTGTTAAACCGTAAACTGAATTTTTCCTTTCAGTCAACATTAGGGTTTTAAACCCTAAACTGAACTTTCCAGCCAGTCAGCATTAGGGTTTTAAACCCTAAGCTGAACTTTTCCTTTAATCAGCATTAGGGTTTTAAACCCTAAACTGAATTTTTCCTTTCAGTCAGCATTAGGGTTTTAAACCCTAAACTGAACTTTTTCCTTTCAGCCAGCATTAGGGTTTTAAACCCTAAACTAAACTTTTTCCTTTCAGCCAGCATTAAGGTTTTAAACCCTAAACTGAACTCTTTTCCATTCAGTCAGTATTAGGGTTTTAAACCCTAAATTGAACTTTTCCTCTAGGTAGCATTAGGGTTTTTAACCCTAAACTGAACTTTTCCTTCAGTTAGCATTAGAGTTTTAAACCCTAAACTGAACTCTTTTCCATTCAGTCAGTATTAGGGTTTTAAACCGTAAACTGAACTTTTCCTCTAGTCAGCATTAGGGTTTTAAACCCTAAACTGAACTTTTCCTTTAGTCAGCATTAGGGTTTTAAACCCTAAACTGAACTTTTTCCTTTTAATCAGCATTAGGGTTTTAAACCCTAAACTGAACTTTTTCCTTTAATCAGCATTAGGGTTTTAAACCCTAAACTGAACTTTTCCATTCAGTCAGCATTAGGGTTTTAAACCCTAAACTAAACTTTTTTCCATTCAGCCAGCATTAGGGTTTTAAACCCTAAACTGAGCTTTTCCATGCAGTCAGCATTAGGGTTTTAAACTTTAAACTGACCTTTTTTCCTTTAATCAGCATTAGGGTTTTAAACCCTAAACTGAACTTTTTCCATTCAGCCAGCATTAGGGTTTTAAACCCTAAACTGAGCTTTTCCATGCAATCAGCATTAGGGTTTTAAACCCTAAACTGAATTTTTCCTTTAGTCAGCATTAGGGTTTTAAACCCTAAACTGAACTTTTTTCCATTCAGCCAGCATTAGGGTTTTAAACCCTAAACTGAGCTTTTCCATGCAATCAACATTAGGGTTTTAAACCCTAAACTGAATTTTTCCATGCAATCAGCATTGGGGTTTTAAACCTTAAACTGAACTTTTCCATTCAGCCAGCATTAGGGTTTTAAACCCTAAACTGAGCTTTTCCATTTAGTCAGCATTAGGGTTTTAAACCCTAAACTGAACTTTTTCCATTCAGCCAACATTAGGGTTTTAAACCCAAAACTGAGCTTTTCCATGCAATCAGCATTACGGTTTTAAACCATAAACTAAACTTTTCCATTCAGTCAGCATTAGGGTTTTAAACCCTAAACTGAGCTTTTCCATTTAGTCAGCATTAGGGTTTTAAACCCTAAACTGAACTTTTTCCATTCAGCCAGCATTAGGGTTTTAAACCCTAAACTGAACTTTCCAGCCAGTCAGCATTAGGGTTTTAAACCCTAAGCTGAACTTTTCCTTTAATCAGCATTAGGGTTTTAAACCCTAAACTGAATTTTTCCTTTCAGTCAGCATTAGGGTTTTAAACCCTAAACTGAACTTTCCAGCCAGTCAGCATTAGGGTTTTAAACCCTAAACTAAACTTTTTCCTTTCAGCCAGCATTAAGGTTTTAAACCCTAAACTGAACTCTTTTCCATTCAGTCAGTATTAGGGTTTTAAACCCTAAATTGAACTTTTCCTCTAGGTAGCATTAGGGTTTTTAACCCTAAACTGAACTTTTCCTTCAGTTAGCATTAGAGTTTTAAACCCTAAACTGAACTCTTTTCCATTCAGTCAGTATTAGGGTTTTAAACCGTAAACTGAACTTTTCCTCTAGTCAGCATTAGGGTTTTAAACCCTAAACTGAACTTTTCCTTTAGTCAGCATTAGGGTTTTAAACCCTAAACTGAACTTTTTCCTTTTAATCAGCATTAGGGTTTTAAACCCTAAACTGAACTTTTTCCTTTAATCAGCATTAGGGTTTTAAACCCTAAACTGAACTTTTCCATTCAGTCAGCATTAGGGTTTTAAACCCTAAACTAAACTTTTTTCCATTCAGCCAGCATTAGGGTTTTAAACCCTAAACTGAGCTTTTCCATGCAGTCAGCATTAGGGTTTTAAACTTTAAACTGACCTTTTTTCCTTTAATCAGCATTAGGGTTTTAAACCCTAACTGAACTTTTTCCATTCAGCCAGCATTAGGGTTTTAAACCCTAAACTGAGCTTTTCCATGCAATCAGCATTAGGGTTTTAAACCCTAAACTGAATTTTTCCTTTAGTCAGCATTAGGGTTTTAAACCCTAAACTGAACTTTTTTCCATTCAGCCAGCATTAGGGTTTTAAACCCTAAACTGAGCTTTTCCATGCAATCAACATTAGGGTTTTAAACCCTAAACTGAATTTTTCCATGCAATCAGCATTGGGGTTTTAAACCTTAAACTGAACTTTTCCATTCAGCCAGCATTAGGGTTTTAAACCCTAAACTGAGCTTTTCCATTTAGTCAGCATTAGGGTTTTAAACCCTAAACTGAACTTTTTCCATTCAGCCAACATTAGGGTTTTAAACCCAAAACTGAGCTTTTCCATGCAATCAGCATTACGGTTTTAAACCATAAACTAAACTTTTCCATTCAGTCAGCATTAGGGTTTTAAACCCTAAACTGAGCTTTTCCATTTAGTCAGCATTAGGGTTTTAAACCCTAAACTGAACTTTTTCCATTCAGCCAGCATTAGGGTTTTAAACCCTAAACTGAGCTTTTCCATTCAGTCAGCATTAGGGTTTTAAACCCTAAACTGAACTTTTTCCTTCAGCCAGCATTAGGGTTTTAAACCCTAAACTGAGCTTTTCCATGCAATTAGCATTAGGGTTTTAAACCCTAAACTGAATTTTTCCTTTAGTCAGCATTAGGGTTTTAAACCCTAAACTCAACTTTTTCCTTCAGCCAGCATTAGGGTTTTAAACCCTAAACTGAGCTTTTCCATGCAATCAGCATTAGGGTTTTAAACCCTAAACTGAATTTTTTCCTTTAGTCAGCATTAGGGTTTTAAACCCTAAGCTGAACTTTTTTCCACTAAGCCAGCATTAGGGTTTTAAACACTAAACTGAGCTTTTCCATGCAATCAGCATTAGGGTTTTAAACCCTAAACTGAGCTTTTCCATGCAATCAGCATTAGGGTTTTAAACCCTAAACTGAATTTTTCCTTTAGTCAGCATTAGGGTTTTAAACCCTAAACTGAACTCTTTCATTCAGCCAGCATTAGGGTTTTAAACCCTAAACTGAGCTTTTCCATGCAATCAGCGTTAGGGTTTTAAACCTTAAACTGAACTTTTCCTTTCAGTCAGCATTAGGGTTTTAAACCCTAAACTGAACTTTTCCTTTAGTCAGCATTAGGGTTTTAAACCCTAAACTGAACTTTTTCCCTTTAATCAGCATTAGGGTTTTAAACCCTAAACTGAACTTTTTCCTTTAATCAGCATTAGGGTTTTAAACCCTAAACTGAACTTTTTCATTCAGTCAGCATTAGGGTGTTAAACCCTAAACTGAATTTTTCCTTTCAGTCAGCATTAGGGTTTTAAACCCTAAACTGAACTTTCCAGCCAGTCAGCATTAGGGTTTTAAACCCTAAGCTGAACTTTTCCTTTAATCAGCATTAGGGTTTTAAACCCTAAACTGAATTTTTCCTTTCAGTCAGCATTAGGGTTTTAAACCCTAAACTGAACTTTTTCCTTTAATCAGCATTACGGTTTTAAACCATAAACTAAACTTTTCCATTCAGTCAGCATTAGGGTTTTAAACCCTAAACTGAGCTTTTCCATTTAGTCAGCATTAGGGTTTTAAACCCTAAACTGAACTTTTTCCAATCAGCCAGCATTAGGGTTTTAAACCCTAAACTGAACTCGTTCCCTTTAGTCAGCATTAGGGTTTTAAACCCTAAACTGAACTTTTTCCTTTCAGTCAGCATTAGGGTTTTAAACCCTAAACTGAACTTTTCCCTTTAGTCAGCATTAGGGTTTTAAACCCTAAACTGAACTTTTTCCATTCAGTCAGCATTAGGGTTTTAAACCATAAGCTGAACTTTTTCCATTTAGTCAGCATTAGGGTTTTAAACCCTAAACTAAACTTTTCCATTCAGTCAGCATTAGGGTTTTAAACCCTAAACTGAACTTTTTCATTCAGTCAGCATTAGGGTGTTAAACCGTAAACTGAATTTTTCCTTTCAGTCAGCATTAGGGTTTTAAACCCTAAACTGAACTTTCCAGCCAGTCAGCATTAGGGTTTTAAACCCTAAGCTGAACTTTTCCTTTAATCAGCATTAGGGTTTTAAACCCTAAACTGAATTTTTCCTTTCAGTCAGCATTAGGGTTTTAAACCCTAAACTAAACTTTTTCCTTTCAGCCAGCATTAAGGTTTTAAACCCTAAACTGAACTCTTTTCCATTCAGTCAGTATTAGGGTTTTAAACCCTAAACTGAACTTTTCCTCTAGGTAGCATTAGGGTTTTAAACCCTAAACTGAACTTTTCCTTCAGTTAGAATTAGAGTTTTAAACCCTAAACTGAACTCTTTTCCATTCAGTCAGTATTAGGGTTTTAAACCCTAAACTGAACTTTTCCTCTAGTCAGCATTAGGGTTTTAAACCCTAAACTGAACTTTTCCTTTAGTCAGCATTAGGGTTTTAAACCCTAAACTGAACTTTTTCCCTTTGATCAGCATTAGGGTTTTAAACCCTAAACTGAACTTTTTCCTTTAATCAGCATTAGGGTTTTAAACCCTAAACTGAACTTTTCCATTCAGTCAGCATTAGGGTTTTAAACCCTAAACTGAACTTTTTTCCATTCAGCCAGCATTAGGGTTTTAAACCCTAAACTGAGCTTTTCCATGCAGTCAGCATTAGGGTTTTAAACCCTAAACTGACCTTTTTCCTTTAATCAGCATTAGGGTTTTAAACCCTAACTGAACTTTTTTCCATTCAGCCAGCATTAGGGTTTTAAACCCTAAACTGAGCTTTTCCATGCAATCAGCATTTGGGTTTTAAACCCTAAACTGAATTTTTCCTTTAGTCAGCATTAGGGTTTTAAACCCTAAACTGAACTTTTTTCCATTCAGCCAGCATTAGGGTTTTAAACCCTAAACTGAGCTTTTCCATGCAATCAACATTAGGGTTTTAAACCCTAAACTGAATTTTTCCATGCAATCAACATTAGGGTTTTAAACCTTAAACTGAACATTTCCATTCAGCCAACATTAGGGTTTTAAACCCTAAACTGAGCTTTTCTATTTAGTCAGCATTAGGGTTTTAAACCCTAAACTGAACTTTTTCCATTCAGCCAGCATTAGGGTTTTAAACCCAAAACTGAGCTTTTCCATGCAATCAGCATTACGGTTTTAAACCATAAACTAAACTTTTCCATTCAGCCAGCATTAGGGTTTTAAACCCTAAACTGAGCTTTTCCATTTAGTCAGCATTAGGGTTTTAAACCCTAAACTGAACTTTTTCCATTCAGCCACCATTAGGGTTTTAAACCCAAAACTGAGCTTTTCCATTCAGTCAGCATTAGGGTTTTAAACCCTAAACTGAACTTTTTCCTTCAGCCAGCATTAGGGTTTTAAACCCTAAACTGAGCTTTTCCATGCAATTAGCATTAGGGTTTTAAACCCTAAACTGAATTTTTCCTTTAGTCAGCATTAGGGTTTTAAACCCTAAACTGAACTTTTTCCTTCAGCCAGCATTAGGGTTTTAAACCCTAAACTGAGCTTTTTCATGCAATCAGCATTAGGGTTTTAAACCCTAAACTGAATTTTTTCCTTCAGTCAGCATTAGGGTTTTAAACCCTAAGCTGAACTCTTTTCCATTCAGCCAGCATTAGAGTTTTAAACCCTAAACTGAGCTTTTCCATGCAATCAGCATTAGGGTTTTAAACCCTAAGCTGAGCTTTTCCATGCAATCAGCATTAGGGTTTTAAACCCTAAACTGAATTTTTCCTTTAGTCAGCATTAGGGTTTTAAACCCTAAACTGAACTCTTTCATTCAGCCAGCATTAGGGTTTTAAACCCTAAACTGAGCTTTTCCATGCAATCATCATTAGGGTTTTAAACCCTAAACTGAATTTTTCCTTTAGTCAGCATTAGGGTTTTAAACCCTAAACTGAATTTTTCCTTTAGTCAGCATTAGGGTTTTAAACCCTAAAGTGAACTCTTTCATTCAGTCAGCATTAGGGTTTTAAACCCTAAACTGCACTTTTTCCATTTAGTCAGTATTAGGGTTTTAAACCCTAAACTGAACTTTTCCTCTAGTCAGCATTAGGGTTTTAAACCCTAAACTGTACTTTTCCTTTAGTCAGCATTAGGGTTTTAAACCCTAAACTGAACTTTTTCCCTTTAATCAGCATTAGGGTTTTAAACCCTAAACTGAACTTTTTCCTTTAATCAGCATTAGGGTTTTAAACCCTAAACTGAACTTTTCCATTCAGTTAGCATTAGGGTTTTAAACCCTAAACTGAACTTTTTTCATTCAGCCAGCATTAGGGTTTTAAACCCTAAACTGAGCTTTTCCATGCAGTCAGCATTAGGGTTTTAAACCCTAAACTGACCTTTTTTCCTTTAGTCAGCATTAGGGTTTTAAACCCTAAACTGAACTTTTTCCCTTTAATCAGCATTAGGGTTTTAAACCCTAAACTGAATTTTTTCCTTTAATCAGCATTAGGGTTTTAAACCCTAAACTGAACTTTTCCATTCAGTCAGCATTAGGGTTTTAAACCCTAAACTGAACTTTTTTCCATTCAGCCAGCATTAGGGTTTTAAACCCTAAACTGAGCTTTTCCATGCAGTCAGCATTAGGGTTTTAAACCCTAAACTGACCTTTTTTCCTTTAATCAGCATTAGGGTTTTAAACCCTAACTGAACTTTTTTCCATTCAGCCAGCATTAGGGTTTTAAACCCTAAACTGAGCTTTTCCATTTAGTCAGCATTAGGGTTTTAAACCCTAAACTGAACTTTTTCCATTCAGCCAACATTAGGGTTTTAAACTCTAAACTGAGCTTTTCCATTCAGTCAGCATTAGGGTTTTAAACCCTAAACTGAACTTTTTCCTTCAGCCAGCATTAGGGTTTTAAACCCTAAACTGAGCTTTTCCATGCAATTAGCATTAGGGTTTTAAACCCTAAACTGAATTTTTCCTTTAGTCAGCATTAGGGTTTTAAACCCTAAACTGAACTTTTTCCTTCTGTCAGCATTAGGGTTTTAAACCCTAAACTGAACTTTTCCCTTTAGTCAGCATTAGGGTTTTAAACCCTAAACTGAACTTTTTCCATTCAGTCAGCATTAGGGTTTTAAACCATAAGCTAAACTTTTTCCATTTAGTCAGCATTAGGGTTTTAAACCCTAAACTAAACTTTTCCATTCAGTCAGCATTAGGGTTTTAAACCCTAAACTGAACTTTTTCATTCAGTCAGCATTAGGGTGTTAAACCGTAAACTGAATTTTTCCTTTCAGTCAGCATTAGGGTTTTAAACCCTAAACTGAACTTTCCAGCCAGTCAGCATTAGGGTTTTAAACCCTAAGCTGAACTTTTCCTTTAATCAGCATTAGGGTTTTAAACCCTAAACTGAATTTTTCCTTTCAGTCAGCATTAGGGTTTTAAACCCTAAACTAAACTTTTTCCTTTCAGCCAGCATTAAGGTTTTAAACCCTAAACTGAACTCTTTTCCATTCAGTCAGTATTAGGGTTTTAAACCCTAAACTGAACTTTTCCTCTAGGTAGCATTAGGGTTTTAAACCCTAAACTGAACTTTTCCTTCAGTTAGAATTAGAGTTTTAAACCCTAAACTGAACTCTTTTCCATTCAGTCAGTATTAGGGTTTTAAACCCTAAACTGAACTTTTCCTCTAGTCAGCATTAGGGTTTTAAACCCTAAACTGAACTTTTCCTTTAGTCAGCATTAGGGTTTTAAACCCTAAACTGAACTTTTTCCCTTTGATCAGCATTAGGGTTTTAAACCCTAAACTGAACTTTTTCCTTTAATCAGCATTAGGGTTTTAAACCCTAAACTGAACTTTTCCATTCAGTCAGCATTAGGGTTTTAAACCCTAAACTGAACTTTTTTCCATTCAGCCAGCATTAGGGTTTTAAACCCTAAACTGAGCTTTTCCATGCAGTCAGCATTAGGGTTTTAAACCCTAAACTGACCTTTTTTCCTTTAATCAGCATTAGGGTTTTAAACCCTAACTGAACTTTTTTCCATTCAGCCAGCATTAGGGTTTTAAACCCTAAACTGAGCTTTTCCATGCAATCAGCATTAGGGTTTTAAACCCTAAACTGAATTTTTCCTTTAGTCAGCATTAGGGTTTTAAACCCTAAACTGAACTTTTTCCATTCAGCCAGCATTAGGGTTTTCAACCCTAAACTGAGCTTTTCCATGCAATCAACATTAGGGTTTTAAACCTTAAGCTGAATTTTCCCTTTGGAATCAACATTAGGGTTTTAAACCTTAAACTGAACTTTTCCATTCAGCCAGCATTAGGGTTTTAAACCCTAAACTGAGCTTTTCTATTTAGTCAGCATTAGGGTTTTAAACCCTAAACTGAACTTTTTCCATTCAGCCAGCATTAGGGTTTTAAACCCAAAACTGAGCTTTTCCATGCAATCAGCATTACAGTTTTAAACCATAAACTAAACTTTTCCATTCAGCCAGCATGAGGGTTTTAAACCCTAAACTGAGCTTTTCCATTTAGTCAGCATTAGGGTTTTAAACCCTAAACTGAACTTTTTCCATTCAGCCACCATTAGGGTTTTAAACCCAAAAATGAGCTTTTCCATTCAGTCAGCATTAGGGTTTTAAACCCTAAACTGAACTTTTTCCTTCAGCCAGCATTAGGGTTTTAAACCCTAAACTGAGCTTTTCCATGCAATTAACATTAGGGTTTTAAACCCTAAACTGAATTTTTCCTTTAGTCAGCATTAGTGTTTTAAACCCTAAACTGAACTTTTTCCTTCAGCCAGCATTAGGGTTTTAAACCCTAAACTGAGCTTTTTCATGCAATCAGCATTAGGGTTTTAAACCCTAAACTGAATTTTTCCTTCAGTCAGCATTAGGGTTTTAAACCCTAAGCTGAACTCTTTTCCATTCAGCCAGCATTAGAGTTTTAAACCCTAAACTGAGCTTTTCCATGCAATCAGCATTAGGGTTTTAAACCCTAAACTGAGCTTTTCCATGCAATCAGCATTAGGGTTTTAAACCCTAAACTGAATTTTTCCTTTAGTCAGCATTAGGGTTTTAAACCCTAAACTGAATTTTTCCTTTAGTCAGCATTAGGGTTTTAAACCCTAAACTGAACTCTTTCATTCAGCCAGCATTAGGGTTTTAAACCCTAAACTGCACTTTTTCCATTTAGTCAGCATTAGGGTTTTAAACCCTAAACTGAACTTTTCCCTTTAATCAGCATTAGGGTTTTAAACCCTAAACTAAACTTTTTCCTTTCAGTCAGCATTAGGGTTTTAAACCCTTAACTGAACTCGTTCCCTTTAGTCAGCATTAGGGTTTTAAACCCTAAACTGAACTTTTTCCTTTCAGTCAGCATTAGGGGTTTAAACCCTAAACTGAACTTTTGCCTTTAGTCAGCATTAGGGTTTTAAACCCTAAACTGAACTTTTTCCATTCAGTCAGCATTAGGGTTTTAAACCCTAAGCTGAACTTTTTCCATTTAGTCAGCATTAGGGTTTTAAACCCTAAACTAAACTTTTCCATTCAGTCAGCATTAGGGTTTTAAACCCTAAACGGAACTTTTTCATTCAGTCAGCATTAGGGTGTTAAACCCTAAACTGAATTTTTCCTTTCAGTCAGCATTAGGGTTTTAAACCCTAAACTGAACTTTCCAGCCAGTCAGCATTAGGGTTTTAAACCCTAAGCTGAACTTTTCCTTTAATCAGCATTAGGGTTTTAAACCCTAAACTGAATTTTTCCTTTCAGTCAGCATTAGGGTTTTAAACCCTAAACTGAACTTTCCAGCCAGTCAGCATTAGGGTTTTAAACCCTAAACTGAACTTTTTCCTTTCAGCCAGCATTAGGGTTTTAAACCCTAAACTGAACTCTTTTCCATTCTGTCAGCATTAGGGTTTTATACCCTAAACTGATCTTTTCCATGCAGTCAACATTAGAGTTTTAAACCCTAAACTGACCTTTTTTCCTTTAGTCAGCATTAGGGTTTTAAACCTTAAACTGAACTTTTTTCCATTCAGCCAGCATTAGAGTTTTAAACCCTAAACTGAGCTTTTCCATGCAATCAGCATTAGGGTTTTAAACCCTAAACTGAATTTTTCCTTTAGTCAGCATTAGGGTTTTAAACCCTAAACTGAACTTTTTTCCATTCAGCCAGCATTAGGGTTTTAAACCCTAAACTGAACTTTTCCATGCAATCAACATTAGGGTTTTAAACCCTAAACTGAATTTTTCCATGCAATCAGCATTGGGGTTTTAAACCTTAAATTGAACTTTTCCATTCAGCCAGCATTAGGGTTTTAAACCCTAAACTGAGCTTTTCCATTTAGTCAGCATTAGGGTTTTAAACCCTAAACTGAACTTTTTCCATTCAGCCAGCATTAGGGTTTTAAACCCAAAACTGAGCTTTTCCATGCAATCAGCATTACGGTTTTAAACCATAAACTAAACTTTTCCATTCAGTCAGCATTAGGGTTTTAAACCCTAAACTGAGCTTTTCCATTTAGTCAGCATTAGGGTTTTAAACCCTAAACTGAACTTTTTCCATTCAGCCAGCATTAGGGTTTTAAACCCTAAACTAAGCTTTTCCATTCAGTCAGCATTAGGGTTTTAAACCCTAAACTGAACTTTTTCCTTCAGCCAGCATTAGGGTTTTAAACCCTAAACTGAGCTTTTCCATGCAATTAGCATTAGGGTTTTAAACCCTAAACTGAATTTTTCCTTTAGTCAGCATTAGGGTTTTAAACCCTAAACTGAACTTTTTTCCATTCAGCCAGCATTAGGGTTTTAAACCCTAAACTGAGCTTTTCCATGCAATCAGCATTAGGGTTTTAAATCCTAAACTGAATTTTTCCTTTAGTCAGCATTAGGGTTTTAAACCCTAAGCTGAACTTTTTTCCACTAAGCCAGCATTAGGGTTTTAAACCCTAAACTGAGCTTTTCCATGCAATCAGCATTAAGGTTTTAAACCCTAAACTGAGCTTTTCCATGCAATCAGCATTAGGGTTTTAAACCCTAAACTGAATTTTTCCTTTAGTTAGCATTAGGGTTTTAAACCCTAAACCAAACTCTTTCATTCAGCCAGCATTAGGGTTTTAAAACCTAAACTGAGCTTTTCCATGCAATCAGCGTTAGGGTTTTAAACCTTAAACTGAACTTTTCCTTTCAGTCAGCATTAGGGTTTTAAACCCTAAACTGCACTTTTTCCATTTAGTCAGCATTAGGGTTTTAAACCCTAAACTGAACTTTTCCCTTTAATCAGCATTAGGGTTTTAAACCCTAAACTGAACTTTTTCCTTTCAGTCAGCATTAGGGTTTTAAACCCTAAACTGAACTCGTTCCCTTTAGTCAGCATTAGGGTTTTAAACTCTAAACTGAACTTTTTCCTTTCAGTCAGCATTAGGGTTTTAAACCCTAAACTGAACTTTTCCCTTTAGTCAGCATTAGGGTTTTAAACCCTAAACTAAACTTTTTCCATTCAGTCAGCATTAGGGTTTTAAACCCTAAGCTGAACTTTTCCATTTAGTCAGCATTAGGGTTTTAAACCCTAAATTAAACTTTTTCATTCAGTTAGCATTAGGGTTTTAAACCCTAAACTGAACTTTTTCATTCAGTCAGCATTAGGGTGTTAAACCCTAAACTGAATTTTTCCTTTCAGTCAGCATTAGGGTTTTAAACCCTAAACTGAACTTTCCAGCCAGTCAGCATTAGGGTTTTAAACCCTAAGCTGAACTTTTCCTTTAATCAGCATTAGGGTTTTAAACCCTAAACTGAATTTTTCCTTTCAGTCAGCATTAGGGTTTTAAACCCTAAACTGAACTTTCCAGCCAGTCAGCATTAGGGTTTTAAACCCTAAACTAAACTTTTTCCTTTCAGCCAGTATTAAGGTTTTAAACCCTAAACTGAACTCTTTTCCATTCAGTCAGTATTAGGGTTTTAAACCCTAAACTGAACTTTTCCTCTAGGTAGCATTAGGGTTTTTAACCCTAAACTGAACTTTTCCTTCAGTTAGCATTAGAGTTTTAAACCCTAAACTGAACTCTTTTCCATTCAGTCAGTATTAGGGTTTTAAACCCTAAACTGAACTTTTCCTCTAGTCAGCATTAGGGTTTTAAACCCTAAACTGAACTTTTCCTTTAGTCAGCATTAGGGTTTTAAACCCTAAACTGAACTTTTTCCCTTTAATCAGCATTAGGGTTTTAAACCCTAAACTGAACTTTTTCCTTTAATCAGCATTAGGGTTTTAAACCCTAAACTGAACTTTTCCATTCAGTCAGCATTAGGGTTTTAAACCCTAAACTGAACTTTTTCCATTCAGTCAGCATTAGGGTTTTAAACCCTAAACTGAACTTTTTCCTTTAAGTCAGCATTAGGGTTTTAAACTTTAAACTGACCTTTTTTCCTTTAATCAGCATTAGGGTTTTAAACCCTAACTGAACTTTTTTCCATTCAGCCAGCATTAGGGTTTTAAACCCTAAACTGAGCTTTTCCATGCAATCAGCATTAGGGTTTTAAACCCTAAACTGAATTTTTCCTTTAGTCAGCATTAGGGTTTTAAACCCTAAACTGAACTTTTTTCCATTCAGCCAGCATTAGGGTTTTAAACCCTAAACTGAGCTTTTCCATGCAATCAACATTAGGGTTTTAAACCCTAAACTGAATTTTTCCATGCAATCAGCATTGGGGTTTTAAACCTTAAACTGAACTTTTCCATTCAGCCAGCATTAGGGTTTTAAACCCTAAAGTGAGCTTTTCCATTTAGTCAGCATTAGGGTTTTAAACCCTAAACTGAACTTTTTCCATTCAGCCAGCATTAGGGTTTTAAACCCAAAACTGAGCTTTTCCATGCAATCAGCATTACGGTTTTAAACCATAAACTAAACTTTTCCATTCAGTCAGCATTAGGGTTTTAAACCCTAAACTGAGCTTTTCCATTTAGTCAGCATTAGGGTTTTAAACCCTAAACTGAACTTTTTCCATTCAGCCAGCATTAGGGTTTTAAACCCTAAACTGAGCTTTTCCATTCAGTCAGCATTAGGGTTTTAAACCCTAAACTGAACTTTTTCCTTCAGCCAGCATTAGGGTTTTAAACCCTAAACTGAGCTTTTCCATGCAATTAGCATTAGGGTTTTAAACCCTAAACTGAATTTTTCCTTTAGTCAGCATTAGGGTTTTAAACCCTAAACTCAACTTTTTCCTTCAGCCAGCATTAGGGTTTTAAACCCTAAACTGAGCTTTTCCATGCAATCAGCATTAGGGTTTTAAACCCTAAACTGAATTTTTTCCTTTAGTCAGCATTAGGGTTTTAAACCCTAAGCTGAACTTTTTTCCACTAAGCCAGCATTAGGGTTTTAAACACTAAACTGAGCTTTTCCATGCAATCAGCATTAGGGTTTTAAACCCTAAACCGAGCTTTTCCATGCAATCAGCATTAGGGTTTTAAACCCTAAACTGAATTTTTCCTTTAGTCAGCATTAGGGTTTTAAACCCTAAACTGAATTTTTCCTTTAGTCAGCATTAGGGTTTTAAACCCTAAACTGAACTCTTTCATTCAGCCAGCATTAGGGTTTTAAACCCTAAACTGAGCTTTTCCATGCAATCAGCGTTAGGGTTTTAAACCTTAAACTGAACTTTTCCTTTCAGTCAGCATTAGGGTTTTAAACCCTAAACTGCACTTTTTCCATTTAGTCAGCATTAGGGTTTTAAACCCTAAACTGAACTTTTCCCTTTAATCAGCATTAGGGTTTTAAACCCTAAACTGAACTTTTTCCTTTCAGTCAGCATTAGGGTTTTAAACCCTAAACTGAACTCGTTCCCTTTAGTCAGCATTAGGGTTTTAAACCCTAAACTGAACTTTTTCCTTTCAGTCAGCATTAGGGTTTTAAACCCTAAACTGAACTTTTCCCTTTAGTCAGCATTAGGGTTTTAAACCCTAAACTGAACTTTTTCCATTCAGTCAGCATTAGGGTTTTAAACCCTAAGATGAACTTTTTCCATTTAGTCAGCATTAGGGTTTTAAACCCTAAACTAAACTTTTCCATTCAGTCAGCATTAGGGTTTTAAACCCTAAACTGAACTTTTTCATTCAGTCAGCATTAGGGTGTTAAACCCTAAACTGAATTTTTCCTTTCAGTCAGCATTAGGGTTTTAAACCCTAAACTGAACTATCCAGCCAGTCATCATTAGGGTTTTAAACCCTAAGCTGAACTTTTCCTTTAATCAGCATTAGGGTTTTAAACCCTAAACTGAATTTTTCCTTTCAGTCAGCATTAGGGTTTTAAACCCTAAACTAAACTTTTTCTTTTCAGCCAGCATTAAAGTTTTAAACCCTAAACTGAACTCTTTTCCATTCAGTCAGTATTAGGGTTTTAAACCCTAAAGTGAACTTTTCCTCTAGTCAGCATTAGGGTTTTAAACCCTAAACTGAACTTTTTCCATTCAGCCAGCATTAGGGTTTTAAACCCAAAACTGAGCTTTTCCATGCAATCAGCATTACGGTTTTAAACCATAAACTAAACTTTTCCATTCAGTCAGCATTAGGGTTTTAAACCCTAAACTGAGCTTTTCCATTTAGTCAGCATTAGGGTTTTAAACCCTAAACTGAACTTTTTCCATTCAGCCAGCATTAGGGTTTTAAACCCTAAACTGAGCTTTTCCATTCAGTCAGCATTAGGGTTTTAAACCCTAAACTGAACTTTTTCCTTCAGCCAGCATTAGGGTTTTAAACCCTAAACTGAGCTTTTCCATGCAATTAGCATTAGGGTTTTAAACCCTAAACTGAATTTTTCCTTTAGTCAGCATTAGGGTTTTAAACCCTAAACTCAACTTTTTCCTTCAGCCAGCATTAGGGTTTTAAACCCTAAACTGAGCTTTTCCATGCAATCAGCATTAGGGTTTTAAACCCTAAACTGAATTTTTTCCTTTAGTCAGCATTAGGGTTTTAAACCCTAAGCTGAACTTTTTTCCACTAAGCCAGCATTAGGGTTTTAAACACTAAACTGAGCTTTTCCATGCAATCAGCATTAGGGTTTTAAACCCTAAACCGAGCTTTTCCATGCAATCAGCATTAGGGTTTTAAACCCTAAACTGAATTTTTCCTTTAGTCAGCATTAGGGTTTTAAACCCTAAACTGAATTTTTCCTTTAGTCAGCATTAGGGTTTTAAACCCTAAACTGAACTCTTTCATTCAGCCAGCATTAGGGTTTTAAACCCTAAACTGAGCTTTTCCATGCAATCAGCGTTAGGGTTTTAAACCTTAAACTGAACTTTTCCTTTCAGTCAGCATTAGGGTTTTAAACCCTAAACTGCACTTTTTCCATTTAGTCAGCATTAGGGTTTTAAACCCTAAACTGAACTTTTCCCTTTAATCAGCATTAGGGTTTTAAACCCTAAACTGAACTTTTTCCTTTCAGTCAGCATTAGGGTTTTAAACCCTAAACTGAACTCGTTCCCTTTAGTCAGCATTAGGGTTTTAAACCCTAAACTGAACTTTTTCCTTTCAGTCAGCATTAGGGTTTTAAACCCTAAACTGAACTTTTCCCTTTAGTCAGCATTAGGGTTTTAAACCCTAAACTGAACTTTTTCCATTCAGTCAGCATTAGGGTTTTAAACCCTAAGATGAACTTTTTCCATTTAGTCAGCATTAGGGTTTTAAACCCTAAACTAAACTTTTCCATTCAGTCAGCATTAGGGTTTTAAACCCTAAACTGAACTTTTTCATTCAGTCAGCATTAGGGTGTTAAACCCTAAACTGAATTTTTCCTTTCAGTCAGCATTAGGGTTTTAAACCCTAAACTGAACTATCCAGCCAGTCATCATTAGGGTTTTAAACCCTAAGCTGAACTTTTCCTTTAATCAGCATTAGGGTTTTAAACCCTAAACTGAATTTTTCCTTTCAGTCAGCATTAGGGTTTTAAACCCTAAACTAAACTTTTTCCTTTCAGCCAGCATTAAAGTTTTAAACCCTAAACTGAACTCTTTTCCATTCAGTCAGTATTAGGGTTTTAAACCCTAAACTGAACTTTTCCTCTAGGTAGCATTAGGGTTTTAAACCCTAAACTGAACTTTTCCTTCAGTTAGCATTAGAGTTTTAAACCCTAAACTGAACTCTTTTCCATTCAGTCAGTATTAGGGTTTTAAACCCTAAACTGAACTTTTCCTCTAGTCAGCATTAGGGTTTTAAACCCTAAACTGAACTTTTCCATTCAGTCAGCATTAGGGTTTTAAACCCTAAACTGAACTTTTTCCATTCAGTCAACATTAGGGTTTTAAACCCTAAACTGAACTTTTTCCTTTAATCAGCATTAGGGTTTTAAACCCTAAACTGAACTTTTCCATTCAGTCAGCATTAGGGTTTTAAACCCTAAACTGAACTTTTTTCCATTCAGCCAGCATTAGGGTTTTAAACCCTAAACTGAGCTTTTCCATGCAGTCAGCATTAGGGTTTTAAACCCTAAACTGACCTTTTTTCCTTTAGTCAGCATTAGGGTTTTAAACCCTAAACTGAACTTTTTCCCTTTAATCAGCATTAGGGTTTTAAACCCTAAACTGAATTTTTTCCTTTAATCAGCATTAGGGTTTTAAACCCTAAACTGAACTTTTCCATTCAGTCAGCATTAGGGTTTTAAACCATAAACTGAACTTTTTTCCATTCAGCCAGCATTAGGGTTTTAAACCCTAAACTGAGCTTTTCCATGCAGTCAGCATTAGGGTTTTAAACCCTAAACTGACCTTTTTTCCTTTAATCAGTATTAGGGTTTTAAACCCTAACTGCATTTTTTTCCATTCAGCCAGCATTAGGGTTTTAAACCCTAAACTGAGTTTTTCCATTCAGTCAGCATTAGGGTTTTAAACCCTAAACTGAATTTTTCCTTTAGTCAGCATTAGGGTTTTAAACCCTAAACTGAAATTTTTTCCATTCAGCTAGCATTAGGGTTTTAAACCCTAAACTGAGCTTTTCCATGCAATCAACATTAGGGTTTTAAACCCTAAACTGAATTTTTCCATGCAATCAGCATTGGGGTTTTAAACCTTAAACTGAACTTTTCCATTCAGCCAGCATTAGGGTTTTAAACCCTAAACTGAGCTTTTCCATTTAGTCAGCATTAGGGTTTTAAACCCTAAACTGAACTTTTTCCATTCAGCCAGCATTAGGGTTTTAAACCCAAAACTGAGCTTTTCCATGCAATCAGCATTACGGTTTTAAACCATAAACTAAACTTTTCCATTCAGTCAGCATTAGGGTTTTAAACCCTAAACTGAGCTTTTCCATTTAGTCAGCATTAGGGTTTTAAACCCTAAACTGAACTTTTTCCATTCAGCAAACATTAGGGTTTTAAACTCTAAACTGAGCTTTTCCATTCAGTCAGCATTAGGGTTTTAAACCCTAAACTGAACTTTTTCCTTCAGCCAGCATTAGGGTTTTAAACCCTAAACTGAGCTTTTCATGCAATTAGCATTAGGGTTTTAAACCCTAAACGGAATTTTTTCTTTAGTCAGCATTAGGGTTTTAAACCCTAAACTCAACTTTTTCCTTCAGCCAGCATTAGGGTTATATACCCTAAACTGAGCTTTTCCATTTAGTCAGCATTAGGGTTTTAAACCCTAAACTGAACTTTTTCCATTCAGCCAGCATTAGGGTTTTAAACCCAAAACTGAGCTTTTCCATGCAATCAGCATTACGGTTTTAAACCATAAACTAAACTTTTCCATTCAGTCAGCATTAGGGTTTTAAACCCTAAACTGAGCTTTTCCATTTAGTCAGCATTAGGGTTTTAAACCCTAAACTGAACTTTGTCCAATCAGCCAGCATTAGGGTTTTAAACCCTAAACTGAACTCGTTCCCTTTAGTCAGCATTAGGGTTTTAAACCCTAAACTGAACTTTTTCCTTTCAGTCAGCATTAGGGTTTTAAACCCTAAACTGAACTTTTCCCTTTAGTCAGCATTAGGGTTTTAAACCCTAAACTGAACTTTTTCCATTCAGTCAGCATTAGGGTTTTAAACCATAAGCTGAACTTTTTCCATTTAGTCAGCATTAGGGTTTTAAACCCTAAACTAAACTTTTCCATTCAGTCAGCATTAGGGTTTTAAACCCTAAACTGAACTTTTTCATTCAGTCAGCATTAGGGTGTTAAACCGTAAACTGAATTTTTCCTTTCAGTCAGCATTAGGGTTTTAAACCCTAAACTGAACTTTCCAGCCAGTCAGCATTAGGGTTTTAAACCCTAAGCTGAACTTTTCCTTTAATCAGCATTAGGGTTTTAAACCCTAAACTGAATTTTTCCTTTCAGTCAGCATTTGGGTTTTAAACCCTAAACTAAACTTTTTCCTTTCAGCCAGCATTAAGGTTTTAAACCCTAAACTGAACTCTTTTCCATTCAGTCAGTATTAGGGTTTTAAACCCTAAACTGAACTTTTCCTCTAGGTAGCATTAGGGTTTTAAACCCTAAACTGAACTTTTCCTTCAGTTAGAATTAGAGTTTTAAACCCTAAACTGAACTCTTTTCCATTCAGTCAGTATTAGGGTTTTAAACCCTAAACTGAACTTTTCCTCTAGTCAGCATTAGGGTTTTAAACCCTAAACTGAACTTTTCCTTTAGTCAGCATTAGGGTTTTAAACCCTAAACTGAACTTTTTCCCTTTGATCAGCATTAGGGTTTTAAACCCTAAACTGAACTTTTTCCTTTAATCAGCATTAGGGTTTTAAACCCTAAACTGAACTTTTCCATTCAGTCAGCATTAGGGTTTTAAACCCTAAACTGAACTTTTTTCCATTCAGCCAGCATTAGGGTTTTAAACCCTAAACTGAGCTTTTCCATGCAGTCAGCATTAGGGTTTTAAACCCTAAACTGACCTTTTTCCTTTAATCAGCATTAGGGTTTTAAACCCTAACTGAACTTTTTTCCATTCAGCCAGCATTAGGGTTTTAAACCCTAAACTGAGCTTTTCCATGCAATCAGCATTAGGGTTTTAAACCCTAAACTGAATTTTTCCTTTAGTCAGCATTAGGGTTTTAAACCCTAAACTGAACTTTTTCCATTCAGCCAGCATTAGGGTTTTAAACCCTAAACTGAGCTTTTCCATGCAATCAACATTAGGGTTTTAAACCCTAAACTGAATTTTTCCTTTAGTCAGCATTAGGGTTTTAAACCCTAAACTGAACTTTTTCCATTCTGCCAACATTAGGGTTTTAAACCCTAAACTGAGCTTTTCCCTTTAGTCAGCATTAGGGTTTTAAACCCTAAACTGAACTTTTTCCATTCAGTCAGCATTAGGGTTTTAAACCATAAGCTGAACTTTTTCCATTTAGTCAGCATTAGGGTTTTAAACCCTAAACTAAACTTTTCCATTCAGTCAGCATTAGGGTTTTAAACCCTAAACTGAACTTTTTCATTCAGTCAGCATTAGGGTGTTAAACCGTAAACTGAATTTTTCCTTTCAGTCAGCATTAGGGTTTTAAACCCTAAACTGAACTATCCAGCCAGTCATCATTAGGGTTTTAAACCCTAAGCTGAACTTTTCCTTTAATCAGCATTAGGGTTTTAAACCCTAAACTGAATTTTTCCTTTCAGTCAGCATTAGGGTTTTAAACCCTAAACTAAACTTTTTCCTTTCAGCCAGCATTAAGGTTTTAAACCCTAAACTGAACTCTTTTCCATTCAGTCAGTATTAGGGTTTTAAACCCTAAACTGAACTTTTCCTCTAGGTAGCATTAGGGTTTTAAACCCTAAACTGAACTTTTCCTTCAGTTAGAATTAGAGTTTTAAACCCTAAACTGAACTCTTTTCCATTCAGTCAGTATTAGGGTTTTAAACCCTAAACTGAACTTTTCCTCTAGTCAGCATTAGGGTTTTAAACCCTAAACTGAACTTTTCCTTTAGTCAGCATTAGGGTTTTAAACCCTAAACTGAACTTTTTCCCTTTGATCAGCATTAGGGTTTTAAACCCTAAACTGAACTTTTTCCTTTAATCAGCATTAGGGTTTTAAACCCTAAACTGAACTTTTCCATTCAGTCAGCATTAGGGTTTTAAACCCTAATCTGAACTTTTTTCCATTCAGCCAGCATTAGGGTTTTAAACCCTAAACTGAGCTTTTCCATGCAGTCAGCATTAGGGTTTTAAACCCTAAACTGACCTTTTTTCCTTTAATCAGCATTAGGGTTTTAAACCCTAACTGAACTTTTTTCCATTCAGCCAGCATTAGGGTTTTAAACCCTAAACTGAGCTTTTCCATGCAATCAGCATTAGGGTTTTAAACCCTAAACTGAATTTTTCCTTTAGTCAGCATTAGGGTTTTAAACCCTAAACTGAACTTTTTTCCATTCAGCCAGCATTAGGGTTTTAAACCCTAAACTGAGCTTTTCCATGCAATCAACATTAGGGTTTTAAACCCTAAACTGAATTTTTCCATGCAATCAACATTAGGGTTTTAAACCTTAAACTGAACTTTTCCATTCAGCCAACATTAGGGTTTTAAACCCTAAACTGAGCTTTTCCATTTAGTCAGCATTAGGGTTTTAAACCCTAAACTGAACTTTTTCCATTCAGCCAGCATTAGGGTTTTAAACCCAAAACTGAGCTTTTCCATGCAATCAGCATTACGGTTTTAAACCATAAACTTAAACTTTTCCATTCAGCCAGCATTAGGGTTTTAAACCCTAAACTGAGCTTTTCCATTTAGTCAGCATTAGGGTTTTAAACCCTAAACTGAACTTTTTCCATTCAGCCACCATTAGGGTTTTAAACCCAAAACTGAGCTTTTCCATTCAGTCAGCATTAGGGTTTTAAACCCTAAACTGAACTTTTTTCCATTCAGCTAGCATTAGGGTTTTAAACCCTAAACTGAGCTTTTTCATGCAATCAGCATTAGGGTTTTAAACCCTAAACTGAATTTTTCCTTTAGTCAGCATTAGGGTTTTAAACCCTAAATTGAACTCTTTTCCATTCAGCCAGCATTAGAGTTTTAAACCCTAAACTGAGCTTTTCCATGCAATCAGCATTAGGGTTTTAAACCCTAAACTGAGCTTTTCCATGCAATCAGCATTAGGGTTTTAAACCCTAAACTGAATTTTTCCTTTAGTCAGCATTAGGGTTTTAAACCCTAAACTGAACTTTTCCTTTAGTCAGCATTAGGGTTTTAAACCCTAAACTGAACTCTTTCATTCAGCCAGCATTAGGGTTTTAAACCCTAAACTGAGCTTTTCCATGCAATCAGCATTAGGGTTTTAAACCCTAAACTGAATTTTTCCTTTAGTCAGCATTAGGGTTTTAAACCCTAAACTGAATTTTTCCTTTAGTCAGCATTAGGGTTTTAAACCCTAAACTGAACTCTTTCATTCAGCCAGCATTAGGGTTTTAAACCCTAAACTGAGCTTTTCCATGCAATCAGCGTTACGGTTTTAAACCTTAAACTGAACTTTTCCTTTCAGTCAGCATTAGGGTTTTAAACCCTAAACTGCACTTTTTCCATTTAGTTAGCATTAGGGTTTTAAACCCTAAACTGAACTTTTCCCTTTAATCAGCATTAGGGTTTTAAACCCTAAACTGAACTTTTTCCTTTCAGTCAGCATTAGGGTTTTAAACCCTAAACTGAACTCGTTCCCTTTAGTCAGCATTAGGGTTTTAAACCCTAAACTGAACTTTTTCCTTTCAGTCAGCATTAGGGTTTTAAACCCTAAACTGAACTTTTCCCTTTAGTCAGCATTAGGGTTTTAAACCCTAAACTGAACTTTTTCCATTCAGTCAGCATTAGGGTTTTAAATCCTAAGCTGAACTTTTTCCATTTAGTCAGCATTAGGGTTTTAAACCTAAACTAAACTTTTCCATTCAGTCAGCATTAGGGTTTTAAACCCTAAACTGAACTTTTTCATTCAGTCAGCATTAGGGTGTTAAACCCTAAACTGAATTTTTCCTTTCAGTCAGCATTAGGGTTTTAAACCCTAAACTGAACTTTCCAGCCAGTCAGTATTAGGGTTTTAAACCCTAAGATGAACTTTTCCTTTAATCAGCATTAGGGTTTTAAAGCCTAAACTGAATTTTTCCTTTCAGTCAGCATTAGGGTTTTAAACCCTAAACTGAACTTTCCAGCCAGTCAGCTTTAGGGTTTTAAACCCTAAACTGAACTTTTTCCTTTCAGCCAGCATTAGGGTTTTAAACCCTAAACTGAACTCTTTTCCATTCAGTCAGTATCAGGGTTTTAAACCCTAAACTGAACTTTTACTCTAGGTAGCATTAGGGTTTTAAACCCTAAACTGAACTTTTCCTTCAGTTAGCATTAGAGTTTTAAACCCTAAACTGAACTCTTTTCCATTCAGTCAGTATTAGGGTTTTAAACCCTAAACTGAACTTTTCCTCTAGTCAGCATTAGGGTTTTAAACCCTAAACTGAACTTTTCCTTTAGTCAGCATTAGGGTTTTAAACCCTAAACTGAATTTTTTCCCTTTAATCAGCATTAGGGTTTTAAACCCTAAACTGAACTTTTTCCTTTAATCAGCATTAGGGTTTTAAACCCTAAACTGAACTTTTCCATTCAGTCAGCATTAGGGTTTTAAACCCTAAACTGAACTTTTTCCTTTAGTCAGCATTAGGGTTTTAAACCCTAAACTGAACTCTTTCCTTTAGTCAGCATTAGGGTTTTAAACCCTAAACTGAACATTTCCTTTAGTCAGCATTAGGGTTTTAAACCCTAAACTGAACTTTTCCATTCAGTCAGCATTAGGGTTTTAAACCCTAAACTGAACTCTTTCCTTTAGTCAGCATTAGGGTTTTAAACCCTAAATTGAACCTTTCCCTTAGTCAGCATTAGGGTTTTTAACCCTAAACTAAACTTTTCCTTCCAGTCAGTCAGCATTAGGGTTTTAAACCCTAAACTGATATTTTTCCTTTAATCAGCATTAGGGTTTTAAACCCTAAACTGACCTTTTTCCTTTAATCGGCATTAGGGTTTTAAACCCTAAACTGAACTTTTCCATTCAGCCAGCATTAGGGTTTTAAACCCTAAACTGAGCTTTTCCATGCAGTCAGCATTAGTGTTTTAAACCCTAAACTGACCTTTTTCCTTTAATCAGCATTAGGGTTTTAAACCCTAACTGAACTTTTTTCCATTCAGCCAGCATTAGGGTTTTAAACCCTAAACTAAGCTTTTCCATACAATCAGCATTAGAGTTTTAAACCCTAAACTGAATTTTCCCTTCAGTCAGCATTAGGGTTTTAAACCCTAAACTGAACTTTTCCTTTAGTCAGCATTAGGGTTTTAAACCCTAAACTGAACTTTTCCTTTAGTCAGCATTAGGGTTTTAAACCCTAAACTGAACTTTTTCCTTTAGTCAGCATTAGGGTTTTAAACCCTAAACTGAACTTTTTCCATTCAGCCAGCATTAGGGTTTTAAACCCTAAACTGAGCTTTTCCATGCAATCAGCATTAGGGTTTTAAACCCTAAACTGAACTTTTTCCATTCAGCCAGCATTAGGGTTTTAAACCCTAAACTGAGCTTTTCCATGCAATCAGCATTAGGGTTTTAAACCCTAAACTGAACTTTTTCCTTTCAGTCAGCATTAGGGTTTTAAACCCTAAACTGAACTTTTTCCTTTCAGTCAGCATTAGGGTTTTAAACCCTAAACTGAACTTTTCCCTTTAGTCAGCATTAGGGTTTTTTACCCTAAACTGAACTTTTTCCATTCAGTCAGCATTAGGGTTTTAAATCCTAAGCTGAACTTTTTCCATTTAGTCAGCATTAGGGTTTTAAACCTAAACTAAACTTTTCCATTCAGTCAGCATTAGGGTTTTAAACCCTAAACTGAACTTTTTCATTCAGTCAGCATTAGGGTGTTAAACCCTAAACTGAATTTTTCCTTTCAGTCAGCATTAGGGTTTTAAACCCTAAACTGAACTTTCCAGCCAGTCAGTATTAGGGTTTTAAACCCTAAGATGAACTTTTCCTTTAATCAGCATTAGGGTTTTAAAGCCTAAACTGAATTTTTCCTTTCAGTCAGCATTAGGGTTTTAAACCCTAAACTGAACTTTCCAGCCAGTCAGCTTTAGGGTTTTAAACCCTAAACTGAACTTTTTCCTTTCAGCCAGCATTAGGGTTTTAAACCCTAAACTGAACTCTTTTCCATTCAGTCAGTATCAGGGTTTTAAACCCTAAACTGAACTTTTACTCTAGGTAGCATTAGGGTTTTAAACCCTAAACTGAACTTTTCCTTCAGTTAGCATTAGAGTTTTAAACCCTAAACTGAACTCTTTTCCATTCAGTCAGTATTAGGGTTTTAAACCATAAACTGAACTTTTCCTCTAGTCAGCATTAGGGTTTTAAACCCTAAACTGAACTTTTCCTTTAGTCAGCATTAGGGTTTTAAACCCTAAACTGAATTTTTTCCCTTTAATCAGCATTAGGGTTTTAAACCCTAAACTGAACTTTTTCCTTTAATCAGCATTAGGGTTTTAAACCCTAAACTGAACTTTTCCATTCAGTCAGCATTAGGGTTTTAAACCCTAAACTGAACTTTTTCCTTTAGTCAGCATTAGGGTTTTAAACCCTAAACTGAACTCTTTCCTTTAGTCAGCATTAGGGTTTTAAACCCTAAACTGAACATTTCCTTTAGTCAGCATTAGGGTTTTAAACCCTAAACTGAACTTTTCCATTCAGTCAGCATTAGGGTTTTAAACCCTAAACTGAACTCTTTCCTTTAGTCAGCATTAGGGTTTTAAACCCTAAATTGAACCTTTCCCTTAGTCAGCATTAGGGTTTTTAACCCTAAACTAAACTTTTCCTTCCAGTCAGTCAGCATTAGGGTTTTAAACCCTAAACTGATATTTTTCCTTTAATCAGCATTAGGGTTTTAAACCCTAAACTGACCTTTTTCCTTTAATCGGCATTAGGGTTTTAAACCCTAAACTGAACTTTTCCATTCAGCCAGCATTAGGGTTTTAAACCCTAAACTGAGCTTTTCCATGCAGTCAGCATTAGTGTTTTAAACCCTAAACTGACCTTTTTCCTTTAATCAGCATTAGGGTTTTAAACCCTAACTGAACTTTTTTCCATTCAGCCAGCATTAGGGTTTTAAACCCTAAACTAAGCTTTTCCATACAATCAGCATTAGAGTTTTAAACCCTAAACTGAATTTTCCCTTCAGTCAGCATTAGGGTTTTAAACCCTAAACTGAACTTTTCCTTTAGTCAGCATTAGGGTTTTAAACCCTAAACTGAACTTTTCCTTTAGTCAGCATTAGGGTTTTAAACCCTAAACTGAACTTTTTCCTTTAGTCAGCATTAGGGTTTTAAACCCTAAACTAAACTTTTTCCATTCAGCCAGCATTAGGGTTTTAAACCCTAAACTGTGCTTTTCCATGCAATCAGCATTAGGGTTTTAAACCCTAAACTGAACTTTTTTCCATTCAGTCAGCATTAGGGTTTTAAACCCTAAACTGAGCTTTTCCATGCAATTAGCATTAGGGTTTTAAACCCTAAACTGAACTATTTTCCTTTCAGCCAACATTATGGTTTTAAACCCTAAACTGAGCTTTTCCATGCAATCAACATTAGGGTTTTAAACCCTAAACTGAATTTTTCGTTTAGTCAAAATTAGGGGTTTAAACCCTAAACTGAACTTTTTTCCATTCAGCCAGCATTAGGGTTTTAAACCCTAAACTGAGCTTTTCCATGCAATCAGCATTAGGGTTTTAAACCCTAAACGGAATTTTTCCTTTAGTCAGCATTAGGGTTTTAAACCCTAAACTGAACTTTTTCCCATTCAGCCAGCATTAGGGTTTTAAACCCAAAACTGAGCTTTTCCATGCAATCAGCATTAGGGTTTTAAACCCTAAACTGAACTCTTTTCCTTTCAGCCAGCATTAAGGTTTTAAACCCTAAACTGAGCTTTTCCATGCAATCAGCATTAGGGTTTTAAACCCTAAACTGAATTTTTCCTTTTGTCAGCATTAGGGTTTTAAACCCTAAACTGAACTTTTTTCCATTCAGCCAGCATTAGGGTTTTAAACCCTAAACTGAGCTTTTTCATGCAATCAGTATTAGGGTTTTAAACCCTAAACTGAATTTTTCCTTTCAGTCAACATTAGGGTTTTAAACCCTAAACTGAACTTTTCCTTTAGTCAGCATTAGGGTTTTAAACCCTAAACTGAACTTTTTCCCTTTAATCAGCATTAGGGTTTTAAACCCTAAACTGAACTTTTTCCTTTAATCAGCATTAGGGTTTTAAACCCTAAACTGAACTTTTCCATTCAGTCAGCATTAGGGTTTTAAACCCTAAACTGAACTTTTTTCCATTCAGCCAGCATTAGGGTTTTAAACCCTAAACTGAGCTTTTCCATGCAGTCAGCATTAGGGTTTTAAACCCTAAACTGACCTTTTTTCCTTTAGTCAGCATTAGGGTTTTAAACCCTAAACTGAACTTTTTCCCTTTAATCAGCATTAGGGTTTTAAACCCTAAACTGAATTTTTTCCTTTAGCCAGCATTAGGGTTTTAAACCCTAAACTGAGCTTTTCCATGCAATCAGCATTAGGGTTTTAAACCCTAAACTGAATTTTTCCTTTAGTCAGCATTAGGGTTTTAAACCCTAAACTGAACTTTTTTCCATTTAGCCAGCATTAGGGTTTTAAACCCTAAACTGAGCTTTTCCATGCAGTCAGCATTAGGGTTTTAAACCCTAAACTGACCTTTTTTCCTTTAATCAGCATTAGGGTTTTAAACCCTAACTGAACTTTTTTCCATTCAGCCAGCATTAGGGTTTTAAACCCTAAACTGAGCTTTTCCATTCAGTCAGCATTAGGGTTTTAAACCCTAAACTGAATTTTTCCTTTAGTCAGCATTAGGGTTTTAAACCCTAAACTGAACTTTTTTCCATTCAGCCAGCATTAGGGTTTTAAACCCTAAACTGAGCTTTTCCATGCAATCAACATTAGGGTTTTAAACCCTAAACTGAATTTTTCCATGCAATCAGCATTGGGGTTTTAAACCTTAAACTGAACTTTTCCATTCAGCCAGCATTAGGGTTTTAAACCCTAAACTGAGCTTTTCCATTTAGTCAGCATTAGGGTTTTAAACCCTAAACTGAACTTTTTCCATTCAGCCAACATTAGGGTTTTAAACCCAAAACTGAGCTTTTCCATGCAATCAGCATTACGGTTTTAAACCATAAACTAAACTTTTCCATTCAATCAGCATTAGGGTTTTAAACCCTAAACTGAGCTTTTCCATTTAGTCAACATTAGGATTTTAAACCCTAAACTGAACTTTTTCCATTCAGCCAGCATTAGGGTTTTAAACTCTAAACTGAGCTTTTCCATTCAGTCAGCATTAGGGTTTTAAACCCTAAACTGAACTTTTTCCTTCAGCCAGCATTAGGGTTTTAAACCCTAAACTGAGCTTTTCCATGCAATTAGCATTAGGGTTTTAAACCCTAAACGGAATTTTTCCTTTAGTCAGCATTAGGGTTTTAAACCCTAAACTCAACTTTTTCCTTCAGCCAGTATTAGGGTTTTAAACCCTAAACTGAGCTTTTCCATGCAATCAGCATTAGGGTTTTAAACCCTAAACTGAATTTTTTCCTTTAGTCAGCATTAGGGTTTTAAACCCTAAGCTGAACTTTTTTCCACTAAGCCAGCATTAGGGTTTTAAACCCTAAACTGAGCTTTTCCATGCAATCAGCATTAGGGTTTTAAACCCTAAACTGAGCTTTTCCATGCAATCAGCATTAGGGTTTTAAACCCTAAACTGAATTTTCCATGCAATCAGCATTGGGGTTTTAAACCTTAAACTGAACTTTTCCATTCAGCCAGCATTAGGGTTTTAAACCCTAAACTGAGCTTTTCCATTTAGTCAGCATTAGGGTTTTAAACCCTAAACTGAACTTTTTCCATTCAGCCAGCATTAGGGTTTTAAACCCAAAACTGAGCTTTTCCATGCAATCAGCATTACGGTTTTAAACCATAAACTAAACTTTTCCATTCAGTCAGCATTAGGGTTTTAAACCCTAAACTGAGCTTTTCCATTTAGTCAGCATTAGGGTTTTAAACCCTAAACTGAACTTTTTCCATTCAGCCAGCATTAGGGTTTTAAACCCTAAACTGAACTCGTTCCCTTTAGTCAGCATTAGGGTTTTAAACCCTAAACTGAACTTTTTCCTTTCAGTCAGCATTAGGGTTTTAAACCCTAAACTGAACTTTTCCCTTTAGTCAGCATTAGGGTTTTAAACCCTAAACTGAACTTTTTCCATTCAGTCAGCATTAGGATTTTAAACCATAAGCTGAACTTTTTCCATTTAGTCAGCATTAGGGTTTTAAACCCTAAACTAAACTTTTCCATTCAGTCAGCATTAGGGTTTTAAACCCTAAACTGAACTTTTTCATTCAGTTAGCATTAGGGTGTTAAACCGTAAACTGAATTTTTCCTTTCAGTCAGCATTAGGGTTTTAAACCCTAAACTGAACTTTCCAGCCAGTCAGCATTAGGGTTTTAAACCCTAAGCTGAACTTTTCCTTTAATCAGCATTAGGGTTTTAAACCCTAAACTGAATTTTTCCTTTCAGTCAGCATTAGGGTTTTAAACCCTAAACTAAACTTTTTCCTTTCAGCCAGCATTAAGGTTTTAAACCCTAAACTGAACTCTTTTCCATTCAGTCAGTATTAGGGTTTTAAACCCTAAACTGAACTTTTCCTCTAGGTAGCATTAGGGTTTTAAACCCTAAACTGAACTTTTCCTTCAGTTAGCATTAGAGTTTTAAACCCTAAACTGAACTTTTCCTTTAGTCAGCATTAGGGTTTTAAACCATAAACTGAACTTTTTCCCTTTGATCAGCATTAGGGTTTTAAACCCTAAACTGAACTTTTTCCTTTAATCAGCATTAGGGTTTTAAACCCTAAACTGAACTTTTCCATTCAGTCAGCATTAGGGTTTTAAACCCTAAACTGTACTTTTTTCCATTCAGCCAGCATTAGGGTTTTAAACCCTAAACTGAGCTTTTCCATGCAGTCAGCATTAGGGTTTTAAACCCTAAACTGACCTTTTTTCCTTTAATCAGCATTAGGGTTTTAAACCCTAACTGAACTTTTTTCCATTCAGCCAGCATTAGGGTTTTAAACCCTAAACTGAGCTTTTCCATTCAGTCAGCATTAGGGTTTTAAACCCTAAACTGAATTTTTCCTTTAATCAGCATTAGGGTTTTAAACCCTAAACTGAATTTTTCCTTTAGTCAGCATTAGGGTTTTAAACCCTAAACTGAATTTTTCCTTTAGTCAGCATTAGGGTTTTAAACCCTAAACTGAACTCTTTCATTCAGCCAGCATTAGGGTTTTAAACCCTAAACTGAGCTTTTCCATGCAATCAGCGTTAGGGTTTTAAACCTTAAACTGAACTTTTCCTTTCAGTCAGCATTAGGGTTTTAAACCCTAAACTGCACTTTTTCCATTTAGTTAGCATTAGGGTTTTAAACCCTAAACTAAACTTTTCCCTTTAATCAGCATTAGGGTTTTAAACCCTAAATTGAACTTTTTCCTTTCAGTCAGCATTATGGGTTTTAAACCCTAAACTGAACTCGTTCCCTTTAGTCGGCATTAGGGTTTTAAACCCTAAACTGAACTTTTTCCTTTCAGTCAGCATTAGGGTTTTAAACCCTAAACTGAACTTTTCCCTTTAGTCAGCATTAGGGTTTTAAACCCTAAACTGAACTTTTTCCATTCAGTCAGCATTAGGGTTTTAAACCCTAAGCTGAACTTTTTCCATTTAGTCAGCATTAGGGTTTTAAACCCTAAACTAAACTTTTCCATTCAGTCAGCATTAGGGTGTTAAACCCTAAACTGAATTTTTCCTTTCAGTCAGCATTAGGGTTTTAAACCCTAAACTGAACTTTCCAGCCAGTCAGTATTAGGGTTTTAAACCCTAAGATGAACTTTTCCTTTAATCAGCATTAGGGTTTTAAAGCCTAAACTGAATTTTTCCTTTCAGTCAGCATTAGGGTTTTAAACCCTAAACTGAACTTTCCAGCCAGTCAGCATTAGGGTTTTAAACCCTAAACTGAACTTTTTCCTTTCAGCCAGCATTAGGGTTTTAAACCCTAAACTGAACTGTTTTCCATTCAGTCAGTATTAGGGTTTTAAACCCTAAACTGAACTTTTACTCTAGGTAGCATTAGGGTTTTAAACCCTAAACTGAACTTTTCCTTCAGTTAGCATTAGAGTTTTAAACCCTAAACTGAACTCTTTTCCATTCAGTCAGTATTAGGGTTTTAAACCCTAAACTGAACTTTTCCTCTAGTCAGCATTAGGGTTTTAAACTCTAAACTGAACTTTTCCTTTAGTCAGCATTAGGGTTTTAAACCCTAAACTGAATTTTTTCCCTTTAATCAGCATTAGGGTTTTAAACCCTAAACTGAACTTTTTTCTTTAATCAGCATTAGGGTTTTAAACCTTAAACTGAACTTTTCCATTCAGTCAGCATTAGGGTTTTAAACCCTAAACTGAACTTTTTCCTTTAGTCAGCATTAGGGTTTTAAACCCTAAACTGAACTCTTTCCTTTAGTCAGCATTAGGGTTTTAAACCCTAAACTGAACATTTCCTTTAGTCAGCATTAGGGTTTTTAAACCCTAAACTGAACTTTTCCATTCAGTCAGCATTAGGGTTTTAAACCCTAAACTGAACTCTTTCCTTTAGTCAGCATTAGGGTTTTAAACCCTAAACTGAACCTTTCCCTTAGTCAGCATTAGGGTTTTTAACCCTAAACTAAACTTTTCCTTCTAGTCAGTCAGCATTAGGGTTTTAAACCCTAAACTGATCTTTTTCCTTTAATCAGTATTAGGGTTTTAAACCCTAAACTGACCTTTTTCCTTTAATCGGCATTAGGGTTTTAAACCCTAAACTGAACTCTTTCATTCAGCCAGCATTAGGGTTTTAAACCCTAAACTGAGCTTTTCCATGCAATCAGCGTTAGGGTTTTAAACCTTAAACTGAACTTTTCCTTTCAGTCAGCATTAGGGTTTTAAACCCTAAACTGCACTTTTTCCATTTAGTTAGCATTAGGGTTTTAAACCCTAAACTGAACTTTTCCCTTTAATCAGCATTAGGGTTTTAAACCCTAAACTGAACTTTTTCCTTTCAGTCAGCATTAGGGTTTTAAACCCTAAACTGAACTCGTTCCCTTTAGTCAGCATTAGGGTTTTAAACCCTAAACTGAACTTTTTCCTTTCAGTCAGCATTAGGGTTTTAAACCCTAAACTGAACTTTTCCCTTTAGTCAGCATTAGGGTTTTAAACCCTAAACTGAACTTTTTCCATTCAGTCAGCATTAGGGTTTTAAACCCTAAGCTGAACTTTTTCCATTTAGTCAGCATTAGGGTTTTAAACCCTAAACTAAACTTTTCCATTCAATCAGCATTAGGGTTTTAAACCCTAAACTGAACTTTTTCATTCAGTCAGCATTAGGGTGTTAAACCCTAAACTGAATTTTTCCTTTCAGTCAGCATTAGGGTTTTAAACCCTAAACTGAACTTTCCAGCCAGTCAGTATTAGGGTTTTAAACCCTAAGATGAACTTTTCCTTTAATCAGCATTAGGGTTTTAAAGCCTAAACTGAATTTTTCCTTTCAGTCAGCATTAGGGTTTTAAACCCTAAACTGAACTTTCCAGCCAGTCAGCATTAGGGTTTTAAACCCTAAACTGAACTTTTTCCTTTCAGCCAGCATTAGGGTTTTAAACCCTAAACTGAACTCTTTTCCATTCAGTCAGTATCAGGGTTTTAAACCCTAAACTGAACTTTTACTCTAGGTAGCATTAGGGTTTTAAACCCTAAACTGAACTTTTCCTTCAGTTAGCATTAGAGTTTTAAACCCTAAACTGAACTCTTTTCCATTCAGTCAGTATTAGGGTTTTAAACCCTAAACTGAACTTTTCCTCTAGTCAGCATTAGGGTTTTAAACCCTAAACTGAACTTTTCCTTTAGTCAGCATTAGGGTTTTAAACCCTAAACTGAATTTTTTCCCTTTAATCAGCATTAGGGTTTTAAACCCTAAACTGAACTTTTTTCTTTAATCAGCATTAGGGTTTTAAACCTTAAACTGAACTTTTCCATTCAGCCAGCATTAGGGTTTTAAACCCTAAACTGAACTCGTTCCCTTTAGTCAGCATTAGGGTTTTAAACCCTAAACTGAACTTTTTCCTTTCAGTCAGCATTAGGGTTTTAAACCCTAAACTGAACTTTTCCCTTTAGTCAGCATTAGGGTTTTAAACCCTAAACTGAACTTTTTCCATTCAGTCAGCATTAGGATTTTAAACCATAAGCTGAACTTTTTCCATTTAGTCAGCATTAGGGTTTTAAACCCTAAACTAAACTTTTCCATTCAGTCAGCATTAGGGTTTGAAACCCTAAACTGAACTTTTTCATTCAGTTAGCATTAGGGTGTTAAACCGTAAACTGAATTTTTCCTTTCAGTCAGCATTAGGGTTTTAAACCCTAAACTGAACTTTCCAGCCAGTCAGCATTAGGGTTTTAAACCCTAAGCTGAACTTTTCCTTTAATCAGCATTAGGGTTTTAAACCCTAAACTGAATTTTTCCTTTCAGTCAGCATTAGGGTTTTAAACCCTAAACTAAACTTTTTCCTTTCAGCCAGCATTAAGGTTTTAAACCCTAAACTGAACTCTTTTCCATTCAGTCAGTATTAGGGTTTTAAACCCTAAACTGAACTTTTCCTCTAGGTAGCATTAGGGTTTTAAACCCTAAACTGAACTTTTTCCTTTCAGTCAGCATTAGGGTTTTAAACCCTAAACTGAACTCGTTCCCTTTAGTCAGCATTAGGGTTTTAAACCCTAAACTGAACTTTTTCCTTTCAGTCAGCATTAGGGTTTTAAACCCTAAACTGAACTTTTCCCTTTAGTCAGCATTAGGGTTTTAAACCCTAAACTGAACTTTTTCCATTCAGTCAGCATTAGGGTTTTAAACCCTAAGCTGAACTTTTTCCATTTAGTCAGCATTAGGGTTTTAAACCCTAAACTAAACTTTTCCATTCAATCAGCATTAGGGTTTTAAACCCTAAACTGAACTTTTTCATTCAGTCAGCATTAGGGTGTTAAACCCTAAACTGAATTTTTCCTTTCAGTCAGCATTAGGGTTTTAAACCCTAAACTGAACTTTCCAGCCAGTCAGTATTAGGGTTTTAAACCCTAAGATGAACTTTTCCTTTAATCAGCATTAGGGTTTTAAAGCCTAAACTGAATTTTTCCTTTCAGTCAGCATTAGGGTTTTAAACCCTAAACTGAACTTTCCAGCCAGTCAGCATTAGGGTTTTAAACCCTAAACTGAACTTTTTCCTTTCAGCCAGCATTAGGGTTTTAAACCCTAAACTGAACTCTTTTCCATTCAGTCAGTATCAGGGTTTTAAACCCTAAACTGAACTTTTACTCTAGGTAGCATTAGGGTTTTAAACCCTAAACTGAACTTTTCCTTCAGTTAGCATTAGAGTTTTAAACCCTAAACTGAACTCTTTTCCATTCAGTCAGTATTAGGGTTTTAAACCCTAAACTGAACTTTTCCTCTAGTCAGCATTAGGGTTTTAAACCCTAAACTGAACTTTTCCTTTAGTCAGCATTAGGGTTTTAAACCCTAAACTGAATTTTTTCCCTTTAATCAGCATTAGGGTTTTAAACCCTAAACTGAACTTTTTTCTTTAATCAGCATTAGGGTTTTAAACCTTAAACTGAACTTTTCCATTCAGCCAGCATTAGGGTTTTAAACCCTAAACTGAACTCGTTCCCTTTAGTCAGCATTAGGGTTTTAAACCCTAAACTGAACTTTTTCCTTTCAGTCAGCATTAGGGTTTTAAACCCTAAACTGAACTTTTCCCTTTAGTCAGCATTAGGGTTTTAAACCCTAAACTGAACTTTTTCCATTCAGTCAGCATTAGGATTTTAAACCATAAGCTGAACTTTTTCCATTTAGTCAGCATTAGGGTTTTAAACCCTAAACTAAACTTTTCCATTCAGTCAGCATTAGGGTTTGAAACCCTAAACTGAACTTTTTCATTCAGTTAGCATTAGGGTGTTAAACCGTAAACTGAATTTTTCCTTTCAGTCAGCATTAGGGTTTTAAACCCTAAACTGAACTTTCCAGCCAGTCAGCATTAGGGTTTTAAACCCTAAGCTGAACTTTTCCTTTAATCAGCATTAGGGTTTTAAACCCTAAACTGAATTTTTCCTTTCAGTCAGCATTAGGGTTTTAAACCCTAAACTAAACTTTTTCCTTTCAGCCAGCATTAAGGTTTTAAACCCTAAACTGAACTCTTTTCCATTCAGTCAGTATTAGGGTTTTAAACCCTAAACTGAACTTTTCCTCTAGGTAGCATTAGGGTTTTAAACCCTAAACTGAACTTTTCCTTCAGTTAGAATTAGAGTTTTAAACCCTAAACTGAACTCTTTTCCATTCAGTCAGTATTAGGGTTTTAAACCCTAAACTGAACTTTTCCTCTAGTCAGCATTAGGGTTTTAAACCCTAAACTGAACTTTTCCTTTAGTCAGCATTAGGGTTTTAAACCCTAAACTGAACTTTTTCCCTTTGATCAGCATTAGGGTTTTAAACCCTAAACTGAACTTTTTCCTTTAATCAGCATTAGGGTTTTAAACCCTAAACTGAACTTTTCCATTCAGTCAGCATTAGGGTTTTAAACCCTAAACTGAACTTTTTTCCATTCAGCCAGCATTAGGGTTTTAAACCCTAAACTGAGCTTTTCCATGCAGTCAGCATTAGGGTTTTAAACCCTAAACTGACCTTTTTTCCTTTAATCAGCATTAGGGTTTTAAACCCTAACTGAACTTTTTTCCATTCAGCCAGCATTAGGGTTTAAAACCCTAAACTGAGCTTTTCCATGCAATCAGCATTAGGGTTTTAAACCCTAAACTGAATTTTTCCTTTAGTCAGCATTAGGGTTTTAAACCCTAAACTGAACTTTTTTCCATTCTGCCAGCATTAGGGTTTTAAACCCTAAACTGAGCTTTTCCATGCAATCAACATTAGGGTTTTAAACCCTAAACTGAATTTTTCCATGCAATCAACATTAGGGTTTTAAACCTTAAACTGAACTTTTCCATTCAGCCAACATTAGGGTTTTAAACCCTAAACTGAGCTTTTCCATTTAGTCAGCATTAGGGTTTTAAACCCTAAACTGAACTTTTTCCATTCAGCCAGCATTAGGGTTTTAAACCCAAAACTGAGCTTTTCCATGCAATCAGCATTACGGTTTTAAACCATAAACTAAACTTTTCCATTCAGTCAGCATTAGGGTTTTAAACCCTAAACTGAGCTTTTCCATTTAGTCAGCATTAGGGTTTTAAACCCTAAACTGAACTTTTTCCATTCAGCCAGCATTAGGGTTTTAAACCCTAAACTGAGCTTTTCCATTCAGTCAGCATTAGGGTTTTAAACCCTAAACTGAACTTTTTCCTTCAGCCAGCATTAGGGTTTTAAACCCTAAACTGAGCTTTTCCATGCAATTAGCATTAGGGTTTTAAACCCTAAACTGAATTTTTCCTTTAGTTTGCATTAGGGTTTTAAACCCTAAACTGAACTTTTTCCTTCAGCCAGCATTAGGGTTTTAAACCCTAAACTGAGCTTTTTCATGCAATCAGCATTAGGGTTTTAAACCCTAAACTGAATTTTTTCCTTTAATCAGCATTAGGGTTTTAAACCCTAAGCTGAACTCTTTTCCATTCAGCCAGCATTAGGGTTTTAAACCCTAAACTGAGCTTTTCCATGCAATCAGCATTAGGGTTTTAAACCCTAAACTGAGCTTTTCCATGCAATCAGCATTAGGGTTTTAAACCCTAAACTGAATTTTTCCTTTAGTCAGCATTAGGGTTTTAAACCCTAAACTGAACTTTTCCTTTAGTCAGCATTAGGGTTTTAAACCCTAAACTGAACTCTTTCATTCAGCCAGCATTAGGGTTTTAAACCCTAAACTGAGCTTTTCCATGCAATCAGCATTAGGGTTTTAAACCCTAAACTGAATTTTTCCTTTAGTCAGCATTAGGGTTTTAAACCCTAAACTGAATTTTTCCTTTAGTCAGCATTAGGGTTTTAAACCCTAAACTGAACTCTTTCATTCAGCCAGCATTAGGGTTTTAAACCCTAAACTGAGCTTTTCCATGCAATCAGCGTTAGGGTTTTAAACCTTAAACTGAACTTTTCCTTTCAGTCAGCATTAGGGTTTTAAACCCTAAACTGCACTTTTTCCATTTAGTTAGCATTAGGGTTTTAAACCCTAAACTGAACTTTTCCCTTTAATCAGCATTAGGGTTTTAAACCCTAAACTGAACTTTTTCCTTTCAGTCAGCATTAGGGTTTTAAACCCTAAACTGAACTCGTTCCCTTTAGTCAGCATTAGGGTTTTAAACCCTAAACTGAACTTTTTCCTTTCAGTCAGCATTAGGGTTTTAAACCCTAAACTGAACTTTTCCCTTTAGTCAGCATTAGGGTTTTAAACCCTAAACTGAACTTTTTCCATTCAGTCAGCATTAGGGTTTTAAACCCTAAGCTGAACTTTTTCCATTTAGTCAGCATTAGGGTTTTAAACCCTAAACTAAACTTTTCCATTCAGTCAGCATTAGGGTTTTAAACCCTAAACTGAACTTTTTCATTCAGTCAGCATTAGGGTGTTAAACCCTAAACTGAATTTTTCCTTTCAGTCAGCATTAGGGTTTTAAACCCTAAACTGAACTTTCCAGCCAGTCAGTATTAGGGTTTTAAACCCTAAGATGAACTTTTCCTTTAATCAGCATTAGGGTTTTAAAGCCTAAACTGAATTTTTCCTTTCAGTCAGCATTAGGGTTTTAAACCCTAAACTGAACTTTCCAGCCAGTCAGCATTAGGGTTTTAAACCCTAAACTGAACTTTTTCCTTTCAGCCAGCATTAGGGTTTTAAACCCTAAACTGAACTCTTTTCCATTCAGTCAGTATCAGGGTTTTAAACCCTAAACTGAACTTTTCCTTCAGTTAGCATTAGAGTTTTAAACCCTAAACTGAACTCTTTTCCATTCAGTCAGTATTAGGGTTTTAAACCCTAAACTGAACTTTTCCTCTAGTCAGCATTAGGGTTTTAAACTCTAAACTGAACTTTTCCTTTAGTCAGCATTAGGGTTTTAAACCCTAAACTGAATTTTTTCCCTTTAATCAGCATTAGGGTTTTAAACCCTAAACTGAACTTTTTTCTTTAATCAGCATTAGGGTTTTAAACCTTAAACTGAACTTTTCCATTCAGTCAGCATTAGGGTTTTAAACCCTAAACTGAACTTTTTCCTTTAGTCAGCATTAGGGTTTTAAACCCTAAACTGAACTCTTTCCTTTAGTCAGCATTAGGGTTTTAAACCCTAAACTGAACATTTCCTTTAGTCAGCATTAGGGTTTTAAACCCTAAACTGAACTTTTCCATTCAGTCAGCATTAGGGTTTTAAACCCTAAACTGAACTCTTTCCTTTAGTCAGCATTAGGGTTTTAAACCCTAAATTGAACCTTTCCCTTAGTCAGCATTAGGGTTTTTAACCCTAAACTAAACTTTTCCTTCCAGTCAGTCAACATTAGGGTTTTAAACCCTAAACTGATCTTTTTCCTTTAATCAGTATTAGGGTTTTAAACCCTAAACTGACCTTTTTCCTTTAATCGGCATTAGGGTTTTAAACCCTAAACTGAACTCTTTCATTCAGCCAGCATTAGGGTTTTAAACCCTAAACTGAGCTTTTCCATGCAATCAGCGTTAGGGTTTTAAACCTTAAACTGAACTTTTCCTTTCAGTCAGCATTAGGGTTTTAAACCCTAAACTGCACTTTTTCCATTTAGTTAGCATTAGGGTTTTAAACCCTAAACTGAACTTTTCCCTTTAATCAGCATTAGGGTTTTAAACCCTAAACTGAACTTTTTCCTTTTAGTCATTATTAGGGTTTTAAACCCTAAACTGAACTCGTTCCCTTTAGTCAGCATTAGGGTTTTAAACCCTAAACTGAACTTTTTCCTTTCAGTCAGCATTAGGGTTTTAAACCCTAAACTGAACTTTTCCCTTTAGTCAGCATTAGGGTTTTAAACCCTAAACTGAACTTTTTCCATTCAGTCAGCATTAGGGTTTTAAACCCTAAGCTGAACTTTTTCCATTTAGTCAGCATTAGGGTTTTAAACCCTAAACTAAACTTTTCCATTCAGTCAGCATTAGGGTTTTAAACCCTAAACTGAACTTTTTCATTCAGTCAGCATTAGGGTGTTAAACCCTAAACTGAATTTTTCCTTTCAGTCAGCATTAGGGTTTTAAACCCTAAACTGAACTTTCCAGCCAGTCAGTATTAGGGTTTTAAACCCTAAGATGAACTTTTCCTTTAATCAGCATTAGGGTTTTAAAGCCTAAACTGAATTTTTCCTTTCAGTCAGCATTAGGGTTTTAAACCCTAAACTGAACTTTCCAGCCAGTCAGCATTAGGGTTTTAAACCCTAAACTGAACTTTTTCCTTTCAGCCAGCATTAGGGTTTTAAACCCTAAACTGAACTCTTTTCCATTCAGTCAGTATCAGGGTTTTAAACCCTAAACTGAACTTTTACTCTAGGTAGCATTAGGGTTTTAAACCCTAAACTGAACTTTTCCTTCAGTTAGCATTAGAGTTTTAAACCCTAAACTGAACTCTTTTCCATTCAGTCAGTATTAGGGTTTTAAACCCTAAACTGAACTTTTCCTCTAGTCAGCATTAGGGTTTTAAACCCTAAACTGAACTTTTCCTTTAGTCAGCATTAGGGTTTTAAACCCTAAACTGAATTTTTTCCCTTTAATCAGCATTAGGGTTTTAAACCCTAAACTGAACTTTTTCTTTAATCAGCATTAGGGTTTTAAACCTTAAACTGAACTTTTCCATTCAGTCAGCATTAGGGTTTTAAACCCTAAACTGAACTTTTTCCTTTAGTCAGCATTAGGGTTTTAAACCCTAAACTGAACTCTTTCCTTTAGTCAGCATTAGGGTTTTAAACCCTAAACTGAACATTTCCTTTAGTCAGCATTAGGGTTTTAAACCCTAAACTGAACTTTTCCATTCAGTCAGCATTAGGGTTTTAAACCCTAAACTGAACTCTTTCCTTTAGTCAGCATTAGGGTTTTAAACCCTAAACTGAACCTTTCCCTTAGTCAGCATTAGGGTTTTTAACCCTAAACTAAACTTTTCCTTCTAGTCAGTCAGCATTAGGGTTTTAAACCCTAAACTGATATTTTTCCTTTAATCAGTATTAGGGTTTTAAACCCTAAACTGACCTTTTTCCTTTAATCGGCATTAGGGTTTTAAACCCTAAACTGAACTTTTCCATTCAGCCAGCATTAGGGTTTTAAACCCTAAACTGAGTTTTTCCATGCAGTCAGCATTAGTGTTTTAAACCCTAAACTGACCTTTTTCCTTTAATCAGCATTAGGGTTTTAAACCCTAACTGAACTTTTTTCCATTCAGCCAGCATTAGGGTTTTAAACCCTAAACTAAGCTTTTCCATGCAATCAGCATTAGAGTTTTAAACCCTAAATTGAATTTTCCCTTCAGTCAGCATTAGGATTTTAAACCCTAAACTGAACTTTTCCTTTAGTCAGCATTAGGGTTTTAAACCCTAAACTGAACTTTTCCTTTAGTCAGCATTAGGGTTTTAAACCCTAAACTGAACTTTTTCCTTTAGTCAGCATTAGGGTTTTAAACCCTAAACTGAACTTTTTCCATTCAGCCAGCATTAGGGTTTTAAACCCTAAACTGAGCTTTTCCATGCAATCAGCATTAGGGTTTTAAACCCTAAACTGAACTTTTTTCCATTCAGCCAGCATTAGGGTTTTAAACCCTAAACTGAGCTTTTCCATGCAATTAGCATTAGGGTTTTAAACCCTAAACTGAACTCTTTTCCTTTCAGCCAACATTAGGGTTTTAAACCCTAAACTGAGCTTTTCCATGCAATCAACATTAGGGTTTTAAACCCTAAACTGAATTTTTCGTTTAGTCAAAATTAGGGGTTTAAACCCTAAACTGAACTTTTTTCCATTCAGCCAGCATTAGGGTTTTAAACCCTAAACTGAGCTTTTCCATGCAATCAACATTATGGTTTTAAACCCTAAACGGAATTTTTCCTTTAGTCAGCATTAGGGTTTTAAACCCTAAACTGAACTTTTTCCCATTCAGCCAGCATTAGGGTTTTAAACCCAAAACTGAGCTTTTCCATGCAATCAGCATTAGGGTTTTAAACCCTAAACTGAACTCTTTTCCTTTCAGCCAGCATTAGGGTTTTAAACCCTAAACTGAGCTTTTCCATGCAATCAGCATTAGGGTTTTAAACCCTGAACTGAATTTTTCCTTTAGTCAGCATTAGGGTTTTAAACCCTAAACTAAACTTTTTTCCATTCAGCCAGCATTAGGGTTTTAAACCCTAAACTGAGCTTTTTCATGCAATCAGTATTAGGGTTTTAAACCCTAAACTGAATTTTTCCTTTCAGTCAACATTAGGGTTTTAAACCCTAAACTGAACTTTTCCTTTAGTCAGCATTAGGGTTTTAAACCCTAAACTGAACTTTTTCCTTTAGTCAGCATTAGGGTTTTAAACCCTAAACTGAACTTTTTCCATTCAGCCAGCATTAGGGTTTTAAACCCTAAACTGAGCTTTTCCATGCAATCAACATTAGGGTTTTAAACCCTAAACTGAACTTTTTTCCATTCAGCCAGCATTAGGGTTTTAAACCCTAAACTGAGCTTTTCCATGCAATCAGCATTAGGGTTTTAAACCCTAAACTGAACTCTTTTCCTTTCAGCCAGCATTAGGGTTTTAAACCCTAAACTGAGCTTTTCCATGCAATCAGCATTAGGGTTTTAAACCCTAAACTGAACTTTTTTCCATTCAGCCAGCATTAGGGTTTTAAACCCTAAACTGAGCTTTTCCATGCAATCAACATTAGGGTTTTAAACCCTTAAACTGAATTTTCCCTTCAGTCAGCATTAGGGTTTTAAACCCTAAACTGAACTTTTCCTTTAGTCAGCATTAGGGTTTTAAACCCTAAACTGAACTTTTCCTTTAGTCAGCATTAGGGTTTTAAACCCTAAACTGAACTTTTTCCTTTAGTCAGCATTAGGGTTTTAAACCCTAAACTGAACTTTTTCCTTTCAGCCAGCATTAGGGTTTTAAACCCTAAACTGAGCTTTTCCATGCAATCAGCATTAGGGTTTTAAACCCTAAACTGAACTTTTTTCCATTCAGCCAGCATTAGGGTTTTTAACCCTAAACTGAGCTTTTCCATGCAATCAGCATTAGGGTTTTAAACCCTAAACTGAACTCTTTTCCTTTCAGCCAGCATTAGGGTTTTAAACCCTAAACTGAGCTTTTCCATGCAATCAGCATTAGGGTTTAAACCCTAAACTGAATTTTTCCTTTAGTCAGCATTAGGGTTTTAAACCCTAAACTGAACTTTTTTCCATTCAGCCAGCATTAGGGTTTTAAACTCTAAACTGAGCTTTTCCATGCAATCAACATTAGGGTTTTAAACCCTAAACTGAATTTTTCCTTTAGTCAGCATTAGGGTTTTAAACCCTAAACTGAAGTTTTTTCCATTCAGCCAGCATTAGGGTTTTAAACCCTAAACTGAGCTTTTCCATGCAATCAGCATTAGGGTTTTAAACCCTAAACTGAACTCTTTTCCTTTCAGCCAGCATTAGGGTTTTAAACCCTAAACTGAGCTTTTCCATGCAATCAGCATTAGGGTTTTAAACCCTAAACTGAATTTTTCCTTTAGTCAGCATTAGGGTTTTAAACCCTAAACTGAACTTTTTTCCATTCAGCCAGCATTAGGGTTTTAAACCCTAAACTGAGCTTTTTCATGCAATCAGCATTAGGGTTTTAAACCCTAAACTGAACTTTTTTCCATTCAGCCAACATTAGGGTTTTAAACCCTAAACTGAGCTTTTCCATTCAGCCAGCATTAGGGTTTTAAACTCTAAACTGAGCTTTTCCATTTCAGTCAGCATTAAGGTTTTAAACCCTAAACTGAACTTTTTTCCACTCAGCCAGCATTAGGGTTTTAAACCCTAAACCGAGCTTTTCCATTTAGTCAGCATTAGGGTTTTAAACCCTAAACTGAACTTTTTTCCTTTAGTCAGCATTAGGGTTTTAAACCCTAAACTGAACTTTTTTCGTTTAGTCAGCATTAGGGTTTTAAACCCTAAACTGAACTTTTCCTTTAGTCAGCATTAGGGCCCCAACCCTAAACTGAAGTTTTCCCCAGTTGGTCAGTATTAGAGTTTCAACTCTAAAACTAAACTTCTCCCCAGCTAGTCGGTATTAGGGCTCCAACCCTGAACTAAGCATTCATATCTTCTTTCATCAATTTTATGAACTTCTTGGCGAATAATTCACGAAATTTTCCTAGTGAAACTGGGGCAAAAAATTTCGTTCGTTTGTTTTTCCCGCAGGTCTAACCTCGAGCCACACGGATCGAAATGACCCATGAGATGAGTCTCAACTCAGAATCTAAGAAGAAAAAGACAAAAAGAAGATGTCCCGAGATATTCGGAAAGGCGAGAGGCGGATCGTTCAAAGGTTTGATCAAGGTCCCGAGTTCTACCAACCCCGTCCTATTCAGTATCGCAGAAATAAATAGGCGTCTACAACTTGCAAGCATCAAGATTCAGATCGGAGTCTACAAGCAGAATCAGCTAAGACCCAAGATCAAGTCGCAAAAGAATCATAGATAGGAATCTTGTAACTAGCAGTTGACATGCATATAAGTGTTTAGTTCAGTTTCAATTTTTCTTTGGTTGTAATAAGGCGGTCAGTAAAGCAGCGGTGACAACAGCAACAGCAGTAACAACAAGCATTGCAATCCCATGGTAGTCCCAGCTACCCAAAGTTTCCCGAACTACATTAACCTGATTCCCCTTTAGCCAGGGATATGTAGGAAACCTTTGAAGCAGAGGTTCGGTTAAATCTTTTTCAAAAAAAATGATTCACACGGAGTACGTGGATAGGCAAAAATCGCTCACTTTATCTTTGCGCGAAAACCCTTCGTGTCTTCGGGCAAAGAGGGGCAGCTGTAAGCACGTGATTTTTGCCCTATATGAGAAATACTCCCAGAAAATGCAAAATAAAATGATTTTCCTTGGTGTGCAATTTTGAGTATTTTTGTGATATTTTTGGATAATTATTTGTATTTGTCTGTGTTTGCTTATTTGTTAAATTAATAAAAAATATAAAAAATATGTCGCATTTTGCATGTAGGATTTAATTCTACAATTGTTAGTAATTAAATTAGTTTTACAAAAATTAAAATTACAAAAAATAGGCATCTTTTGCATTTTTAGCATTTAATGTCCAAATGAACAATTTTATGCTTAATTATTACTTAATTGTGCGTTAATTGTTATTGGGAGTTAAATTGCGATTTTATAACTTAATTTAGTTCTTAATAATAATTGAAGTATTTTTATAATTTAGTTTTAGAAAATAAAAGAAGAAAAGATAACAAAAATACAAATAAAAATCGGATTGGGCCACTTCTTCAATTTTCAACCCCAGGCCCAAATAATTGTCCACGACCCAGTCCACTTCACACGGGTCGACCCGGTCCTCCCCATTAACCCAATACCCAACCCCTTTCTTCATTTTTTGGTCTAAACACAAAAACAAAAAAATAACAAAACCAAAAACCCTAAAACACTAACTCATCCGCCTCCTCTCTTCATCCTCTCAAAACTCCAAGCTCACAACCATGGCTGCCCTCACCTAACTCTTCGTCTACTCAGAACAACCAACGTCACCACCATCCACGTCGACCTCCCCGTCTGCTTCGCCGTTGTTTCGCCGGAAAACCCTCGGCCAAAATGGAAGGAAAACCCATCGCCATGGATGCCATGTTTTGTGTGTTTGCTACTGCTTCATTTTCTTCAGCCTGCTCCAGCAGTGTCACTGCTGTTTGCTCAGTCGTCTCTGAGCTTTGCCATCGTCGTCCATGGCGGCACTGCCTTCCCGCCATTGACGCTGCCCGACTAGTCGAGCTTTCTGCTTGCTCGCCGTTTGCGTTGTCATCAACCAAGCAGGCTGCTTCAGGCTTTGCTTCAGGCTTTGCCATCGTCGTCCATGGTGGCTGCCTTCATCTTCTTCGCAACATCCAGTCTGCACTGCCCCGTCCCCAGCTGTCGCGTCTTTGTTTCACTACTGCCCGTCCAGTCGAGCAAGCATCGACGACTCGGGGTGCTGCTGCCTTCTTCTTCGTTTTCAAACGATGCCAAACATCATATACATTCTTTCTTCCGTAGAAAAGGTAAAACAAACAAAAAAAAATCAACCAAACACATTTTCTTTTTGTTTAAAAAATAATAAAGAAAAAAAACATTTCCAAAGTTCAAGTCAAAAGCAAATAAATTTTTAGAAGTCTTTCTTTAAAAAAATAAAACAAAAATCAAAATAAACAAAATTTTCTTTCTTCTTTTAAAGCATTTCTTTCAAAAATTCCAAAAAAAGGGTTAGTCTAGTTACTCCATTTTCGATGCCCGAACTACGCCGGTTTGATTCTCACCGGATGTGAGATACGTAGGCAACCCTCATCGGGTCCAACCCCACCTTTTGCTAAAATAGCCAAAAATCAATAAATAAATAAAAACGTGTCAAATTTTAAATTTTGCCATAAATAAGTTGGGTGGTGTCCAACCTTCCCTTTTGCTAAAAATAGCCAAAAATATATGTCAAATTTTAAATCTGTCATAAATAAGTCGGGTGATGTTGTTTTGTCATAAATAGCCGAATGTTCCCGAAAGGGACGCCGGAAGGCTGACTTTGCATAAACAGCCACCTTTGGGTCATTTTTAAGGTTTGGTCCAGTTGACTCACACAGCCTTAAAATCTTCGTCACCGAGGCGTTGAAAGGCCGTGTTGGCAATATTGAGTTTTCTAATTTGAAAAACGATAAAAAGAGTCATAAATAAGTCAGGTGATGCTGTTTTGTCATAAATAGCCGAATGTTCCCGAAAGGGACGCCGGAAGGCTGACTTTGCATAAACAGCCACCTTTGGGTCATTTTTTAAGGTTTGGTCCAGTTGACCCACACAACCTTAAAATCTTCGTCACCGAGGCGTTGAAAGGTCGTGTTGGCAATATTGAGTTTTCTAATTTGAAAAAAAAACGATAAAAAGAGTCATAAATAAGTCAGGTGATGCTGTTTTGTCATAAATAGCCGAATGTTCCCGAAAGGGACGCCGGAAGGCTGACTTTGCATAAACAGCCACCTTTGGGTCTTGTTTAGTATTTTTTATCCAGTTGACCCACACAGCCTTAAAAACCTTCGCCCCGAGGCACTGAAGGGCCGTGTTTGCAACACCAGGTTTTTATTGTAATTTGAAAAAAAAAACCAAAAAAAAACAAAGAGTCAGCGGTCGGGTGAATACCATTTGAATTTTGTCATAATAAGCCGAGCCAGCTTCGGTCGCGTCTTAAACCGTTCATGCCGAAGTAGCCTTAGAGTATCTTTCAGTTGTCGAAAGGTTATTTTCGTAAAAGAACGGACAAGTTTGTAAAATGATCCTCCCCGGCCTCAAAATTCATGTGAAATTTGGAAGGGGCCACGTCTGCAAAAAATAACCGTTCGGTTGCATTTTGTGAGTGTTGAAACCCAATTTTTTATTATGAAAAAAAAATGTTTCATTACTTTTACCTTTCATTCGGCCCGAACTACGCAAGATCTGATTCATGCGGGGTCATGATACGTAGGCAATCTCCATCGGATTCGATCATAGCTATAAAATAAATTGAGAAAAAAACAAACTGAAAGAAAAGGAAAAAGAAAATCGAGTGAAAAAGAAAATAGAAAAAAAGAAAAGAAAAAAAAAGAGTGCAAAAAAAAAGAGCGGCAAAAACAAGATCAAGAGTGACTAAAGAAAGGCAAGAATAAAAGAAAAGAGGTACATAGTGAAGAGGGCTAGTTTAGGATCGGGATGAAACATGCAACCCATTCAAACACATGGTAAAAGCGTTTAACTGTTTAGGTGCATTGCATCCCATCGTGCGATTTCCTATATGTTAAATGCTTCAAAACTAACAAGGTTGTGTGTGTGAGTAAATTAGCCAGGTTCTGTTCAGGTGATTGGTTTTGTTGGTATGCAGTGATGAGCAGCCTTGCACGCGGCCACAACATTATACACAAAACTGAGCTCCACTTCCCAGAAACGCCCATCCTTACCAAGCTCCATATAGTCCCCCTATCAAATGTTCATCAGTACAATCCTCACCCAAGAGAGTCTTTTAAAAGGAATCAGTTCACCTCTATTGGTGAATCATACTCAGGCTTGTTCCAAAAGTTAGTCAGGCGAAGTCTGCTGCAGCCAGTGGCCCCAAATCGGCCAAACACCGAGTCCCCCCTCCCCGCATCGAGCTGATACTAGATGTGAATGCCACTCTGGAGCAGTGGGGCACGTTACAAAGGACTGTTGGTAATTGGACCCTCAAAATAGCAGTTGAGGACTTGATTGAAGCTGAAAGAATCGTTCACCGGGACGAAAAGGTTCATAATATGATGAACATTCCCCTGCCTATTGTCACAAATGGGCCAATAGATGGAATGATCTGTGAAGCTGAGGAATTTGATCCGGCACTGAAGGCTATTGCAGCCATTGCCGAGACAGAAGAAAATCCAAAAAAAAAACGATTGCCATGCCTGAATGTTCCCCATCAGACGGGAGTCTCGGTAGCCAGTCTTGCTATCCTTTCTGCATCTGGATTGTCTCAGGGTGTGATCCAGATGTTTTACTTTATTGTCTTACTTTCTAATGTAAACCCTTCTATCTTCAAAAAATAAAAACAAAAAAAAATCAAAAAGAAAATCAAATGAAATTGATATTTCATTTTCCCGGAATGTCTCTTTTCTTAAATCTTGTCAATTTTCTCATTCTCTTTTAGTTCTGTTAAATGCAGATTTCAATAATATGACATGCTTGCGGACTTCATGCCCGGATCTTAAAACTCTGTCAGACCTCGAAATAATGAATCAAGAATTGGGTCGCAATGAAGAATAGCTTAAGGAAACAAGACAAAGAGTTGGAACAACTCAAGGAAAATTGACTCCCGAAATTGGAAAGGTCCATACATTACAACAAGAGTACTGCCAAAAAGAGTGCGTTGTACTTGGGACACATCAAAGGAAATGTCCTTGAAATAACTGTCAATGCAAATACAGTCAAAAGGTACTATGTAGGATCCTTTATATAATAAAATCTTGTCCGTTTGAGATGACGAAGGCTTTCATTCTCGCTACCCAAACACTATCAACCCTTTGCAAAACCCATTTGAGCTGGTTACTCTTCTTTGATTACCCTCTTTGGAACCTGAAAATATTATTGAAAATAAAATGAAAAAATAAATGAAAAAAAAAAGAAAGAAGAAAGAATTGGAAAAATAAGAAAATATATATACAAAAAAAAGGCATATCGCCAAAAAAATAGAAAAAAAATCCAAAACCAAAAGTTGCCTGAACTACGTTTGACTTGATTCCAAAAGGATACGTAGGCAGCCTCTCCCTGAGGTTCAGTCACACCAACAATAAAATCCCATTCACCCTGAAATGGAAAATGGGGCACGTCAAGCGGCCTAGAAGTTAGTATCGTCTGCCTTTCTTTGCCAAGCACAAGCTTTCAGATCAAATTACCAAAGATAGTGGGAAGCCAATAAGCGTCACAAATGGAGACCGACACACTCTGAATTGAGAGAGATAAAATGAGAGAGTCTCGTCGGTGAAAACCTTCGGGAACCGCGAGGCGACGAAGTAGAGAGACCGAAATGAGAGAGCTTGTTTAGTAAAAACTCACAAAGGGTGCTATCAAGCGATGACAGGAAGAGAAATGAGAGAGGTCAGCCAGCGAAAACCCGCAAAGGGCACTGTTGGCCGAAAGAGTGACTCCACCCAAGGAGGTTTCGGCAAAGTTCCACCGGTTTGGAATCATAGATCCGTTTTGGTTCAGGGAAACGCAAGCTCATGGAAAGTCAGGCGTCCAGTCCAAAGAGCATGTCATGTCATTTAAAGCCAGCATTATCTTCCTCAGATAAGTCTTTCTCGTCCCGAAGGGGGCACTCCTTTTCTGAAATTCGTTTTATCTTTTCTTTGTTTTTCTTCGAATCTCTTTCATGTTTAAGCCCAAGTTCTAGATGTACCGGAAAGGACAGGTGGCAGGTTTGGTTGCACGGAATTCCGTTTCATGAAGGAAAACACCTCGTTTCGTTGGTACGTTTGTCCAAGCCTGATGAATCATGATGTTTGATGGCGTTCGAAGTAAAGAGGAAAAAGAGAAATTTCCCCCAGCAAGTCCGCCTTCGGACGAATCCCCACAGAGTCTCCCCTTGTACAATCCCCCACAGAGTCTCCCCAATATTAAAAAAAAAAATAAAAAATGGAATCTCCCCAGCACATCCCCAGCGAGTCCCTTTGTAAAAATTCCCCAACAAGCTTACCCCAACAAATCCTAGAAAGACCGCTTTGAAACAAATCCCCAGCATGCCCCGTTGTACAAAAATCCACACAAAGAATCCACTTTGTAAATATTCCCCCACAGAACTTCCTTTTGTACAAATCCCCACATATTACCTCCAATAAAATCCCCGCCGAGAATCTCCAAGCAAAACGAGACACACAAAAAAAAAGAAAAAAAAAAGAGGCCTTACGAGGCAAATCATCGCAGAATCTGGAAATACAAGCCTGAGCAGTCTAAAGGGTTTCGCCATATGAATCAAATCAATGGCTGGACTTCACAACAGAAATAAAGACGCAACAAAGCAACTAGGAACGATCAAGGTCACCGAACCGACCGTCATTTCTGAACTAACAATTGTTCTTTGTCTGAAAAGTTGAAACAAGTATAATCCAAGACAACCGTGCAAGAGGCAGGTGTCGCCCAAAGAAGAAGGTACACGGGTACAAGAAATACTTTAGCAATGATGAATTCACTCGAAAGGTAAGTTTCCACGAAACTCCCTTTTTATCTTCTACTAAAACAAGAAAATTCAAAAAAAGAGGTCGCTTAGTATTCTCGAACTATGTCCCCAGCCGGCCAGCATTAGGGTTTTAAACCCTAAACTGAGTTTTTCCATGCAGTCAGCATTAGGGTTTTAAACCCTAAACTGACCTTTTTTCCTTTAATCAGCATTAGGCTTTTAAACCCTAACTAAACTTTTTTCCATTCAGCCAGTATTAGGGTTTTAAACCCTAAACTGAGTTTTTCCATGCAGTCAGCATTAGGGTTTTAAACCCTAAACTGACCTTTTTTCCTTTAATCAACATTAGGGTTTTAAACCCTAACTGAACTTTTTCCATTCAGCCAGCATTAGGGTTTTAAACCCTAAACTGAGTTTTTCCATGCAGTCAGCATTAGGGTTTTAAACCCTAAACAGACCTTTTTTCCTTTAATCAGTATTTGGGTTTTAAACCCTAACTGAACTTTTTTCCATTCAGCCAGCATTAGGGTTTTAAACCCTAAATTGAGCTTTTCCATGCAATCAGCATTAGGGTTTTAAACCCTAAACTGAATTTTTCCTTTAGTCAGCATTAGGGTTTTAAACCCTAAACTGAACTTTTTTCCATTTAGCCAGCATTAGGGTTTTAAACCCTAAACTGAGCTTTTCCATGCAGTCAGCATTAGGGTTTTAAACCCTAAACTGACCTTTTTTCCTTTAATCAGCATTAGGGTTTTAAACCCTAATTGAACTTTTTCCATTCAGCCAGCATTAGGGTTTTAAACCCTAAACTGAGCTTTTCCATGCAATCAGCATTTGGGTTTTAAACCCTAAACTGAATTTTTCCTTTAGTCAGCATTAGGGTTTTAAACCCTAAACTGAACTTTTTTCCATTCAGCCAGCATTAGGGTTTTAATCCATAAACTGAGCTTTTCCATGCAATCAGCATTAGGGTTTTAAACCCTAAACTGAATTTTTCCATGCAATCAGCATTAGGGTTTTAAACCCTAAACTGAACTTTTCCATTCAGCCAGCATTAGGGTTTTAAACCCTAAACTGAGCTTTTCCATTTAGTCAGCATTAGGGTTTTAAACCCTAAACTGAACTTTTTCCATTCAGCCAGCATTAGGGTTTTAAACCCTAAACTGAGCTTTTCCATGCAATCAACATTAGGGTTTTAAACCATAAACTGAACTTTTCCATTCAGCCAGCATTAGGGTTTTAAACTTTAAACTGAGCTTTTCCATTTAGTCAGCATTAGGGTTTTAAACCCTAAACTGAACTTTTTCCATTCAGCCAGCATTAGGGTTTTAAACCCTAAACTGAGCTTTTCCATTCAATCAGCATTAGGGTTTTAAACCCTAAACTGAACTTTTTCCTTCAGCCAACATTAGGGTTTTAAACCCTAAACTGAGCTTTTCCATGCAATCAGCATTAGGGTTTTAAACCCTAAACTGAATTTTTCCTTTAGTCAGCATTAGGGTTTTAAACCCTAAACTGAACTTTTTCCTTCAGCCAGCATTAGGTTTTTAAACCCTAAACTGAGCTTTTCCATGCAATCAGCATTAGGGTTTTAATCCCTAAACTGAATTTTTTCCTTTAGTCAGCATTAGGGCTTTAAACCCTAAACTGAACTTTTTTCCATTCAGCCAGCATTAGGGTTTTAAACCCTAAACTGAGCTTTTCCATGCAATCAACATTAGGGTCTTAAACCCTAAACTGAGCTTTTCCATGCAATCAGCATTAGGGTTTTAAACCCTAAACTGAATTTTTCCTTTAGTCAGCATTAGGGTTTTAAACCCTAAACTGAACTTTTTGCTTCAGCCAGCATTAGGGTTTTAAACCCTAAATTGAGCTTTTCCAAGCAATCAGCATTAGGGTTTTAAACCTTAAACTGAATTTTTTCCTTTAGTCAGCATTAGGGTTTTAAACCCTAAACTGAACTTTTTTCCATTCAGCCAGCATTAGGGTTATAAACCCTAAACTGAGCTTTTCCATGCAATCAGCATTAGGGTTTTAAACCCTAAACTGAGCTTTTCCATGCAATCAGCATTAGGGTTTTAAACCCTAAACTGAATTTCTCCTTTAGTCAGCATTAGGGTTTTAAACCCTAAACTGAAGTTTTTTCCATTCAGCCAGCATTAGGGTTTTAAACCCTAAACTGAGCTTTTCCATGCAATCAGCATTAGGGTTTTAAACACTAAACTGAATTTTTCCATACAATCAGCATTAGGGTTTTAAACCCTAAACTGAACTTTTCCATTTACCCAGCATTAGGGCTTTAAACCCTAAACTGAGCTTTTCCATTTAGTCAGCATTAGGGTTTTAAACCCTAAACTAAACTTTTTCCATTCAGTCATCATTAGGGTTTTAAACCCTAAACTGAACTTTTTTCATTCAGCCAGCATTAGGGTTTTAAACCCTAAACTGAGCTTTTCCATGCAGTCAGCATTAGGGTTTTAAACCCTAAACTGAATTTTCCTTTAGTCAGCATTAGGGTTTTAAACCCTAAACTGAACTTTTTCCTTTCAGCGAGCATTAGGGTTTTAAACCCTAAACTGAGTTTTTCCATGCAGTCAGCATTAGGGTTTTAAACCCTAAATTGACCTTTTTCCTTTAATCAGCATTAGGGTTTTAAACCCTAACTGAACTTTTTTCCTTTAATCAGCATTAGGGTTTTAAACCCTAACTGAACTTTTTCCATTCAGCCAGCATTAGGGTTTTAAACCCAAAACTGAGTTTTTCCATGCAGTCAGCATTAGGGTTTTAAACCCTAAACTGACCTTTTTCCTTTAATCAGCATTAGGGTTTTAAACCCTAACTGAACTTTTTTCCATTCGGCCAGCATTAGGGTTTTAAACGCTAAACTGAGCTTTTCCATGCAATCAGCATTAGAGTTTTAAATCCTAAACTGAATTTTTCGTTTAGTCAGCATTAGGGTTTTAAACCCTAAACTGAACTTTTTTCCATTCAGCCAGCATTAGGGTTTTAAACCCTAAACTTAGCTTTTCCATGCAGTCAGCATTAGGGTTTTAAACCCTAAACTGACCTTTTTTCCTTTAATCAGCATTAGGGTTTTAAACCCTAACTGAACTTTTTTCCATTCAGCCAGCATTAGGGTTTTAAACCCTAAACTGAGCTTTTCCATGCAATCAGCATTAGAGTTTTAAACCCTAAACTGAATTTTTTCTTTAGTCAGCATTAGGGTTTTAAATCCTAAACTGAACTTTTTTCCATTCAGCCAGCATTAGAGTTTTAAACCCTAAACAGAGCTTTTCCATGCAATCAGCATTAGGGTTTTAAACCCTAAACTGAATTTTTCCATGCAATCAGCATTAGGGTTTTAAACCCTAAACTGAACTTTTCCATTCTGCCAGCATTTGGGTTTTAAACCCTAAACTGAGCTTTTCCATTTAGTCAGCATTAGGGTTTTAAACCCTAAACTGAACTTTTTCCATTCAGCCAGCATTAGGGTTTTAAACCCTAAACTGAGCTTTTCCATGCAATCAGCATTAGGGTTTTAAACCATAAACTGAACTTTTCCATTCAGCCAGCATTAGGGTTTTAAACCCTAAACTGAGCTTTTCCATTTAGTCAGCATTAGGGTTTTAAACCCTAAACTGAACTTTTTCCATTCAGCCAGCATTAGGGTTTTAAACCCTAAACTGAGCTTTTCCTTTAGTCAGCATTAGGGCTTTAAACCCTAAACTGAACTTTTTTCCATTCAGCCAGCATTAGGGTTTTAAACCCTAAACTGAGCTTTTCCATGCAATCAACATTAGGGTCTTAAACCCTAAACTGAGCTTTTCCATGCAATCAGCATTAGGGTTTTAAACCCTAAACTGAATTTTTCCTTTAGTCAGCATTAGGGTTTTAAACCCTAAACTGAACTTTTTGCTTCAGCCAGCATTAGGGTTTTAAACCCTAAATTGAGCTTTTCCAAGCAATCAGCATTAGGGTTTTAAACCTTAAACTGAATTTTTTCCTTTAGTCAGCATTAGGGTTTTAAACCCTAAACTGAACTTTTTTCCATTCAGCCAGCATTAGGGTTATAAACCCTAAACTGAGCTTTTCCATGCAATCAGCATTAGGGTTTTAAACCCTAAACTGAGCTTTTCCATGCAATCAGCATTAGGGTTTTAAACCCTAAACTGAATTTCTCCTTTAGTCAGCATTAGGGTTTTAAACCCTAAACTGAAGTTTTTTCCATTCAGCCAGCATTAGGGTTTTAAACCCTAAACTGAGCTTTTCCATGCAATCAGCATTAGGGTTTTAAACACTAAACTGAATTTTTCCATACAATCAGCATTAGGGTTTTAAACCCTAAACTGAACTTTTCCATTTACCCAGCATTAGGGCTTTAAACCCTAAACTGAGCTTTTCCATTTAGTCAGCATTAGGGTTTTAAACCCTAAACTAAACTTTTTCCATTCAGTCATCATTAGGGTTTTAAACCCTAAACTGAACTTTTTTCATTCAGCCAGCATTAGGGTTTTAAACCCTAAACTGAGCTTTTCCATGCAGTCAGCATTAGGGTTTTAAACCCTAAACTGAATTTTCCTTTAGTCAGCATTAGGGTTTTAAACCCTAAACTGAACTTTTTCCTTTCAGCGAGCATTAGGGTTTTAAACCCTAAACTGAGTTTTTCCATGCAGTCAGCATTAGGGTTTTAAACCCTAAATTGACCTTTTTCCTTTAATCAGCATTAGGGTTTTAAACCCTAACTGAACTTTTTTCCTTTAATCAGCATTAGGGTTTTAAACCCTAACTGAACTTTTTCCATTCAGCCAGCATTAGGGTTTTAAACCCAAAACTGAGTTTTTCCATGCAGTCAGCATTAGGGTTTTAAACCCTAAACTGACCTTTTTCCTTTAATCAGCATTAGGGTTTTAAACCCTAACTGAACTTTTTTCCATTCGGCCAGCATTAGGGTTTTAAACGCTAAACTGAGCTTTTCCATGCAATCAGCATTAGAGTTTTAAATCCTAAACTGAATTTTTCGTTTAGTCAGCATTAGGGTTTTAAACCCTAAACTGAACTTTTTTCCATTCAGCCAGCATTAGGGTTTTAAACCCTAAACTTAGCTTTTCCATGCAGTCAGCATTAGGGTTTTAAACCCTAAACTGACCTTTTTTCCTTTAATCAGCATTAGGGTTTTAAACCCTAACTGAACTTTTTTCCATTCAGCCAGCATTAGGGTTTTAAACCCTAAACTGAGCTTTTCCATGCAATCAGCATTAGAGTTTTAAACCCTAAACTGAATTTTTTCTTTAGTCAGCATTAGGGTTTTAAATCCTAAACTGAACTTTTTTCCATTCAGCCAGCATTAGAGTTTTAAACCCTAAACAGAGCTTTTCCATGCAATCAGCATTAGGGTTTTAAACCCTAAACTGAATTTTTCCATGCAATCAGCATTAGGGTTTTAAACCCTAAACTGAACTTTTCCATTCTGCCAGCATTTGGGTTTTAAACCCTAAACTGAGCTTTTCCATTTAGTCAGCATTAGGGTTTTAAACCCTAAACTGAACTTTTTCCATTCAGCCAGCATTAGGGTTTTAAACCCTAAACTGAGCTTTTCCATGCAATCAGCATTAGGGTTTTAAACCATAAACTGAACTTTTCCATTCAGCCAGCATTAGGGTTTTAAACCCTAAACTGAGCTTTTCCATTTAGTCAGCATTAGGGTTTTAAACCCTAAACTGAACTTTTTCCATTCAGCCAGCATTAGGGTTTTAAACCCTAAACTGAGCTTTTCCATTCAGTCAGCATTAGGGTTTTAAACCCTAAACTGAACTTTTTCCTTCAGCCAGCATTAGGGTTTTAAACCCTAAACTGAGCTTTTCCATGCAATCAGCATTAGGGTTTTAAACCCTAAACTGAATTTTTCCTTTAGTCAGCATTAGGGTTTTAAACCCTAAACTGAACTTTTTCCTTCAGCCAGCATTAGGGTTTTAAACCCTAAACTGAGCTTTTCCATGCAATCAGCATTAGGGTTTTAAACCCTAAACTGAATTTTTCCTTTAGTCAGCATTAGGGTTTTAAACCCTAAACTGAACTTTTTTCCATTCAGCCAGCATTAGGGTTTTAAACCCTAAACTAAGCTTTTCCATGCAATCAGCATTAGGGTTTTAAACCCTAAACTGAGCTTTTCCATGCAATCAGCATTAGGGTTTTAAACCCTAAACTGAATTTTTCCTTTAGTCAGCATTAGGGTTTTAAACCCTAAACTGATCTTTTTCCTTCAGCCAGCATTAGGGTTTTAAACCCTAAACTGAGCTTTTCCATGCAATCAGCATTAGGGTTTTAAACCCTAAACTGAATTTTTTCTTTTAGTCAGCATTAGGGTTTTAAACCCTAAACTGAATTTTTTCCATTCAGCCAGTATTAGGGTTTTAAACCCTAAACTGAGCTTTTCCATGCAATCAGCATTAGGGTTTTAAACCCTAAACTGAGCTTTTCCATGCAATCAGCATTAGGGTTTTAAACCCTAAACTGAATTTCTCCTTTAGTCAGTATTAGGGTTTTAAACCCTAAACTGAAGTTTTTTCCATTCAGCCAGCATTAGGGTTTTAAACCCTAAACTGAGCTTTTCCATGCAATCAGCATTAGGGTTTTAAACCCTAAACTGAATTTTTCCATACAATCAGCATTAGGGTTTTAAACCCTAAACTGAACTTTTCCATTTAGCCAGCATTAGGGTTTTAAACCCTAAACTGAGCTTTTCCATTTAGTCAGCATTAGGGTTTTAAACCCTAAACTAAACTTTTTCCATTCAGTCATCATTAGGGTTTTAAACCCTAAGCTGAACTTTTTCCATTCAGCCAGCATTAGGGTTTTAAACCCTAAACTGAGCTTTTCCATGCAGTCAGCATTAGGGTTTTAAACCCTAAACTGAACTTTTTCCTTTCAGCGAGCATTAGGGTTTTAAACCCTAAACTGAGCTTTTCCATGCAGTCAGCATTAGGGTTTTAAACCCTAAACTGAATTTTTCCTTTAGTCAGCATTAGGGTTTTAAACCCTAAACTGAACTTTTTCCTTTCAGCCAGCATTAGGGTTTTAAACCCAAAACTGAGCTTTTCCATGCAGTCAGCATTAGGGTTTTAAACCCTAAACTGAACTTTTCCTTTAGTCAGCATTAGGGTTTTAAACCCTAAACTGAACTCTTTCATTCAGCCAGCATTAGGGTTTTAAACCCTAAACTGAGCTTTTCCATGCAATCAGCATTAGGGTTTTAAACCCTAAACTGAATTTTTCTTTTAGTCAGCATAAGGGTTTTAAATCCTAAACTGAATTTTTCCTTTAGTTAGCATTAGGGTTTTAAACCCTAAACTGAACTCTTTCATTCAACCAGCATTAGGGTTTTAAACCCTAAACTGAGCTTTTCCATGCAATCAGCGTTAGGGTTTTAAACCTTAAACTGAACTTTTCCTTTCAGTCAGCATTAGGGTTTTAATCCCTAAACTGCACTTTTTCCATTTAGTCAGCATTAGGGTTTTAAACCCTAAACTGAACTTTTTCCTTTCAGTCAGCATTAGGGTTTTAAACCCTAAACTGAACTCGTTCCCTTTAGTCAGCATTAGGGTTTTAAACCCTAAACTGAACTTTTTCCTTTCAGTCAGCATTAGGGTTTTAAACCCTAAACTGAACTTTTCCCTTTAGTCAGCATTAGGGTTTTAAACCCTAAACTGAACTTTTTCCATTCAGTCAGCATTAGGGTTTTAAACCCTAAGCTGAACTTTTCTTTTAATCAGCATTAGGGTTTTAAACCCTAAACTGAATTTTTCCTTTCAGTCAGCATTAGGGTTTTAAACCCTAAACTGAACTTTCCAGCCAGTCAGCATTAGGGTTTTAAACCCTAAACTGAATTTTTCCTTTCAGCCAGCATTAGGGTTTTAAACCCTAAACTGAACTTTCCAGCCAGTCAGCATTAGGGTTTTAAACCCTAAGCTGAACTTTTCTTTTAATCAGCATTAGGGTTTTAAACCCTAAACTGAATTTTTCCTTTCAGTCAGCATTAGGGTTTTAAACCCTAAACTGAAATTTCCAGCCAGTCAGCATTAGGGTTTTAAACCCTAAACTGAACTTTTTCCTTTCAGCCAGCATTAGGGTTTTAAACCCTAAACTGAACTCTTTTCCATTCAGTCAGTATTAGGGTTTTAAACCCTAAACTAAACTTTTCCTCTAAGTAGCATTAGGGTTTTAAACCCTAAACTGAACTTTTCCTTCAGTCAGCATTAGAGTTTTAAACCCTAAACTGAACTCTTTTCCATTCAGTCAGTATTAGGGTTTTAAACCCTAAACTAAACTTTTCCTCTAGTCAGCATTAGGGTTTTAAACCCTAAACTGAACTTTTCCTTTAGTCAGCATTAGGGTTTTAAACCCTAAACTGAACTTTTTCCCTTTAATCAGCATTAGGGTTTTAAACCCTAAACTGAACTTTTTCCTTTAATCAGCATTAGGGTTTAAACCCTAAACTGAACTTTTCCATTCAGTCAGCATTAGGGTTTTAAACCCTAAACTGAACTTTTCCATTCAGTCAGCATTAGGGTTTTAAACCCTAAACTGAACTTTTCCATTCAGTCAGCATTAGGGTTTTAAACCCTAAACTGAACTTTTCCATTCAGTCAGCATTAGGGTTTTAAACCCTAAACTGAACTTTTTCTTTCAGCCAGCATTAGGGTTTTAAACCCTAAACTGAGCTTTTCCATGCAATCAGCATTAGGGTTTTAAATCCTAAACTGAATTTTTCGTTTAGTCAGCATTAGGGTTTTAAACCCTAAACTGAACTTTTTTCCATTCAGCCAGCATTAGGGTTTTAAACCCTAAACTTAGCTTTTCCATGCAGTCAGCATTAGGGTTTTAAACCCTAAACTGACCTTTTTTCCTTTAATCAGCATTAGGGTTTTAAACCCTAAACTGAGCTTTTCCATGCAGTCAGCATTAGGGTTTTAAACCCTAAACTGAACTTTATCTTTAGTCAGCATTAGGGTTTTAAACCCTAAACTGAACTCTTTCATTCAGCCAGCATTAGGGTTTTAAACCCTAAACTGAGCTTTTCCATGCAGTCAGCATTAGAGTTTTAAACCCTAAACTGAATTTTTCCTTTAGTCAACATTAGTGTTTTAAACCCTAAACTGAATTTTTCCTTTAGTCAGCATTAGGGTTTTAAACCCTAAACTGAACTTTTTCCTTTCAGCCAGCATTAGGGTTTTAAACCCAAAACTGAGCTTTTCCATGCAGTCAGCATTAGGGTTTTAAACCCTAAACTGAACTTTTCCTTTAGTCAGCATTAGGGTTTTAAACCCTAAACTGAACTCTTTCATTCAGCCAGCATTAGGGTTTTAAACCCTAAACTGAGCTTTTCCATGCAATCAGCATTAGGGTTTTAAACCCTAAACTGAATTTTTCTTTTAGTCAGCATAAGGGTTTTAAATCCTAAACTGAATTTTTCCTTTAGTTAGCATTAGGGTTTTAAACCCTAAACTGAACTTTTCCATTCAGTCAGCATTAGGGTTTTAAACCCTAAACTGAACTTTTCCATTCAGTCAGCATTAGGGTTTTAAACCCTAAACTGAACTTTTCCATTCAGTCAGCATTAGGGTTTTAAACCCTAAACTGAACTTTTTCCTTCAGCCAGCATTAGGGTTTTAAACCCTAAACTGAGCTTTTCCATGCAATCAGCATTAGGGTTTTAAATCCTAAACTGAATTTTTCCTTTAGTCAGCATTAGGGTTTTAAACCCTAAACTGAACTTTTTCCATTCAGCCAGCATTAGGGTTTTAAACCCTAAACTGAGCTTTTCCATGCAGTCAGCATTAGGGTTTTAAACCCTAAACTGAACTTTTTCCTTTCAGCGAGCATTAGGGTTTTAAACCCTAAACTGAGCTTTTCCATGCAGTCAGCATTAGGGTTTTAAACCCTAAACTGAACTTTATCTTTAGTCAGCATTAGGGTTTTAAACCCTAAACTGAACTCTTTCATTCAGCCAGCATTAGGGTTTTAAACCCTAAACTGAGCTTTTCCATGCAGTCAGCATTAGAGTTTTAAACCCTAAACTGAATTTTTCCTTTAGTCAACATTAGGGTTTTAAACCCTAAACTGAATTTTTCCTTTAGTCAGCATTAGGGTTTTAAACCCTAAACTGAACTTTTTCCTTTCAGCCAGCATTAGGGTTTTAAACCCAAAACTGAGCTTTTCCATGTAGTCAGCATTAGGGTTTTAAACCCTAAACTGAACTTTTCCTTTAGTCAGCATTAGGGTTTTAAACCCTAAACTGAACTCTTTCATTCAGCCAGCATTAGGGTTTTAAACCCTAAACTGAGCTTTTCCATGCAATCAGCATTAGGGTTTTAAACCCTAAACTGAATTTTTCTTTTAGTCAGCATAAGGGTTTTAAATCCTAAACTGAATTTTTCCTTTAGTTAGCATTAGGGTTTTAAACCCTAAACTGAACTCTTTCATTCAACCAGCATTAGGGTTTTAAACCCTAAACTGAGCTTTTCCATGCAATCAGCGTTAGGGTTTTAAACCTTAAACTGAACTTTTCCTTTCAGTCAGCATTAGGGTTTTAATCCCTAAACTGCACTTTTTCCATTTAGTCAGCATTAGGGTTTTAAACCCTAAACTGAACTTTTTCCTTTCAGTCAGCATTAGGGTTTTAAACCCTAAACTGAACTCGTTCCCTTTAGTCAGCATTAGGGTTTTCAACCCTAAACTGAACTTTTTCCTTTCAGTCAGCATTAGGGTTTTAAACCCTAAACTGAACTTTTCCCTTTAGTCAGCATTAGGGTTTTAAACCCTAAACTAAACTTTTTCCATTCAGTCAGCATTAGGGTTTTAAACCCTAAGCTGAACTTTTCTTTTAATCAGCATTAGGGTTTTAAACCCTAAACTGAATTTTTCCTTTCAGTCAGCATTAGGGTTTTAAACCCTAAACTGAACTTTCCAGCCAGTCAGCATTAGGGTTTTAAACCCTAAACTGAATTTTTCCTTTCAGCCAGCATTAGGGTTTTAAACCCTAAACTGAACTTTCCAGCCAGTCAGCATTAGGGTTTTAAACCCTAAGCTGAACTTTTCTTTTAATCAGCATTAGGGTTTTAAACCCTAAACTGAATTTTTCCTTTCAGTCAGCATTAGGGTTTTAAACCCTAAACTGAAATTTCCAGCCAGTCAGCATTAGGGTTTTAAACCCTAAACTGAACTTTTTCCTTTCAGCCAGCATTAGGGTTTTAAACCCTAAACTGAACTCTTTTCCATTCAGTCAGTATTAGGGTTTTAAACCCTAAACTAAACTTTTCCTCTAGGTAGCATTAGGGTTTTAAACCCTAAACTGAACTTTTCCTTCAGTCAGCATTAGAGTTTTAAACCCTAAACTGAACTCTTTTCCATTCAGTCAGTATTAGGGTTTTAAACCCTAAACTAAACTTTTCCTCTAGTCAGCATTAGGGTTTTAAACCCTAAACTGAACTTTTCCTTTAGTCATCATTAGGGTTTTAAACCCTAAACTGAACTTTTTCCCTTTAATCAGCATTAGGGTTTTAAACCCTAAACTGAACTTTTTCCTTTAATCAGCATTAGGGTTTAAACCCTAAACTGAACTTTTCCATTCAGTCAGCATTAGGGTTTTAAACCCTAAACTGAACTTTTCCATTCAGTCAGCATTAGGGTTTTAAACCCTAAACTGAACTTTTCCATTCAGTCAGCATTAGGGTTTTAAACCCTAAACTGAACTTTTCCATTCAGTCAGCATTAGGGTTTTAAACCCTAAACTGAACTTTTTTCCATTCAGCCAGCATTAGGGTTTTAAACGCTAAACTGAGCTTTTCCATGCAATCAGCATTAGAGTTTTAAATCCTAAACTGAATTTTTCGTTTAGTCAGCATTAGGGTTTTAAACCCTAAACTGAACTTTTTTCCATTCAGCCAGCATTAGGGTTTTAAACCCTAAACTTAGCTTTTCCATGCAGTCAGCATTAGGGTTTTAAACCCTAAACTGACCTTTTTTCCTTTAATCAGCATTAGGGTTTTAAACCCTAACTGAACTTTTTTCCATTCAGCCAGCATTAGGGTTTTAAACCCTAAACTGAGCTTTTCCATGCAATCAGCATTAGAGTTTTAAACCCTAAACTGAATTTTTTCTTTAGTCAGCATTAGGGTTTTAAATCCTAAACTGAACTTTTTTCCATTCAGCCAGCATTAGAGTTTTAAACCCTAAATAGAGCTTTTCCATGCAATCAGCATTAGGGTTTTAAACCCTAAACTGAATTTTTCCATGCAATCAGCATTAGGGTTTTAAACCCTAAACTGAACTTTTCCATTCTGCCAGCATTTGGGTTTTAAACCCTAAACTGAGCTTTTCCATTTAGTCAGCATTAGGGTTTTAAACCCTAAACTGAACTTTTTCCATTCAGCCAGCATTAGGGTTTTAAACCCTAAACTGAGCTTTTCCATGCAATCAGCATTAGGGTTTTAAACCATAAACTGAACTTTTCCATTCAGCCAGCATTAGGGTTTTAAACCCTAAACTGAGCTTTTCCATTTAGTCAGCATTAGGGTTTTAAACCCTAAACTGAACTTTTTCCATTCAGCCAGCATTAGGGTTTTAAACCCTAAACTGAGCTTTTCCATTCAGTCAGCATTAGGGTTTTAAACCCTAAACTGAACTTTTTCCTTCAGCCAGCATTAGGGTTTTAAACCCTAAACTGAGCTTTTCCATGCAATCAGCATTAGGGTTTTAAACCCTAAACTGAATTTTTCCTTTAGTCAGCATTAGGGTTTTAAACCCTAAACTGAACTTTTTCCTTCAGCCAGCATTAGGGTTTTAAACCCTAAACTGAGCTTTTCCATGCAATCAGCATTAGGGTTTTAAACCCTAAACTGAATTTTTCCTTTAGTCAGCATTAGGGTTTTAAACCCTAAACTGAACTTTTTTCCATTCAGCCAGCATTAGGATTTTAAACCCTAAACTGAGCTTTTCCATGCAATCAGCATTAGGGTTTTAAACCCTAAACTGAGCTTTTCCATGCAATCAGCATTAGGGTTTTAAACCCTAAACTGAATTTTTCCTTTAGTCAGCATTAGGGTTTTAAACCCTAAACTGATCTTTTTCCTTCAGCCAGCATTAGGGTTTTAAACCCTAAACTGAGCTTTTCCATGCAATCAGCATTAGGGTTTTAAACCCTAAACTGAATTTTTTCTTTTAGTCAGCATTAGGGTTTTAAACCCTAAACTGAATTTTTTCCATTCAGCCAGTATTAGGGTTTTAAACCCTAAACTGAGCTTTTCCATGCAATCAGCATTAGGGTTTTAAACCCTAAACTGAGCTTTTCCATGCAATCAGCATTAGGGTTTTAAACCCTAAACTGAATTTCTCCTTTAGTCAGCATTAGGGTTTTAAACCCTAAACTGAAGTTTTTTCCATTCAGCTAGCATTAGGGTTTTAAACCCTAAACTGAGCTTTTCCATGCAATCAGCATTAGGGTTTTAAACCCTAAACTGAATTTTTCCATACAATCAGCATTAGGGTTTTAAACCCTAAACTGAACTTTTCCATTTAGCCAGCATTAGGGTTTTAAACCCTAAACTGAGCTTTTCCATTTAGTCAGCATTAGGGTTTTAAACCCTAAACTAAACTTTTTCCATTCAGTCATCATTAGGGTTTTAAACCCTAAGCTGAACTTTTTCCATTCAGCCAGCATTAGGGTTTTAAACCCTAAACTGAGCTTTTCCATGCAGTCAGCATTAGGGTTTTAAACCCTAAACTGAACTTTTTCCTTTCAGCGAGCATTAGGGTTTTAAACCCTAAACTGAGCTTTTCCATGCAGTCAGCATTAGGGTTTTAAACCCTAAACTGAACTTTATCTTTAGTCAGCATTAGGGTTTTAAACCCTAAACTGAACTCTTTCATTCAGCCAGCATTAGGGTTTTAAACCCTAAACTGAGCTTTTCCATGCAGTCAGCATTAGAGTTTTAAACCCTAAACTGAATTTTTCCTTTAGTCAACATTAGGGTTTTAAACCCTAAACTGAATTTTTCCTTTAGTCAGCATTAGGGTTTTAAACCCTAAACTGAACTTTTTCCTTTCAGACAGCATTAGGGTTTTAAACCCAAAACTGAGCTTTTCCATGCAGTCAGCATTAGGGTTTTAAACCCTAAACTGAACTTTTCCTTTAGTCAGCATTAGGGTTTTAAACCCTAAACTGAACTCTTTCATTCAGCCAGCATTAGGGTTTTAAACCCTAAACTGAGCTTTTCCATGCAATCAGCATTAGGGTTTTAAACCCTAAACTGAATTTTTCTTTTAGTCAGCATAAGGGTTTTAAATCCTAAACTGAATTTTTCCTTTAGTTAGCATTAGGGTTTTAAACCCTAAACTGAACTCTTTCATTCAACCAGCATTAGGGTTTTAAACCCTAAACTGAGCTTTTCCATGCAATCAGCGTTAGGGTTTTAAACCTTAAACTGAACTTTTCCTTTCAGTCAGCATTAGGGTTTTAATCCCTAAACTGCACTTTTTCCATTTAGTCAGCATTAGGGTTTTAAACCCTAAACTGAACTTTTTCCTTTCAGTCAGCATTAGGGTTTTAAACCCTAAACTGAACTCGTTCCCTTTAGTCAGCATTAGGGTTTTCAACCCTAAACTGAACTTTTTCCTTTCAGTCAGCATTAGGGTTTTAAACCCTAAACTGAACTTTTTCCTTTAGTCAGCATTAGGGTTTTAAACCCTAAACTGAACTTTTTCCATTCAGTCAGCATTAGGGTTTTAAACCCTAAGCTGAACTTTTCTTTTAATCAGCATTAGGGTTTTAAACCCTAACTGAACTTTTTTCCATTCAGCCAGCATTAGGGTTTTAAACCCTAAACTGAGCTTTTCCATGCAATCAGCATTAGAGTTTTAAACCCTAAACTGAATTTTTTCTTTAGTCAGCATTAGGGTTTTAAATCCTAAACTGAACTTTTCCTTTAGTCAGCATTAGGGTTTTAAACCCTAAACTGAACTTTTTCCCTTTAATCAGCATTAGGGTTTTAAACCCTAAACTGAACTTTTTCCTTTAATCAGCATTAGGGTTTTAAACCCTAAACTGAACTTTTCCATTCAGTCAGCATTAGGGTTTTAAACCCTAAACTGAACTTTTCCATTCAGTCAGCATTAGGGTTTTAAACCCTAAACTGAACTTTTCCATTCAGTCAGCATTAGGGTTTTAAACCCTAAACTGAACTTTCCCCATTTAGCATTAGGGTTTTAAACCCTAAGCTGAACTTTTCTTTTAATCAGCATTAGGGTTTTAAACCCTAAACTGAATTTTTCCTTTCAGTCAGCATTAGGGTTTTAAACCCTAAACTGAAATTTCCAGCCAGTCAGCATTAGGGTTTTAAACCCTAAACTGAACTTTTTCCTTTCAGCCAGAATTAGGGTTTTAAACCCTAAACTGAACTCTTTTCCATTCAATCAGTATTAGGGTTTTAAACCCTAAACTAAACTTTTCCTCTAGTCAGCATTAGGGTTTTAAACCCTAAACTGAACTTTTCCTTTAGTCATCATTAGGGTTTTAAACCCTAAACTGAACTTTTTCCCTTTAATCAGCATTAGGGTTTTAAACCCTAAACTGAACTTTTTCCTTTAATCAGCATTAGGGTTTAAACCCTAAACTGAACTTTTCCATTCAGTCAGCATTAGGGTTTTAAACCCTAAACTGAACTTTTCCATTCAGTCAGCATTAGGGTTTTAAACCCTAAACTGAACTTTTCCATTCAGTCAGCATTAGGGTTTTAAACCCTAAACTGAACTTTTCCATTCAGTCAGCATTAGGGTTTTAAACCCTAAACTGAACTTTTTTCCATTCAGCCAGCATTAGGGTTTTAAACGCTAAACTGAGCTTTTCCATGCAATCAGCATTAGAGTTTTAAATCCTAAACTGAATTTTTCGTTTAGTCAGCATTAGGGTTTTAAACCCTAAACTGAACTTTTTTCCATTCAGCCAGCATTAGGGTTTTAAACCCTAAACTTAGCTTTTCCATGCAGTCAGCATTAGGGTTTTAAACCCTAAACTGACCTTTTTTCCTTTAATCAGCATTAGGGTTTTAAACCCTAACTGAACTTTTTTCCATTCAGCCAGCATTAGGGTTTTAAACCCTAAACTGAGCTTTTCCATGCAATCAGCATTAGAGTTTTAAACCCTAAACTGAATTTTTTCTTTAGTCAGCATTAGGGTTTTAAATCCTAAACTGAACTTTTTTCCATTCAGCCAGCATTAGAGTTTTAAACCCTAAATAGAGCTTTTCCATGCAATCAGCATTAGGGTTTTAAACCCTAAACTGAATTTTTCCATGCAATCAGCATTAGGGTTTTAAACCCTAAACTGAACTTTTCCATTCTGCCAGCATTTGGGTTTTAAACCCTAAACTGAGCTTTTCCATTTAGTCAGCATTAGGGTTTTAAACCCTAAACTGAACTTTTTCCATTCAGCCAGCATTAGGGTTTTAAACCCTAAACTGAGCTTTTCCACGCAGTCAGCATTAGGGTTTTAAACCCAAAACTGAACTTTTTTCCATTCAGCCAGCATTAGGGTTTTAAACCCTAAACTGAGCTTTTCCATGCAATCAGCATTAGGGTTTTAAACCCTAAACTGAACTCTTTTCCTTTCAGCCAGCATTAGGGTTTTAAACCCTAAACTGAGCTTATCCATGCAATCAGCATTAGGGTTTTAAACCCTAAACTGAATTTTTCCTTTAGTCAGCATTAGGGTTTTAAACCCTAAACTGAACTTTTTTCCATTCAGCCAGCATTAGGGTTTTAAACTCTAAACTGAGCTTTTCCATGCAATCAACATTAGGGTTTTAAACCCTAAACTGAATTTTTCCTTTAGTCAGCATTAGGGTTTTAAACCATAAACTGAACTTTTTTCCATTCAGCCAGCATTAGGGTTTTAAACCCTAAACTGAGTTTTTCCATGCAATCAGCATTAGGGTTTTAAACCCTAAACTGAACTCTTTTCCTTTCTGCCAGCATTAGGGTTTTAAACCCTAAACTGAGTTTTTCCATGCAATCAGCATTAGGGTTTTAAACCCTAAACTGAACTCTTTTCCTTTCTGCCAGCATTAGGGTTTTAAACCCTAAACTGAGCTTTTCCATGCAATCAGCATTAGGGTTTTAAACCCTAAACTGAATTTTTCCTTTAGTCAGCATTAGGGTTTTAAACCCTAAACTGAATTTTTTTCCATTCAGCTAGCATTAGGGTTTTAAACCCTAAACTGAGCTTTTCCATGCAATCAGCATTAGAGTTTTAAACCCTAAACTGAACTTTTTTCCACTCAGCCAGCATTAGGGTTTTAAACCCTAAACTGAGCTTTTCCATACAATCAGTATTAGGGTTTTAAAACCCTAAACTGAACTCTCTTCCTTTCAGTCAGCATTAGGGTTTTAAATCCTAAACTAAACCCTAAACTGAACTTTTCCTTTAGTCAGCATTAGGGCCCCAACCCTAAACTGAACTTTTCCCCAGTTGGTCAGTATTAGAGTTTCAACTCTAAAACTGAACTTCTCCCCAGCTAGTCGGTATTAGGGCTCCAACCCTGAACTAAGCATTCATATCTTCTTTCATCAATTTTATGAACTTCTTGGAGAATAATTCACGAAATTTTCCTAGTGAAACTGGGGCAAAAAATTTCGTTCGTTTGTTTTTCCCGCAGGTCTAACCTCGAGCCACACGGATCGAAATGACCCATGAGATGAGTCTCAACTCAGAATCTAAGAAGAAAAAGACAAAAAGAAGATGTCCCGAGATATTCGGAAAGGCGAGAGGCGGATCGTTCAAAGGTTTGATCAAGGTCCCGAGTTCTACCAACCCCGTCCTATTCAGTATCGCAGAAATAAATAGGCGCCTACAACTTGCAAGCATCAAGGTTCAGATCGGAGTCTACAAGCAGAATCAGCTAAGACCCAAGATCAAGTCGCAAAAGAATCATAGATAGGAATCTTGTAACTAGCAGTTGACATGCATATAAGTGTTTAGTTCAGTTTCAATTTTTCTTTGGTTGTAATAAGGCGGTCAGTAAAGCAGCGGTGACAACAGCAACAGCAGTAACAACAAGCATTGCAATCCCATGGTAGTCCCAGCTACCCAAAGTTTCCCGAACTACATTAACCTGATTCCCCTTTAGCCAGGGATATGGAGGAAACCTTTGAAGCAGAGGTTTGGTTAAATCTTTTTCAAAAAAAAATGATTCACACGGAGTACTCGGATAGGCAAAAATCGCTCACTTTATCTTTGCGCGAAAACCCTTCGTGTCTTCGGGCAAAGAGGGGCAGCTGTAAGCACGTGATTTTTTCCCTATATGAGAAATACTCCCAGAAAATGCAAAATAAAATGATTTTCCTTGGTGTGCAATTTTGAGTATTTTTGTGATATTTTTGGATAATTATTTGTATTTGTCTGTGTTTGCTTATTTGTTAAGGATCGGGATGAAACATGCAACCCGTTCAAACACATGGTAAAAGCGTTTAACTGTTTAGGTGCATTGCATCCCATCGTGCGATTTCCTATATGTTAAATGCTTCAAAACTAACAAGGTTGTGTGTGTGAGTAAATTAGCCAGGTTCTGTTCAGGTGATTGGTTTTGTTGGTATGCAGTGATGAGCAGCCTTGCACGCGGCCACAACATTATACACAAAACTGAGCTCCACTTCCCAGAAACGCCCATCCTTACCAAGCTCCATATAGTCCCCCTATCAAATGTTCATCAGTACAATCCTCACCCAAGAGAGTCTTTTAAAAGGAATCAGTTCACCTCTATTGGTGAATCATACTCAGGCTTGTTCCAAAAGTTAGTCAGGCGAAGTCTGCTGCAGCCAGTGGCCCCAAATCGGCCAAACACCGAGTCCCCCCTCCCCGCATCGAGCTGATACTAGATGTGAATGCCACTCTGGAGCAGTGGGGCACGTTACAAAGGACTGTTGGTAATTGGACCCTCAAAATAGCAGTTGAGGACTTGATTGAAGCTGAAAGAATCGTTCACCGGGACGAAAAGGTTCATAATATGATGAACATTCCCCTGCCTATTGTCACAAATGGGCCAATAGATGGAATGATCTGTGAAGCTGAGGAATTTGATCCGGCACTGAAGGCTATTGCAGCCATTGCCGAGACAGAAGAAAATCCAAAAAAAAAACGATTGCCATGCCTGAATGTTCCCCATCAGACGGGAGTCTCGGTAGCCAGTCTTGCTATCCTTTCTGCATCTGGATTGTCTCAGGGTGTGATCCAGATGTTTTACTTTATTGTCTTACTTTCTAATGTAAACCCTTCTATCTTCAAAAAATAAAAACAAAAAAAAATCAAAAAGAAAATCAAATGAAATTGATATTTCATTTTCCCGGAATGTCTCTTTTCTTAAATCTTGTCAATTTTCTCATTCTCTTTTAGTTCTGTTAAATGCAGATTTCAATAATATGACATGCTTGCGGACTTCATGCCCGGATCTTAAAACTCTGTCAGACCTCGAAATAATGAATCAAGAATTGGGTCGCAATGAAGAATAGCTTAAGGAAACAAGACAAAGAGTTGGAACAACTCAAGGAAAATTGACTCCCGAAATTGGAAAGGTCCATACATTACAACAAGAGTACTGCCAAAAAGAGTGCGTTGTACTTGGGACACATCAAAGGAAATGTCCTTGAAATAACTGTCAATGCAAATACAGTCAAAAGGTACTATGTAGGATCCTTTATATAATAAAATCTTGTCCGTTTGAGATGACGAAGGCTTTCATTCTCGCTACCCAAACACTATCAACCCTTTGCAAAACCCATTTGAGCTGGTTACTCTTCTTTGATTACCCTCTTTGGAACCTGAAAATATTATTGAAAATAAAATGAAAAAATAAATGAAAAAAAAAAGAAAGAAGAAAGAATTGGAAAAATAAGAAAATATATATACAAAAAAAAGGCATATCGCCAAAAAAATAGAAAAAAAATCCAAAAACAAAAGTTGCCTGAACTACGTTTGACTTGATTCCAAAAGGATACGTAGGCAGCCTCTCCCTGAGGTTCAGTCACACCAACAATAAAATCCCATTCACCCTGAAATGGAAAATGGGGCACGTCAAGCGGCCTAGAAGTTAGTATCGTCTGCCTTTCTTTGCCAAGCACAAGCTTTCAGATCAAATTACCAAAGATAGTGGGAAGCCAATAAGCGTCACAAATGGAGACCGACACACTCTGAATTGAGAGAGATAAAATGAGAGAGTCTCGTCGGTGAAAACCTTCGGGAACCGCGAGGCGACGAAGTAGAGAGACCGAAATGAGAGAGCTTGTTTAGTAAAAACTCACAAAGGGTGCTATCAAGCGATGACAGGAAGAGAAATGAGAGAGGTCAGCCAGCGAAAACCCGCAAAGGGCACTGTTGGCCGAAAGAGTGACTCCACCCAAGGAGGTTTCGGCAAAGTTCCACCGGTTTGGAATCATAGATCCGTTTTGGTTCAGGGAAACGCAAGCTCATGGAAAGTCAGGCGTCCAGTCCAAAGAGCATGTCATGTCATTTAAAGCCAGCATTATCTTCCTCAGATAAGTCTTTCTCGTCCCGAAGGGGGCACTCCTTTTCTGAAATTCGTTTTATCTTTTCTTTGTTTTTCTTCGAATCTCTTTCATGTTTAAGCCCAAGTTCTAGATGTACCGGAAAGGACAGGTGGCAGGTTTGGTTGCACGGAATTCCGTTTCATGAAGGAAAACACCTCGTTTCGTTGGTACGTTTGTCCAAGCCTGATGAATCATGATGTTTGATGGCGTTCGAAGTAAAGAGGAAAAAGAGAAATTTCCCCCAGCAAGTCCGCCTTCGGACGAATCCCCACAGAGTCTCCCCTTGTACAATCCCCCACAGAGTCTCCCCAATATTAAAAAAAAAAATAAAAAATGGAATCTCCCCAGCACATCCCCAGCGAGTCCCTTTGTAAAAATTCCCCAACAAGCTTACCCCAACAAATCCTAGAAAGACCGCTTTGAAACAAATCCCCAGCATGCCCCGTTGTACAAAAATCCACACAAAGAATCCACTTTGTAAATATTCCCCCACAGAACTTCCTTTTGTACAAATCCCCACATATTACCTCCAATAAAATCCCCGCCGAGAATCTCCAAGCAAAACGAGACACACAAAAAAAAAGAAAAAAAAAAGAGGCCTTACGAGGCAAATCATCGCAGAATCTGGAAATACAAGTCTGAGCAGTCTAAAGGGTTTCGCCATACGAATCAAATCAATGGCTGGACTTCACAACAGAAATAAAGACGCAACAAAGCAACTAGGAACGATCAAGGTCACCGAACCGACCGTCATTTCTGAACTAACAATTGTTCTTTGTCTGAAAAGTTGAAACAAGTATAATCCAAGACAACCGTGCAAGAGGCAGGTGTCGCCCAAAGAAGAAGGTACACGGGTACAAGAAATACTTTAGCAATGATGAATTCACTCGAAAGGTAAGTTTCCACGAAACTCCCTTTTTATATTCTACTAAAACAAGAAAATTCAAAAAAAAAGAGGTCGCTTAGTATTCTCGAACTATGTCCCCAGCCGGCCAGCATTAGGGTTTTAAACCCTAAACTGAGTTTTTCCATGCAGTCAGCATTAGGGTTTTAAACCCTAAACTGACCTTTTTCCTTTAATCAGCATTAGGCTTTTAAACCCTAACTAAACTTTTTTCCATTCAGCCAGTATTAGGGTTTTAAACCCTAAACTGAGTTTTTCCATGCAGTCAGCATTAGGGTTTTAAACCCTAAACTGACCTTTTTTCCTTTAATCAACATTAGGGTTTTAAACCCTAACTGAACTTTTTTCCATTCAGCCAGCATTAGGGTTTTAAACCCTAAACTGAGCTTTTCCATGCAATCAGCATTAGGGTTTTAAACCCTAAACTGAATTTTTCCTTTAGTCAGCATTAGGGTTTTAAACCCTAAACTGAACTTTTTTCCATTCAGCCAGCATTAGGGTTTTAAACCCTAAATTGAGCTTTTCCATGCAATCAGCATTAGGGTTTTAAACCCTAAACTGAATTTTTCCTTTAGTCAGCATTAGGGTTTTAAACCCTAAACTGAACTTTTTTCCATTTAGCCAGCATTAGGGTTTTAAACCCTAAACTGAGCTTTTCCATGCAGTCAGCATTAGGGTTTTAAACCCTAAACTGACCTTTTTTCCTTTAATCAGCATTAGGGTTTTAAACCCTAATTGAACTTTTTTCCATTCAGCCAGCATTAGGGTTTTAAACCCTAAACTGAGCTTTTCCATGCAATCAGCATTAGGGTTTTAAACCCTAAACTGAATTTTTCCTTTAGTCAGCATTAGGGTTTTAAACCCTAAACTGAACTTTTTTCCATTCAGCCAGCATTAGGGTTTTAAACCATAAACTGAGCTTTTCCATGCAATCAGCATTAGGGTTTTAAACCCTAAACTGAATTTTTCCATGCAATCAGCATTAGGGTTTTAAACCCTAAACTGAACTTTTCCATTCAGCCAGCATTAGGGTTTTAAACCCTAAACTGAGCTTTTCCATTTAGTCAGCATTAGGGTTTTAAACCCTAAACTGAACTTTTTCCATTCAGCCAGCATTAGGGTTTTAAACCCTAAACTGAGCTTTTCCATGCAATCAACATTAGGGTTTTAAACCATAAACTGAACTTTTCCATTCAGCCAGCATTAGGGTTTTAAACTTTAAACTGAGCTTTTCCATTTAGTCAGCATTAGGGTTTTAAACCCTAAACTGAACTTTTTCCATTCAGCCAGCATTAGGGTTTTAAACCCTAAACTGAGCTTTTCCATTCAATCAGCATTAGGGTTTTAAACCCTAAACTGAACTTTTTCCTTCAGCCAGCATTAGGGTTTTAAACCCTAAACTGAGCTTTTCCATGCAATCAGTATTAGGGTTTTAAACCCTAAACTGAATTTTTCCTTTAGTCAGCATTAGGGTTTTAAACCCTAAACTGAACTTTTTCCTTCAGCCAGCATTAGGTTTTTTAACCCTAAACTGAGCTTTTCCATGCAATCAGCATTAGGGTTTTAATCCCTAAACTGAATTTTTTCCTTTAGTCAGCATTAGGGCTTTAAACCCTAAACTGAACGTTTTTCCATTCAGCCAGCATTAGGGTTTTAAACCCTAAACTGAGCTTTTCCATGCAATCAACATTAGGGTTTTAAACCCTAAACTGAGCTTTTCCATGCAATCAGCATTAGGGTTTTAAACCCTAAACTGAATTTTTCCTTTAGTCAGCATTAGGGTTTTAAACCCTAAACTGAACTTTTTCCTTCAGCCAGCATTAGGGTTTTAAACCCTAAATTGAGCTTTTCCAAGCAATCAGCATTAGGGTTTTAAACCTTAAACTGAATTTTTTCCTTTAGTCAGCATTAGGGTTTTAAACCCTAAACTGAACTTTTTTCCATTCAGCCAGCATTAGGGTTATAAACCCTAAACTGAGCTTTTCCATGCAATCAGCATTAGGGTTTTAAACCCTAAACTGAGCTTTTCCATGCAATCAGCATTAGGGTTTTAAACCCTAAACTGAATTTCTCCTTTAGTCAGCATTAGGGTTTTAAACCCTAAACTGAAGTTTTTTCCATTCAGCCAGCATTAGGGTTTTAAACCCTAAACTGAGCTTTTCCATGCAATCAGCATTAGGGTTTTAAACACTAAACTGAATTTTTCCATACAATCAGCATTAGGGTTTTAAACCCTAAACTGAACTTTTCCATTTACCCAGCATTAGGGCTTTAAACCCTAAACTGAGCTTTTCCATTTAGTCAGCATTAGGGTTTTAAACCCTAAACTAAACTTTTTCCATTCAGTCATCATTAGGGTTTTAAACCCTAAACTGAACTTTTTTCATTCAGCCAGCATTAGGGTTTTAAACCCTAAACTGAGCTTTTCCATGCAGTCAGCATTAGGGTTTTAAACCCTAAACTGAATTTTCCTTTAGTCAGCATTAGGGTTTTAAACCCTAAACTGAACTTTTTCCTTTCAGCGAGCATTAGGGTTTTAAACCCTAAACTGAGATTTTCCATGCAGTCAGCATTAGGGTTTTAAACCCTAAATTGACCTTTTTTCCTTTAATCAGCATTAGGGTTTTAAACCCTAACTGAACTTTTTTCCTTTAATCAGCATTAGGGTTTTAAACCCTAACTGAACTTTTTCCATTCAGCCAGCATTAGGGTTTTAAACCCAAAACTGAGTTTTTCCATGCAGTCAGCATTAGGGTTTTAAACCCTAAACTGACCTTTTTTCCTTTAATCAGCATTAGGGTTTTAAACCCTAACTGAACTTTTTTCCATTCAGCCAGCATTAGGGTTTTAAACGCTAAACTGAGCTTTTCCATGCAATCAGCATTAGAGTTTTAAATCCTAAACTGAATTTTTCGTTTAGTCAGCATTAGGGTTTTAAACCCTAAACTGAACTTTTTTCCATTCAGCCAGCATTAGGGTTTTAAACCCTAAACTTAGCTTTTCCATGCAGTCAGCATTAGGGTTTTAAACCCTAAACTGACCTTTTTTCCTTTAATCAGCATTAGGGTTTTAAACCCTAACTGAACTTTTTTCCATTCAGCCAGCATTAGGGTTTTAAACCCTAAACTGAGCTTTTCCATGCAATCAGCATTAGAGTTTTAAACCCTAAACTGAATTTTTTCTTTAGTCAGCATTAGGGTTTTAAATCCTAAACTGAACTTTTTTCCATTCAGCCAGCATTAGAGTTTTAAACCCTAAACAGAGCTTTTCCATGCAATCAGCATTAGGGTTTTAAACCCTAAACTGAATTTTTCCATGCAATCAGTATTAGGGTTTTAAACCCTAAACTGAACTTTTCCATTCTGCCAGCATTTGGGTTTTAAACCCTAAACAGAGCTTTTCCATTTAGTCAGCATTAGGGTTTTAAACCCTAAACTGAACTTTTTCCATTCAGCCAGCATTAGGGTTTTAAACCCTAAACTGAGCTTTTCCATGCAATCAGCATTAGGGTTTTAAACCATAAACTGAACTTTTCCATTCAGCCAGCATTAGGGTTTTAAACCCTAAACTGAGCTTTTCCATTTAGTCAGCATTAGGGTTTTAAACCCTAAACTGAACTTTTTCCATTCAGCCAGCATTAGGGTTTTAAACCCTAAACTGAGCTTTTCCATTCAGTCAGCATTAGGGTTTTAAACCCTAAACTGAACTTTTTCCTTCAGCCAGCATTAGGGTTTTAAACCCTAAACTGAGCTTTTCCATGCAATCAGCATTAGGGTTTTAAACCCTAAACTGAATTTTTCCTTTAGTCAGCATTAGGGTTTTAAACCCTAAACTGAACTTTTTCCTTCAGCCAGCATTAGGGTTTTAAACCCTAAACTGAGCTTTTCCATGCAATCAGCATTAGGGTTTTAAACCCTAAACTGAATTTTTTCCTTTAGTTAGCATTAGGGTTTTAAACCCTAAGCTGAACGTTTTTCCATTCAGCCAGCATTAGGGTTTTAAACCCTAAACTGAGCTTTTCCATGCAATCAGCATTAGGGTTTTAAACCCTAAACTGAGCTTTTCCATGCAATCAGCATTAGGGTTTTAAACCCTAAACTGAATTTTTCCTTTAGTCAGCATTAGGGTTTTAAACCCTAAACTGATCTTTTTCCTTCAGCCAGCATTAGGGTTTTAAACCCTAAACTGAGCTTTTCCATGCAATCAGCATTAGGGTTTTAAACCCTAAACTGAATTTTTCCTTTAGTCAGCATTAGGGTTTTAAACCCTAAACTGAATTTTTCCATTCAGCCAGCATTAGGGTTTTAAACCCTAAACTGAGCTTTTCCATGCAATCAGCATTAGGGTTTTAAACCCTAAACTGAATTTCTCCTTTAGTCAGCATTAGGGTTTTAAACCCTAAACTGAAGTTTTTTCCATTCAGCCAGCATTAGGGTTTTAAACCCTAAACTGAGCTTTTCCATGCAATCAGCATTAGGTTTTTAAACCCTAAACTGAATTTTTCCATACAATCAGCATTAGGGTTTTAAACCCTAAACTGAACTTTTCCATTTAGCCAGCATTAGGGTTTTAAACCCTAAACTGAGCTTTTCCATTTAGTCAGCATTAGGGTTTTAAACCCTAAACTAAACTTTTTCCATTCAGTCATCATTAGGGTTTTAAACCCTAAGCTGAACTTTTTCCATTCAGCCAGCATTAGGGTTTTAAACCCTAAACTGAGCTTTTCCATGCAGTCAGCATTAGGGTTTTAAACCCTAAACTGAACTTTTTCCTTTCAGCGAGCATTAGGGTTTTAAACCCTAAACTGAGCTTTTCCATGCAGTCAGCATTAGGGTTTTAAACCCTAAACTGAACTTTATCTTTAGTCAGCATTAGGGTTTTAAACCCTAAACTGAACTCTTTCATTCAGCCAGCATTAGGGTTTTAAACCCTAAACTGAGCTTTTCCATGCAGTCAGCATTAGAGTTTTAAACCCTAAACTGAATTTTTCCTTTAGTCAACATTAGGGTTTTAAACCCTAAACTGAATTTTTCCTTTAGTCAGCATTAGGGTTTTAAACCCTAAACTGAACTTTTTCCTTTCAGCCAGCATTAGGGTTTTAAACCCAAAACTGAGCTTTTCCATGCAGTCAGCATTAGGGTTTTAAACCCTAAACTGAACTTTTCCTTTAGTCAGCATTAGGGTTTTAAACCCTAAACTGAACTCTTTCATTCAGCCAGCATTAGGGTTTTAAACCCTAAACTGAGCTTTTCCATGCAATCAGCATTAGGGTTTTAAACCCTAAACTGAATTTTTCTTTTAGTCAGCATAAGGGTTTTAAATCCTAAACTGAATTTTTCCTTTAGTTAGCATTAGGGTTTTAAACCCTAAACTGAACTCTTTCATTCAACCAGCATTAGGGTTTTAAACCCTAAACTGAGCTTTTCCATGCAATCAGCGTTAGGGTTTTAAACCTTAAACTGAACTTTTCCTTTCAGTCAGCATCAGGGTTTTAATCCCTAAACTGCACTTTTTCCATTTAGTCAGCATTAGGGTTTTAAACCCTAAACTGAACTTTTTCCTTTCAGTCAGCATTAGGGTTTTAAAACCTAAACTGAACTCGTTCCCTTTAGTCAGCATTAGGGTTTTCAACCCTAAACTGAACTTTTTCCTTTCAGTCAGCATTAGGGTTTTAAACCCTAAACTGAACTTTTCCCTTTAGTCAGCATTAGGGTTTTAAACCCTAAACTGAACTTTTTCCATTCAGTCAGCATTAGGGTTTTAAACCCTAAGCTGAACTTTTCTTTTAATCAGCATTAGGGTTTTAAACCCTAAACTGAATTTTTCCTTTCAGTCAGCATTAGGGTTTTAAACCCTAAACTGAACTTTCCAGCCAGTCAGCATTAGGGTTTTAAACCCTAAACTGAATTTTTCCTTTCAGCCAGCATTAGGGTTTTAAACCCTAAACTGAACTTTCCAGCCAGTCAGCATTAGGGTTTTAAACCCTAAGCTGAACTTTTCTTTTAATCAGCATTAGGGTTTTAAACCCTAAACTGAATTTTTCCTTTCAGTCAGCATTAGGGTTTTAAACCCTAAACTAAAATTTCCAGCCAGTCAGCATTAGGGTTTTAAACCCTAAACTGAACTTTTTCCTTTCAGCCAGCATTAGGGTTTTAAACCCTAAACTGAACTCTTTTCCATTCAGTCAGTATTAGGGTTTTAAACCCTAAACTAAACTTTTCCTCTAGGTAGCATTAGGGTTTTAAACCCTAAACTGAACTTTTCCTTCAGTCAGCATTAGAGTTTTAAACCCTAAACTGAACTCTTTTCCATTCAGTCAGTATTAGGGTTTTAAACCCTAAACTAAACTTTTCCTCTAGTCATTATTAGGGTTTTAAACCCTAAACTGAACTTTTCCTTTAGTCAGCATTAGGGTTTTAAACCCTAAACTGAACTTTTTCCCTTTAATCAGCATTAGGGTTTTAAACCCTAAACTGAACTTTTTCCTTTAATCAGCATTAGGGTTTAAACCCTAAACTGAACTTTTCCATTCAGTCAGCATTAGGGTTTTAAACCCTAAACTGAACTTTTCCATTCAGTCAGCATTAGGGTTTTAAACCCTAAACTGAACTTTTCCATTCAGTCAGCATTAGGGTTTTAAACCCTAAACTGAACTTTTCCATTCAGTCAGCATTAGGGTTTTAAACCCTAAACTGAACTTTTCCTTTAGTCAGCATTAGGGTTTTAAACCCTAAACTGAACTCTTTCCTTTAGTCAGCATTAGGGTTTTAAACCCTAAACTGAACTTTTTCCTTTAGTCAGCATTAGGGTTTTAAACCCTAAACTGAACTCTTTCCTTTAGTCAGCATTAGGGTTTTAAACCCTAAACTGAACTTTTCCTTTAGTCAGCATTAGGGTTTTAAACCCTAAACTGAACTTTTCCATTCAGTTAGCATTAGGGTTTTAAACCCTAAACTGAACTCTTTCCTTTAGTCAGCATTAGGGTTTTAAACCCTAAACTGAACCTTTCCCTTAGTCAGCATTAGGGTTTTAAACCCTAAACTGAACTTTTCCTTCCAGTCAGTCAGCATTAGGGTTTTAAACCCTAAACTAATCTTTTTCCTTTAATCAGCATTAGGGTTTTAAACCCTAAACTGACCTTTTTCCTTTAATCAGCATTAGGTTTTTAAACCCTAAACTGAACTTTTCCATTCAGCCAGCATTAGGGTTTTAAACCCTAAACTGAGCTTTTCCATGCAGTCAGCATTAGTGTTTTAAACCCTAAACTGACCTTTTTCCTTTAATCAGCATTAGGGTTTTAAACCCTAACTGAACTTTTTTCCATTCAGCCAGCATTAGGGTTTTAAACCCTAAACTAAGCTTTTCCATGCAATCAGCATTAGAGTTTTAAACCCTAAACTGAATTTTCCCTTCAGTCAGCATTAGGGTTTTAAACCCTAAACTGAACTTTTCCTTTAGTCAGCATTAGGGTTTTAAACCCTAAACTGAACTTTTCCTTTAGTCAGCATTAGGGTTTTAAACCCTAAACTGAACTTTTTCCTTTAGTCAGCATTAGGGTTTTAAACCCTAAACTGAACTTTTTCCATTCAGCCAGCATTAGGGTTTTAAACCCTACACTAAGCTTTTCCATGCAATCAGCATTAGGGTTTTAAACCCTAAACTGAACTTTTTTCCATTCAGCCAGCATTAGGGTTTTAAACCCTAAACTGAGCTTTTCCATGCAATCAACATTAGGGTTTTAAACCCTAAACTGAACTCTTTTCCTTTCAGCCAACATTAGGGTTTTAAACCCTAAACTGAGCTTTTCCATGCAATCAGCATTAGGGTTTTAAACCCTAAACTGAATTTTTCCTTTAGTCAAAATTAGGGTTTTAAACCCTAAACTGAACTTTTTTCCATTCAGCCAGCATTAGGGTTTTAAACCCTAAACTGAGCTTTTCCATGCAATCAGCATTAGGGTTTTAAACCCTAAACTGAACTTTTCCTTTAGTCAGCATTAGGGTTTTAAACCCTAAACTGAGCTTTTCCATGCAATCAGCATTAGGGTTTTAAACCCTAAACTGAACTCTTTTCCTTTCAGCCAGCATTAGGGTTTTAAACCCTAAACTGAGCTTTTCCATGCAATCAGCATTAGGGTTTTAAACCCTAAACTGAATTTTTCCTTTAGTCAGCATTAGGGTTTTAAACCCTAAACTGAACTTTTCCATTCAGCCAGCATTAGGGTTTTAAACCCTAAACTGAGCTTTTCCATGCAGTCAGCATTAGGGTTTTAAACCTTAAACTGAATTTTTCATTTTAGTCAGCATTAGGGTTTTAAACCCTAAACTGAACTTTTCCTTTAGTCAGCATTAGGGTTTTAAACCCTAAACTGAACTTTTTCCATTCAGCCAGCATTAGGGTTTTAAACCCTAAACTGAGCTTTTCCATGCAATCAGCATTAGGGTTTTAAACCCTAAACTGAACTCTTTTCCTTTCAGCCAGCATTAGGGTTTTAAACCCTAAACTGAGCTTATCCATGCAATCAGCATTAGGGTTTTAAACCCTAAACTGAATTTTTCCTTTAGTCAGCATTAGGGTTTTAAACCCTAAACTGAACTTTTTTCCATTCAGCCAGCATTAGGGTTTTAAACTCTAAACTGAGCTTTTCCATGCAATCAACATTAGGGTTTTAAACCCTAAACTGAATTTTTTCTTTAGTCAGCATTAGGGTTTTAAACCCTAAACTGAACTTTTTTCCATTCAGCCAGCATTAGGGTTTTAAACCCTAAACTGAGCTTTTCCATGCAATCAGCATTAGGGTTTTAAACCCTAAACTGAACTTTTTTCCATTCAGCCAGCATTAGGGTTTTAAACCCTAAACTGAGCTTTTCCATGCAATCAGCATTAGGGTTTTAAACCCTAAACTGAATTTTTCCTTTAGTCAGCATTAGGGTTTTAAACCCTAAACTGAATTTTTTCCATTCAGCCAGCATTAGGGTTTTAAACCCTAAACTGAGCTTTTCCATGCAATCAGCATTAGGGTTTTAAACCCTAAACTGAATTTTTCCTTTAGTCAGCATTAGGGTTTTAAACCCTAAACTGAACTTTTTCCATGCATGTCAGCATTAGGGTTTTAAACCCTAAACTGAACTCTTTCCTTTAGTCAGCATTATGGTTTTAAACCCTGAACTGAACTTTTTCCTCTCAGCCAACATTAGGGTTTTAAACCCTAAACCGAGCTTTTCCATTAGTCAGCATTAGGGTTTTAAACCCTAAACTGAACTTTTTTCCTTTAGTCAGCATTAGGGTTTTAAACCCTAAACTGAACTTTTTTCGTTTAGTCAGCATTAGGGTTTTAAACCCTAAACTGAACTTTTCCTTTAGTCAGCATTAGGGCCCCAACCCTAAACTGAACTTTTCCCCAGTTGGTCAGTATTAGAGTTTCAACTCTTAAACTGAACTTCTCCCCAGCTAGTCGGTATTAGGGCTCCAACCCTGAACTAAGCATTCATATTTTCTTTCATCAATTTTATGAACTTCTTGGAGAATAATTCACGAAATTTTCCTAGTGAAACTGGGGCAAAAAATTTCGTTCGTTTGTTTTTCCCGCAGGTCTAACCTCGAGCCACACGGATCGAAATGACCCATGAGATGAGTCTCAACTCAGAATCTAAGAAGAAAAAGACAAAAAGAAGATGTCCCGAGATATTCGGAAAGGCGAGAGGCGGATCGTTCAAAGGTTTGATCAAGGTCCCGAGTTCTACCAACCCCGTCCTATTCAGTATCGCAGAAATAAATAGGCGCCTACAACTTGCAAGCATCAAGGTTCAGATCGGAGTCTACAAGCAGAATCAGCTAAGACCCAAGATCAAGTCGCAAAAGAATCATAGATAGGAATCTTGTAACTAGCAGTTGACATGCATATAAGTGTTTAGTTCAGTTTCAATTTTTCTTTGGTTGTAATAAGGCGGTCAGTAAAGCAGCGGTGACAACAGCAACAGCAGTAACAACAAGCATTGCAATCCCATGGTAGTCCCAGCTACCCAAAGTTTCCCGAACTACATTAACCTGATTCCCCTTTAGCCAGGGATATGGAGGAAACCTTTGAAGCAGAGGTTTGGTTAAATCTTTTTCAAAAAAAAATGATTCACACGGAGTACTTGGATAGGCAAAAATCGCTCACTTTATCTTTGCGCGAAAACCCTTCGTGTCTTCGGGCAAAGAGGGGCAGCTGTAAGCACGTGATTTTTTCCCTATATGAGAAATACTCCCAGAAAATGCAAAATAAAATGATTTTCCTTGGTGTGCAATTTTGAGTATTTTTGTGATATTTTTGGATAATTATTTGTATTTGTCTGTGTTTGCTTATTTGTTAAATTAATAAAAAATATAAAAAATATGTCGCATTTTTCATGTAGGATTTAATTCTACAATTGTTAGTAATTAAATTAGTTTTACAAAAATTAAAATTACAAAAAATAGGCATCTTTTGCATTTTTAGCATTTAATGTCCAAATGAACAATTTTATGCTTAATTATTACTTAATTGTGCGTTAATTGTTATTGGGAGTTAAATTGCGATTTTATAACTTAATTTAGTTCTTAATAATAATTGAAGTATTTTTATAATTTAGTTTTAGAAAATAAAAGAAGAAAAGATAACAAAAATACAACTAAAATCGGATTGGGCCACTTCTTCAATTTTCAACCCCAGGCCCAAACAATTGTCCACGACCCAGTCCACTTCACACGGGTCAACCCGGTCCTCCCCATTAACCCAATACCCAACCCCTTTCTTCATTTTTTGGTCTAAACACAAAAACAAAAAAATAACAAAACCAAAAACCCTAAAACACTAACTCATCCGCCTCCTCTCTTCATCCTCTCAAAACTCCAAGCTCACAACCATGGCTGCCCTCACCTAACTCTTCGTCTACTCAGAACAACCAACGTCACCACCATCCACGTCGACCTCCCCGTCTGCTTCGCCGTTGTTTCGCCGGAAAACCCTCGGCCAAAATGGAAGGAAAACCCATCGCCATGGATGCCATGTTTTGTGTGTTTGCTACTGCTTCATTTTCTTCAGCCTGCTCCAGCAGTGTCACTGCTGTTTGCTCAGTCGTCTCTGAGCTTTGCCATCGTCGTCCATGGCGGCACTGCCTTCCCGCCATTGACGCTGCCCGACTAGTCGAGCTTTCTGCTTGCTCGCCGTTTGCGTTGTCATCAACCAAGCAGGCTGCTTCAGGCTTTGCCATTGTCGTCCATGGTGGCTGCCTTCATCTTCTTCGCAACATCCAGTCTGCACTGCCCCGTCCCCAGCTGTCGTGTCTTTGTTTCACTACTGCCCGTCCAGTCGAGCAAGCATCGACGACTCGGGGTGCTGCTGCCTTCTGCTTCATTTTCAAACGATGCCAAACGACCATCTCCTTTGGTCATTTGTTCGTTCGTCGTTGAGTTCGTTGTTGAGTCCGGGCAGATTTATTCCCATTTGAGGTTTGTCGAAACAGTCCATACAATCGAATTCGTCGTTGTTCATCTCCGGTTAGTAGTTTTTCGAGTTTTATTTTTTGCCCATATTTTGTTTTGTTATTTTCGAATCTAAAATCGGCAAATGTTTGTTTTGTTTATCGTTTGAATTAATTTTTAGTTCATGTTCATGTGTTGTTTGTTAAATTTATTTTTCAGATTCCAAATGAAAGATTAATTACTTGTTTTTCATGTTTATTTTATGTTCGTATTATTGTTGAAGTGAATATTTGTTAGTTTAATGTTTGTTAGATTCAAATTGAAATTTAATTAATTATTTCTTCAATTTGTTTCATGTGTTATGTATTTTCCAGAAAATATTAATGTTGTTTGAATCGTTAGAATCCGTCATGTTTGTTGCTTAAAAACAGATTTAATTCATGTTCATCTTTGTTTGAAGTTCATGTTTAAATCCAGTGATTTAATGTGAGTTTATGTTTGTCTTTGATTTGTTAATTTAGTATTTTGTTGTTTGTATTGTTGTGTTCTTGCTCATACATTCATGGTCTAAATTAACTAGGATTGGTTCCCGATATGGTTAATTCATTCCATTAATTTTGAGTTGTGTTGTTCATGGTGTTCATATAATTGTTGTTGAAGATTGTTGAGAAATTGGTCATCTTGATCATATTTTGGTCAAGTTATGATTAATTGAGTGTTTAGAGTTGATGGGGGTAATTTGGTAAATTGCATTGCATTCGGGGGTAGATTTGTAATTGCAATAAGGTTGGAGGGGTAGTTTGGTAATTGAACATTATTTTGATTCTTTATGTTAAGCATGAGGGACAAATATAATGGGGTGGGGTTTTTGATGTACTTGTTTAATATAATGGGGGACAAGACAAAACATAATGGGGAGGAATCTTGTACTTGTTTAATGTAGGCATGGGGGACATATTGTAATGGGTTGGTAATGTGGCATTTATTTAATGTAGGCATGGGGGACAAAGTTTTAAAATAAAGAAGACATTTGATAGTGGGACAAAGCATGCCATTGGGGGAATAATTTGGGGGTTGGGAATTGAAGACTTGTCTTGCTATATATAGAGTGATTCTTGACATTAAAAGGAGAGATTTTTGGGGGGAGAGAAAAAGAGTTGAATATTATTGAGAGGATTTTTAGAGAGAGTTGACTGATTTCTTTTTACACTTGAGAGTTGACATACTTTTATACTGGGAGAGAGTTTGTGATAGTAAAAGAGAAAGACAATTTGAACTTTCACTCGAACAATTCTGTTTGCTTTTCTTCGAGTGTCATTCAAAAGTCAGAAACTACTGCATCTCGTATCTTTTCTCTCTTCTGCTTTGACTGCGATTGTACTTTTGCACTGCTGAGTTTTCAATCTGTTACTGGGTTATTCTACTGGTTTTTACTGGTTTTGCGGTGTTGCTGAACCTGCTGTTGCCGCGTTATTACTGTCGCTGACTCCTACTTCTTTTGTTCTTGTACTGCTGTTTCCAGGTACACATTTGTACAATCTCGGCTTGAAGCAAAAAATGAAATATTAATCAGGCTTTGTTCTTGTTGAAGCCGAACTGTTTAGATTTGTTGTTTGAATATAATTTTCCTTTCTTTATATAAAAATGTAGTCGATTTATTAATAAGTAATGGATTGCATATGTATAACTTCTTCATCTAATAATGTTAGTTGAATTAATCTGTTTTTGATATTATTGTGTATCTATCTCATGCTCTAGTATTAGTAAATAATAGAATGTAGAATTAAAGCAGTTTTTCCTTGTACAAACGCGATCGCAATTTTCCGTTCACATTAGTCGTAACTTAATAAATAAGTTACGTTTTTCAGCATGTAAATAATTAAGAAATTTTCTTTTATTTTAGAGATGAACTTAATAGAAAATATAGTCACTGTAGGTTTATCCTTTTAAATAAAAATGAGACGAGCCTCGACAAACAAAAATGCACAAGCTGCGGGGCCCTCTAAATGTATATATTAAAATACTTAGAATTCGGGACAGGCCGTTTAGCGAATTTTACGGCCTTCCCAAAATAACAATACGCTAGTTGCTTTAGGTGCACCTTTAATAATTTAACCTTCTTAAACACGGGTGCACATTGATGTGACCCAAATCCGAATCTCAACGGAGTCAAAATGTGTCGACGACCACGGGTGCATTGATTGTGACGTGGTTCGAGATGCATTTTCACGACGTTGCAATTCTATAAAAATAAATGATAATAATAAAAGCGGTTTAAACTTAATAAAAGCACGAAAGTCATAACATATATTTAAATCAGATATTTAGCCATTATAACAATTTAAGCGACCGTGCTAGAACCACGGGATTCGAGGGTGCCTAACACCTTCCCTCGGGTCAACAGAATTCCTTACTTAGAATTTCTGGTTCGCAGACTTCATTTGGAAAAGTCGAATATTTTCCTCGATTTGGGATTCAAGATAAACCGGTGACTTGGGACACCAAAAGCCAAACCTTTCCCAAGTGGCGACTCTGAATTAAATAAATAAACCCATTTCGAATATTGTCACTTAAATTGGAAAAACTCCCTTGCGCATTTAACCCTTCGGGGCGGGCGCGCAAAAAGGAGGTGTGACACTAAGAACAGGTTTTGACATCACGAACTTGATGGGATTTGCTTTAGAAACAAGACGGACAACATGAGCTTGAAAGTAGTGCTTCAACTTTTGAATTGAGAAGACTAGCGCCAAACACAACTTTTCAATTGGCGAATAGTTCAACTCGTTAGGTGTCATCATCCTGCTCAAGTAGTAAAGAGAGTTTTCTTTCCCCTCACTATTTTCTTGGGCCAATAATGCTCCAACAGACCTTTCCTACGCCGCAATGTATAGTATCAATGGCTTTCCTGGTATAGGAGCTGCTAAAACTGGAGGCTTCATCAAGTAGGTTTTGATACTTTCGAAGGCATTGCTACAAGCTTGATCCCATTGGAAAGGAACACCTTTCTTCATGAGGTGACTAAATGGTTGGCACCTCCCAGCCAGGTTTGATATGAATCTTCTAAGGTATGCTAGCTTTCCTCGCAGACTCTTCAATTCATGGATATCTCGAGGCTCAGGCATTTTCAAAATGGCATCCACTTTGGCTTGATCAATTTCGATCCCTCGATGTCGGACAATGAAACCAAGGAACTTTACAGAAGTAACTCCAAAGGCACATTTCAACGGATTTATCCTAAGTTGGTACCTCCGAAGCAATTCAAATACCATCCTCAAGTCTTTCATGTGGTCACCCTTCTATCTTGATTTTACCACCAAGTCGTCAATATAGCATTCGACATTCTTGTGGAGAACATAATCGAAAATATTCTGCATAGCCCTTTGGTAAGTAGCACCAGCATTCTTCAAGCCAAAAGGCATTACCTTGTAGCAATAAATACCCTTGGGGGTGCGAAATGCAGTAAGCTCTTCATCTTTTGGTGCCATGCGAATTTGGTTATAGCCCGACGAACCATCCATGAAAGACATTGCCTCGTAACCAGTAGTAGCATCGATCATCAGCTCTAGAATAGGAAGCGGGAATTCATCTTTGGGACATGCATTATTGAGGTCCCTGAAGTCAATACATACTCGAATCTGGCCATTCTTCTTCCTTACAAGGACAATACTTGAAACCCATGTTGGGTATTTAACTTCCCGAATAAATCTAGGTTCAATGAGTTTGTTAACTTCAGTTTCAATCAGGGGAACCAAGTCTGGCCTAAAACGCCTTTGAGCTTGTTTAACAGGGCGAGCACCATTTCTGACTGCAAGGTAATGGACTACTACTTTCGGGTCCAAGCCAGGCATCTCTTTGTAACTCCAAGCAAAGATATCCCTGAATTCTTTGAGTAACTCAATATAAGTGCTCTCTTCATCAGCTTCTAGTAAAGCACTTAGGTAGGTGGGTCTTGGTTCCTCATCGGTGCCAAGGTTAACTTCTTTTAAGGCATCAACTGTCGTCTTCACTCCTTCTTCAAGTTCAGGTAGATCATCTTTCGCATCTTCATCTTCTCGAGGGTCCCCATCATTGAAGGATATGTGATAACACGACAAAATATCCTCCAATTCCACATTATCTTCCATCGAAGACGAAACACCATTCTCGCCTTGTACAGTGATATGATACGAATAACCTACACTTTCTTCATCTTCGTTACATTCCACAGTATATGGCTTTACCTTCAGTACTTCTTCACATGAAACCACCAGTTTTGTTTGTCGCCTCATTCTGGAAGGAACCAAACTTTGGAAATCCTTAGAGATCTCCTGAATTTTGGGTGAAGCGGGTGTTCTTGTATTTCGATGATTTCTCTGGAATTTATTCCCCTTCTTTAATGGACCAAATCTCTCAAATACAGAAGTTCTCACAGTTGATTTTCCAAGCCGATCAAAGATAGAAGGCCTATTAGAAGCGGTAGATTCGTCTTCTACAGTGATATAATTGCTACTTGCCCTTCTTATTGATATGCGCACTGGTGACGGTTGCTTGTATCCCAGACCTTCACGGGGTTGCCTCGTTGCAGCTTCTGATGGGAGATTTCCTAACTTTGACGGCTCGTTGGGATTGTATCCAGCTTTTGCAAATACTTGTAAGCGTTAGGATCAAAACCTTCATCTGTTCGTTTTGTAGGGAGTGCCACATTCTACAAACGATTTTGGGCTACAAACCCTGCAAACGGCTTTGAGGACAACTTTACTGCCTCAATTCGTTTTACCGGAAGAGTTAACTCCCTGAGCATCTTGGTTTGGAGATTATGTGATCCGCCCTCGTCTTTCTTCCTTTTAGGGACATATTGGAGCGCGGGACTTACTTTTTTTCCATAAGGCGCAATACCCCCTTTATGAGATTTACTCATGTTGGCAGGTGCCTCCTCAGTAACAGTTTTGGCTTTACCAATAGTCACATCAGCTCTTTTAGTTATGGGTTCGTCATTCTTGCTTTTCGTACCATCATCAACTTTTAGCTCCTTCACAATGCGGTTCTTCAAGTAGAACTTTGCATCGGCAAAGTGTGACTCAGCCTCGGTGAATGGCTCATCATCGGCAACTATCGTCTTCTCGACTTCACCCTCGTAGTATTTTAAACATTGATGGTAGGTAGATGGAACAACTTTATTCTCATGTATCTAAGGCCTCCCAAGCAAAACATTGTATGAAGTTTTCGCGTCGATCACATGCAGCCATGCACTTGATTGCATATCTTCAATAGTGATTCCCAGCCTGATCGCGCCTATGGCTCTTTGCCCCCCTTGGTTAAATCCTTGGATCGTCACACGACTTTCTGAGAGTTTGTTCATGGGAATACCAAGTTCTTTCACAGTATGGATTGGCAAAATGTTCACTGAGGATCCTCCATCAACCAAAATCCGATTTACCCTTTCATCACGCATATAGCCAACCAGGTACAATGGGCGGTTATGAGGAGTGTCACCTAGCAAAAGATCATCATTTGTGAACGTGACCTTTTCCTCACAAGCATTAACTTCTTGAGGAGTGGACTCGATGGGCTTTTCTAAAGATGGTGCCAATGGTAGGTCATCACTCTTTTCTTCCCCTTTGTCAGCATGGCAACAAGAGGCATCAATGCCCTCATGGGAAATCTTCGTGCGAAACCAACTTGGTAAAAACTCCTCCAAGGTCACTGGATTTCGTGGCTTTTGAGGGTGGTGCATCTCCACTTTTGCTTTCTTCAAATGCCTAACTGGATTCTTTTTTATTGGTCTTTTTACCATCATCTTCCTTGTTGGTTGTTCCACTAATTCTTTTTGTGGCGCCTACGACGAGTCACCAATGTCCAACCTTCATCATCATCAGGTTAGTTGACTTCAGCTTTGTCGCTCTCCAGTAATTCTTCATTTTTACTTTCTTTAAAATTACATAATTCACCGGGACTGAATGTGCCAAAGGTGATAGAGACTTGGTTTGCGCTTGTTTTCTCATCTTCAAGCACGATCTTCTTTTTGCGAGCCAAGTCCATGACTTTATCCTTGAAGATAAAGCACTTCTCTAGAGGGTGGCTTACAAGTCGGTGATATTTGCAGTAGTTTGGGTCATTTGTTTTCCTAGCTTCATTTGGTCGCTTCATCTCCGGAAGCTCGATGAGATTTAACTCGACGAGTTCTTCGAAAATGGCTGGCACATCAGAATCCAGGAATGGGTACTCTTTCTCTTACATTTCTTTTAGAGTCAGCTTCCCACTTGGCTTATCTTGAAACGAAGTGGATTTCATACTCTGCTTCTTGCTCTCCTTCGTCGTGAACTTCACAAGTGACATATTGACATTCATAGCTTCTTTGCTTTCAGACTTGGGTACGAACTTGCCCCACTTCCTAACTTCTTGCTTGTCATTCACTTTGCGAGTTTCATAGATGGGTAGCCTTTCATTTCCAGCGGAAGCCATGCTCAATTCCATGTCATGGGCACGAGTTGCAAGTTCTTCAAATGTGCTAGGCTTGATACCTTGCAAGATGTAGTGCAATCCCCAATACATGCCTTGGATGCACATCTCTATACCTGAAGCTTCACTAAGCCTGTCTTTGCAGTTGAGGCTTGCATTCCTCCAATGATTAATAAAGTCGATAACTGGTTCCCCCTTTCGTTGACGAGTATTTGTAAGATCTATCATACTCACCGTGCGTCTTGTGCTATAAAAGCGATTGAGGAACTCTTGCTCTAGTTGATCCCAGTTGTCGATAGATCCAGCCTCGAGGTCCGTGTACCAGTCAAAAGCATTTCCTTTTAGCGAGCGAACAAACTGCTTGATGAGGTAATCTCCATAAGTCCCAACATTGTTGCACGTCTCAACGAAGTGCGCAATATATTGCTTTGGGTTACCTTTACCATCAAACTGTTGAAACTTCGGAGGTTGATAGCCAGCAGGCATCTTCAACATATCGACCCTTGCAGTGTACGACTTTGCATATGTAAGGGAGAATTTGGCAACAACTTCATATTTGTTCTTAATGGTTCCTTCGATGAACTCCTTCAGTTGATCGATTGGAATCATCCCTTCAGATGAGACATGGATAGCCTTAGTGGATGCTGCTTGTCTTGGGGGAGAGTCACTCTCTAGAACTTTTGGGAGCTTGCCGGGTGCATGGGTAGATTCTTCTTCCATCAAGATTCTCACCCTGTCTGTTAGCTTGTCAATTCTAGCCTCTTGATTTTGCATGCATTTGGTCAAGCCAGCGATTGCTTCCGTCAAGTTTGCCAACTGCTCCTCCATAGATAAAGTGTTTGTCACCATGGCTTGCATGATTGTCGTCGATGACGGAGAGTAGCATGGATTTTCATACAGATTGATCCTTGACTGGCTCACGCTATGTGGTGTAAGTGGGGAGGATCCATCGCTTGAAACATCATCATCTTCCCTCACAACAGTGTGCTTGGAGCCGGAGAGGTCAAGCAGAGCAAGAGTTTTCTTGATCTTTTCAGCAACATCGCTTCCTCCTTCAGATCCATTTGTGGAAGATCTTGCTCCTTTTGAGGATGAAGATCCAAAAACAGGGGTTGATGCGGACGACAGTTGGGGTGCTTGTTGTCCTAAAGAGCTTGCTTTGCTCCTCGTAACTGGTCCAAAGCTTCCAAAGGTGACATCGAGGATGTTTTCCACATCAGCATAGAACCTGGAGTTAGCAACCTTGGTGGATGTTGATTTGGAGTTGATTTTCTTCGAAGCCATTTCAATGTTCTTGAACTTTGGTGATTGAAAAGTTGAGATGAGAGGTAGAGATTGTCCCACTGGGCGTGCCAGAATTTGTAGACAATAAATTTGCGTCGAAAAAATAAAATCAAGACCGAAAAATATCGCAACAATCGTAGTATTTTATTTCAAATATTTGAGTGTTACAATCTCTATGATTCCTCTGATTCTACTTTTCTAGTATAAATTCAAGGGCCTTTGAGCTTGATCTTGAATTGTAATTTGATTTATCCGTCACGAACACTTTGATTGTTGCCACGAATTTTATCACAAACAAGTAGCCTTGATCTTTAACGCCTTGTATTTGATTTGACTTCGTTCTTGATCTTGATACTTGAATTGTTCTTCGTTCTTGATCTTGAATACTTGAATTGTTCTTCGTTTTTGAACTTGAACTTGATTGCTTGAAGCTTGAAACTTGTAGAGAAATTTGCGGCGTTTGATCCACGAGCTCTCTCTTGCTTCTTGTTATAACTTCTGGTGTCTTCTCTAAGTTATGAAGACCCCTATTTATAGTTGTGGAAGGGAGCAGTTGTGATAAGAACAAAATCTTTCCGACCAATCAAATTAAATTGTGACATGGCCGCATTTGATTGGCCAGAACATGTCACTTGCACACCTGGCCTTTTAGCGTGACTGGACATGCCTTGTCATTTTGACACGTGGCATGGTCCTATTGGCTCTTCCGCTTGACTTGGCGCGCCACGTCATTTGACACGTTGCACCAAACTGGGCCTCTAGAAAGATGACATCTTGGGCTTATTGAAGTGGGCTCATCACTTTAGCCCAATTAAATGGGTTAGCCCAATGGATTAAAACTTATTTATTTAATCCATATATATTGGACTTATATAATTAATGCAATTATATTAGCCCATATATTTATTTGGACCAATATATCTTGAATTTAAAATATAGTCCAAATTATTTTATGAATTTAATTTTAATAAAATTTATATGCCTACACATGCATAGAATTTAAACTTAAAAAAGAAAGTGATTCTCTCTTTCTATTTATTTAACCATTCGTATTCAAAACAAATTACCTATATCAGGATAGTGGCTAGAGGTGAAGGAATTTCATTCACCTCAAAGCACTCTTTTTTGTGGTGAAAGAGTTAACTCTCCCTAAGCTCATTTAATGTGACAGAACTTTTCGTTAGGTAGTTAAACAATCCTTTTTCAACTGCACCTTCTCAAACATTTTTAAAATGTCTCTAATAAGAAAATATTGATGTGTATAATTATATTTAATTTTTAAATGCGTCATTTATTTCAAAAATAATTAAAGAATTGATGTCTTGATTTCACTTGAATATAAATGTTTTGACTCGTTTCCGAACCTCACTCTTTTTGTAACAAGGGAATGAAACACATAAATTGAGGGATGCTGATATTTTCTATTAATGTTATATGAAAAAGAGCTAATGACTTTGGCACAAATTTTGCATTTTGTCTATTCAAAAGATCCAAAATTTAAGCGTATGTGTAAAAGTGGCATCTAATTTGATGCAAGCTGTTCTCTCCTACAATCATAATACAAGATAATAAAATCTTGGCTGAATGCTTTTATGGACTCCCGTCCTCATAGAATATACGCCTCAACTTTGTCATTATGAGTAGCACTATGGTCATAATTTGCTAAGAATAATGCAGTTGCCAGAATTGTTGACTGTGATAGGATATTATTATCCTTAATTCAAACATTTGACCTCTTCTTTAATTTGCACCACAAGCCAGTCTTCGTATGAATAGTTGCTCCGGTAACTAGTTCTACGGACTCGGGAGATCCTCTCAGCTCCACATCAAACTTCTGCAGCAACATTGCCAATGCTATTGTTGACTCCATAAGTGCAAACTGGTCACCAACACACTTTCTTGGTCCCCCACCAAAAGGCAAGAAAGCAAAATCTGATATAATCTGATCATGCAGACGATAAACCACATTGGTAAAAACAAAGAAACTGGAAATGAAACTGCTGTAAAAATAGTTGAGAAACAGAATGGCACCTCATTTGGGTATAATGCTCCAGGACTTCTAGATGGATCAAAACCTGCCCACCCTTCAATGGAACTTTCCTTTGGTACTAGGAACCTCTCAGGTTCAAATTCATTAGGTTTGTCCCAAAGGTATGGTGATCTATGAAGATTATATACCTGCTTGGATGTATTAAAAGTGTCAATTCAATTCATCTAGATATTCGTCAACCACTAGTTCAATTGGTAAAGACTCAAGAATAGAGCCACTCAGATACTCAAATACTTTGGGGAAAACTATCAAAGGTAAAGGTAAAGAACTGCAAACTTACAGATAGGAAAACATCAGTGCCAGCTGGAATTTCATATCCATCCTTGTCACCATTATAGCCCCCTGTAGAGTTGATAACAATAGGGTGGGAAGGTTTAAACACAATGATCATACTCTATTCACAGGGTTTTGACCCTTGATAAAAAAAACCAAAGGATGTGGAAAAATATGCCAGAGAAAATAACTGCTTGCAAATGGAAAGAGAGCCACCTATGCAAAAAAAAGAAAGAAAAAAAAAACGGAAAGAGAGCCACGGCCCACAGACACAGGTGTGCTAGAGCATGCAAATGCCCTAGCATAAGAGAATAGAAGAATATGTATAAGACTACTTGGGTCTAGTTCCCAGAACTAGGAGATAATCAAATCAGCAATGGGGATCTTACCTGGTAGTTTATCTGATTTAAGGGAACGTCTAATAAGTAGTGGAGGTTGTGGATACAAGCGCAGAGATTCCACAACAATAAGCCGCAAATATCTGATAGCATGGAAATATGATATACCGTCAAGAAGCATTACAGGTCATGCAAAAGAAATCCTAAAATTTTCTGCACCCAAACTGATAGGTAATCCTTAAAAACTTCATCTAATTGCTAACAGTACTATATCAGCAGTCCGTCTTTTCAATTCAGCTGTATATCAAGCCTTCGTTTGCCTTTCCATGATTTTAGTAATTACTTCATTCCACGTGATTTTACCTTCTTCTTCCTCTATTTTCCAGGTGAATTATTGTTCATGTTTTCAGTTGTACAGCCATGTCTTCCTCATATGGTCTAACCAACATAACTCTATTTAGTCTCTATAATCACTGTTTTAACTATTAGCCAGATATTCTTCATTCCTTACCTTATTCTTTCAGATTGCACATCATCCATTGTAACATTCTTACGTAATGTATTACTTAATTTAAGAGAGCAGCAAAATTAGATAATTTCATATGGTTCTGTTGCCTCATTTGATACCAAAGCAATTGTTTGTTACTTTGACATCTCAATATAGATAACAAAACACACCTACTAGATATCATATGCTACGTCAACTCAAGAAAATATTTCATCTTAAAACTAAGGAAAGAGTAAGCATACCACCTATATTAACGAGAAGCATAGGCCCACGGAGGGGAAGTACAGAGGTTTACATTTTGAATGCAGACGACAAAAGTGATTGCTCCTTGTACAAGAAGCAGTATCGTAAGCTCGATAACTTACTCTAATTTTTTAAGAAACTCAAAGGTTGTCCTTCCTTGACCAAGCACTGCATCAATCTCTGACTGCGCTTTCTTCATTTTGACTGGATGCTTCAGGATAATTTATCAAAGTGACATTAGCCACGATGCCCATGGTCCACTTTGAAGGAATTTGGGGTAGAAGGAATCGACTTAGGGAGATTCATTAAAATTGAAGCAAAAAAATTGAAAAGTGGCAAATAAGAGAATGAACAAGTACATTTTACGTAAGGGACTTGTAAATTCCCTGTGCAAACTAGTATACGTAAAATTCAAACTACAACCTTTAGTGTGAAAAATTCTTGTTTATGTATTTCATTTTTTGCAACAGTATAAAATATTTTTAATTTGGGTTGTAACAAACCATACTTGTGCTAGAAGGAAAACAGCCCACGTAAGAACAGCAGCAGTTGTTTCATGCCCAGCAATCAGCATCGTCATCAAGTCATCTCTTAGCTGTCCAAAGAAATTAGTGACATGGCTGAGATAGATATGTACAATAAACTACTAACATTCCATGAATTTTGGTCCACAAAAGAGATCCCATGAATACCCTCATGCACTTCTATTATGTTATTGAGGAATCAATCCTACTTTTATAAATAAAATATACATAAATTTGGTGATTGTGACAATTTGCTCTCACTTTATGACCAAAAAACTTATAGAAAGGGAATCAGATATTTTACCTGACGATCATCAACATCAACACCCCTCATATCAACTAAAAACCGCAAAAGACTTGCATCCTGCAAACTTTAGAAGTTACAATGCCAAGACTCACTGATCCGGATTTTGCAACGCTGTTCAAAAAAATTTTACACTACGCATACCACCCAAAAGAACGAATAAAATAATTAGAAGAAGAAGAGGAAAAAGAAGCAAAAACCTTAAGATTTAAGTAATCCCTTTGCTGTAGTTTCTCGACTTCTGCTTCCTGCAACAGAATTCAACAAGAATTAAGCCAAGACAGGATAAAACAAGAATTAAGCTAAGACAGAATATAAAAAACATTAAGCTAAGACAGAATACAACAAAGAATTAAGCTAACGTGCAGTATAACTCTTAAGTTTAAAAATATCTGCGGAGGTCCTTTGTTTGTTTATTTTTTCTCAAGGTAATTCATTTTCACATCTACAGCTACAGAGAACGGGAGGCTATTCTAATCTTTGCAAAAAATCTACTGCTGTGCATTATCTGGAAAAATAAGGTTTTTGCCTCACAAGCAAATTAAGAAAGAAGATATCAGACAAACTAAGCGTCCCACTCAGCCAGTTTCCTTGTAATTTATGTGCCTGCTTGCTGGTTGATGGTTAGTTGTTTAAGTGGACTGCACCTTTTCTTCCAGTTCAATCATATATACAAAACATTTCAATGACATTAGTTCGTCATGTGTGCATAGGAGTTAGTTTCTTATTTTAGTTTTTCTTTCTCCTTCATATTCATCAACCACTCTTGACTAAAATATAACAGTAGAGTTAAACAAAATTTTCATTATTTTATAGAATAATGATTGTTTTGAATATCACCTATATTCTTCTTAAACTCTGTTCCATCTTTTTGTACTTTTTCCCTTATTGCTAGAAGGGGAGGGGTGACTATGTCCGGCTGTCTGGGAAATTTAAACATTATCAGAAAGTAGCATAGTTCATTCCGATAACAATCACTCAATCAACTAAGCCACAATCTAATTTAGTTGGGGTCAACTATATTAATCCTGTGTCCATTCCGCTCTATTCAGGTCCATTTTGTTTCAGTATTATATATTTTGGTTTTAAGGTTAATTGGGTGTCTTCAAAACTAGAGAGTCCAAAACTCATATTTACCTGTACACGAGCATGTGAGTCTCTAAACAAATTAAAAAGATTCTTGACTAAAAACAATTTAACAATATAACAAACCAATGTTGCTATGCACCCAAAGATATGCCTGACTATTTCACTTGCAGAATTTATTTTAACAATGCAAGTGTTATTGGCTTGTGATATACGATAATAATCCTAAAGCATACAGATGATCAAACAGGCTTGGCTTAGCATGAAAATATCAAACCATACTAATATATGGAAGTACAGTCTGATGAGTGGTATGGTGCATGTTGTGGAATAAACCAATTATCAACAAGGCATTAAATAGAGTAAATAAGTTCAAAGGAAGCTTCTATTATTGACAGTTGTCTACAAAATGTGAAATTTCTAAATGCTCAGATAATGGCAGTGTTCATCCTCTCACCTCCCTGGTCTCTTTTGCATTTTGTATAAGTCCATCAAGGCAGTCATTGATGACCTTCAGATCATTCTGGAACTTTCGCTGCCGAGGAACTAGCCATCTTGCCAGAGGGATTTTCCAATAGGGGATGTAGAAAGTAGAACGATGCTCAGCTTCAAAAAGAGTACCATATACTGCCTGCAAATTTCATGAAAACAACTCTCAGTTTTTCATATGGAGGAAGAAGGTGAGAGAGGGGTGGGAAAAACATGGAATGCTAATAATATTTCTTAATGATTTCAGCATATTGAGAAAGTAAAGGTAGCATCTTCATAAAACCAACAAATACAGTTACATGGTCAGACCTGAATAACTGGAGACTCTTTAGTGATGGAACCAAAGTCATAATTGAAAACACCAAGCCCAATAATATCTAGTGCTAAATTTGAGAATTCTGCCTCGAGATCCAACTCAATTGCTTTCCCTCCTCGTGACTCTTCTTGTTCAAGAAGCTTATCAAATTTCAACACAGTTCTATCAGCACAGTCAGTGAATAATCTAGCCATAGCTTCCAGGTATGATGAGTGGAATCCAGGAGCAATAACTGTCAATCACAGCAGAGCTAATCAAATTATTTGAAGTGTGCATATGTCTTAAGTACGTAAATCCACACATTTGTATGCATACATCTACATATAGATAGAGAAGTACAAAGGAAAAAAGAAAATGTATGCACATATGACTGATCACAAACGCTTAGATTAATTTGTGTCAGAACTTCTTTACCTCGAAATATGGAGTCAAAGAAAAAGGCATAAATTACCGAGATGAACCTTTTTCTCTTTGGCTACACATCTTTTTCTTGAAAAGTAGGGAACTTAAGTGTCTTTCTTTTTTGTTTTTGCCTTTTTTATTTTCTTTATGTCATCTTTTTCTTGTTTTTGTTTGCATTAAGGTGGGAGGAGGGGGAGTCTAAGTATGCTAAATGCCACCACGCCTTGTAATCGATAGAATTGTTTGCTTGTAGAGAACTGAAGCAGAACAGGACTCATCTCTCAAATTTATTATTGGTTGGAGTGCCAGCATCCTCCTCTGTAAGACCTTTATTGGTGGTATTCTCATCTATTAGTCATTTTTCAACCTCATTTGACTAGTGATGAATATCATGATGATACTTTTGTGTTTCTGGACCACTGGAACAAATCACTGTCTTAACTTAGAATCGTAAAGGAAAGCTGAAAGCAGCGGTGCCACCCCTAATAACGAAAAGGCTATTAGATGACTTTGATGTCAGATATCATTCAAATTGTCCGGTTACAAAGGCACTGCACTTCTCTTGCATAACCAATTTATCACAATTGGGAACCATTCTATTTGACCATTCAGAGAACAGAAAAGAACAGGTATCATATGATATAAGAAACCTCTATTCTTAATCATGGAAAAGTCCAGTTGTGGTCAAGAATGACCATCAAATCAAATAAGCATCATGTTTTTAATGCATCAGGTACTGATCATGAAGAAAACAATGAATCACAGTCCAACTTGACCACATTAACCGATATATGTGTCAATAATTTCTACTGCAGGATTATTGGTAACACTTTAGCAGATTTTACGCCGAAAAAAAGTGGACAGAACCAGGGCCAACCCCATAAGACACATGCTTAAATTACCTCTTCTCCTCTGTTTCCATGTATCAAGGTCAGCAGGTATCAGCCCTTTTCCCATGATTGGTTCCAAGATTTCAGCAAGGACCCCCTGGTTAGAAATATGAAGACTCGGATTACAACATAAAATAGGTAAGTTAACTGAAATTCTTGCTATTGCCACTAAAAAGAAAATTATGCCAGTATATGCTTTAAATTCTATCAGCAAAATCCAGGTATCAACAAGACTTTCCTTTCTATCTAACAAGTTTTTTCTACCTAACAATTAAAAAGAAAAAAAGAAAGGTCATCAACAAGTTCTTAAATAACTATTGCTTTTCTTTAAAACAAAAAAGGCCTGGAATTACTATGGCTTAAAGTTGATAGAAGATAATGGGCATACATGCGATAAAAAAGAAAATGTAAATATGTAATATCAAGGTCAGCTTGAGTTCTTGTATACAGTAACTTTCTCCAAGGAACCAAGATAATTATTTTGGATGCACCCTATAACAAAGCAACAACCTATTGAGAGCCAAGGAGCAATTACTAGTTGTCTAAAGGTTCCACTAATACTCAATTTTTCATATTGATTTAAAGATAAAGCCAAATCTAATAAGCAATTCAGATAGTTAACTTTTAATCAGATCTTAACTCCCGCATGGGCCAATTGCATCCCTTCTATGCGGTAGAAGCAGTACAATGCAATTTAAAGAATATAAGAAAACTATCAATTATATATTTATATAAGAAGTAAGACGATGTGAAAGCCAACAGGCAACAGCTGATAAGCAGAGACAAGTTAAGATATGAGCACATACAAGTGCAGGCATGACCTTAGATATGTTAAAGAATGAGCAAAAGAGTTACAAAGAACAAAAGGGTAGGAGGTTTTCTGGGGGTTGGGGAGGAGGAGAGAGAGAGAGAGAGAGAGAGAGAGAGAGAGAGAAGTTATAGTACCAAACCTTGTCATAAGAAAATGCATTCTCGCGAAGAATGTACCTAGCAACAATGGGATCTGATACAACAACGAATGCCTTTGGTCCAAAAGCAAGTTTATAGACTGATCCATACTGTAAGCTCAACCAAAAGAAGGAAGAAAATTAAAATTTCACAAAGATAAAAAGGGGGACAAAAATGCATAGAAAAGTCCTATGGTATTTGTTGCAGATAGCTTTTCCAGTGAAAAACTAAATTCATCCATTTTCTCACTATAAAAAAATAAAAAGACTAGGCAACTTTGATGTGAATAAAGTACTCAACATATCGTAGCAAGTTCTTGACTGCCATTTATTATTATGAGGAAAGACTAAACACATGTTTGGCGCTTTGTTCCAAGTAACCAATTCATTCTAAATGAGCTGGTAACAATCAAAATAATCCTGTTGGCGTAGACATAAATCATAAATGGACATTATCAGTCTCCTCTCCTCCTTGATATTTCATGTTTCTATTTTCTCAAATTTTCTGTCAAATGATACTTTTCTTTCACTGATTAAAGCTTTACACCAACCCAACACTCGAGAAAATATCATCCAAAACAGTATCCTGACCATTGAGAAATGAATGGAAATAAAGAAACAGACAATGAAATCGTGTGCTTTTGCTCAAATGAATGCAAGGATAAGAGAGATTATCATACTAAAGAATAACCTTTATGAACCAATCATACAATGAGAAGAATAATGGACGGTCAAAAAGGTCAGACACTGCGCCTTCCGCAATAGGCATTGACCCAATGCTTCCCCCACTCAACATATTAGTGAGGAGATTGCTAGCATTATCAAATAAATTCATCTTTGTTTTCGGTTCATCTGTGCTTGTGGACTGGCATCTGCATTTCATAATAATCCTCAAATTCAGCCAAAAAAAAAAAAATATTCCCCAAAAATAATCACTAAATAGAATAAAAGATAAGAGGATTATCTTCTTTGAATCAAGATGGATGCTATCCTCAAATTCAATCCAAAAAGAATAACACGTTCCTATATTTGGAAACAATTAACTTTACATTTCTTACTTTACCCTTAATGAATTAACTTTTATAACAACACAATTGTTATATCATGTTTAAGACCACAAGTTTTAAAATTCTTCTGCTTTTTTCTTAAACCACGTGCTAATTCAAACTACAGCAACAACAACAACATATTCAATATAGTCCACGAGTGGGGCCTGGGAGGAGAGTGTGCTAATTCAAACTATATCACTTAAATTGAAACGGGTAAGTATTTAAACTAATGTTACAGAGAGGAAGGACAGCAGTAAAACTCGATTCCCATATGACTAAAAATATTGAATTCATAGCATCAACGAAAATGGAGCTACGACAAAAGAAGGTGAAAGTGAAAGTGAAAGAAAGAGTACCTGATTGAAGCTCGTTTTGGAGTAGAAAGTGTAGACTTGGAAGAAGAAGAAGAAGAAGTAGTAGGATAAGAAGAGGGAAAGTGGCAGAATCTTGAGGAACAACAATCACTCCGTCGATTCAACACAAGACATGTGTTGCTGCTAACAAACCCAGTTGCCATTTTCCCCTACCAGCAGAAAACCAACTATGCTGTGGATTGTGATGGATAGAGTAAGGTAGTGAAGCAAAGCAGAGAAGTGGAGGGAATTAGCAGTGAAAAAAACCCCACAATTTATTGAATACCTATACCTGAAACTGCCTTTTGCTTTTTTCTTTTATCAATATGAGTTTTAAGTTACTTTCACCGTGACCTACTATTAAGTTTTTGTTCAACTTCGTTTAGTGGAGTAACAACTCTTTTAGTGGGCAATTCAAATTCTTGGTCTGGTCACTCTTACCTCAACTTGTGTGCACTGCACGATTAGGAAAAGATTCTTAACTGAAAATTGAAAATTAGTATATTATTCTTTCTCTTTTTGGTTTGCCACATTTTTATTTATAATGTTATCCAAATGCGCCTATCCTCCACTTAAGGAGGAGCAATTCCGGTATGATGAAGACGCGTATCGCTTTTGCCCCAACTGTTTGTCTGAATGGCCAAAATATACAATTTCACCGTTTTCGGTGGAATATACCACGTCTCCCTCCACTCACTTTTTGTGACCCTTGTAGTTTGATAAATTGTCAAAAACTTCCACAAGATTTTGAAAAAGACAGACGCATCCCTTATGAAGTTGTACCTTTTCAGTGTTTAGGTCAAATTTTCGACTTTAATAAGCGTTTGGACAAGAAAATACATTTTTCTCTAAGGTTTTGAATTTTTTCTAGAACGAGACTATGACAAAACACTTAGTTTATAAACCTATGAAAATAATAAGCAGAAAGCAAACAGTATACAGACAAAATAAAGTAATAGAAAAACGAATAAAACAATAGAATACATAAAAAGGACTAATTAAGAGAACAAGGGTTCACGAAAATAATAATATAGCATGATCTATGAAGCAAATTCCACAAAGGAGAAGCACCATACATGAACTAAGCACAGTATATCATATCCGAACATAATGTCATTGCGGCGCGCAACCTGATCCAACACAATAATGTTGCGGCGAGTAACTCAATCCAATGGTCATATTATTGCGGCGTGCCATCCGGTCCAATTATAGCATTGTTGCAGCGTGCAACCCGATTCAACATACCAAGCCACATGAGAATACCCCTGGCGCAACATCCTCATACTTACTAACCACATGTATATCAACAACAAGCATGGTAAAGCGCATAACAATAACATCAAGAAGAACGAATAAGCATAATTTATTAAGAAAAAAGATAAATATGATCAAGGTGTCATAGGCATTTCAATATATTAAGAGTCAATCTTACTCATATATCTCAACAAGATCCATCTTGCTCGTATATCTCAATAAGACCCCAACAATTGGCCACTAACATGTGAATAATCAAGTAGTCTCGCAATTCAACACAACTTAAGAGAATAATATATGAAATAAATAAAGGCATGAATAAAACTAATCCTGCCCGCATGTTTTAAACCATAGAAATCGCATATATACTTGTCACCATGCATATGTGTCGTCCCCAATAATTTTAGCACGTAGCAAATAAACTATTTACAACCTAATTCTCTCAAGTCAAGGTTAACCAAGATATTTACCTGTTTCCGAAATAAGGTCAACATTGCAATACTGTTTTTTCTTTAAAACAAGCATCCAAACACTCGAATCTGGTTAAAACAAGATTTAGAAACCCTCATAGTATTAAAAAGATTTTATCTTTACCCTATTTAGAAAAGATACAAAAAAGTCAACCCGGACCCACGTGGTCGAAATCTAAAATAAAGAGCAAATCCCGATTACTCATTCTTTTTCGAGCTCAAATATGTAATAAGTTTCAAGATCCAACCTCAAATTGAGGTCTAAATCTCCAAATTATCTTTCTTAAGTTTCTACTCAAACCCCATTTTGACTCTTTTAAGCCATAGATTTAAGGGTAAAAATCTATGAAAAAAATCATATAAATTAGTCAAAAATAAGTTAGAGTTACTAACCCTTGAAGTTGGGGCAAAAATCTTCTCAACAATCACCTCTTTCCGTGGTCTAGGTCTCAACAAAAGGAGGAAAATTAGCTAATCTTGAAACCCTTCTCCTATTGCAGGTCTTAGATATTGCAGATGCAACAGGAACATTGGAGGTGCAAGAAGCGCAGCTGCGGAAAATGTCCTCACAGGTGCGACAGTGCATCGTTGTGGATACCGCAAGTGAGGCCCAAGCTTTGCAGATGCAAAGTTGCATCTGTGACCAAACACCCCTCATGCGCAACGCACACTTCACCTGTCCCAGCGCAGATGCGAAGCACCAAATGTAAATGCAACATCGCACTTGCGTACCATAGATCCGCAGCCGTGGCACCAGCCTGAGCCCCCAATCTTGCAGATGCGATCCATCACCTCGCAAATGTGGCCTCGCACATGCGCACAAGCAAGCTGTATGTGTGACCCAGTGTCTGGTCCCTCTCATTTCCAGATGCGAGCCAACCCACGCAGTGGCGACCTTGCACTTGCGAACCTGGTCATCGCAGGTGCGATAATTGTAAGTTAAGCACACTATCAGTTGTAATTTACAAATAACCTCATCCAAAACTTACTTGAGCCTCCCGAGCCTCGGTCCAAGCACCCTAACAAGTATATGACCTTACACAAACTGACTCAAAAGCTCAAAATATCAAAATAATATTAAAAATCAAGAATCAATCATCAAACCAAAAATTTCAAAGTTCACAAGTTCAAATTTTTTCAAACTTTCAACTATAAGCACTGAAATAGCCTCTGGTCACCCTGGACCCAAACTAAACATATGTACAAGTCCAAAATCATCATATTAACCTATCAAAATCGTCAAAGTACCTATTTGAGGTCATTTACTAAGAATCTTGGCATAGTCAACTCCAACAACATAAGACTTTAGAATTAGAATTGCTCTACCAAAACACATCTAAACATTCCAAAAATCGAAACGGTCTATGAACACAAGTCATAAAATATCAAATTGAAGCTATTCAAGATCTTAAATCACAAAACAAAGTGCTATAACCCAAAACGACCTATCAGATTATTACATTCTCCACTTCTAAAAAAATATTTGTCCTTGAACGGACAAAAAAAATGTACCTGAACTGGCAAAGAGACACTGATATCTACTACTCATATTGATCGGACTCCCAAGTGGCTTCTTCAGCCGATTTCCCTTTCCAAAGCACTTTCATAGAAGAAATTATTTTAGATCCCAACTTTTGGACATGCCGGTCTAACTATCTCTTCTTCATCAGCTTAATTCTCCTCAATTTGCATTGTACTAACATCCAAAATATGCTGATTATATTCATGATACCTCCGAAGAATCGAAATATGAAATATCGAATGTACCCGCTAGACTGGGAGGCAATGCAATCTTATAAGAAACTTCACCAACCCTCTATAATAACTCGAATGAACCTCAGGCTCAACTTGCTCTTCTTTCTAGATCTCATCATATCCTTCATAGGAAAAACTTTCAAAAGTACCGTTTCGCGCTCCATAAAAGCCACATCACAGATCTTCTTGTCCGTATAACTCTTCAGCCTACTCTATGATGTCCGAAGACGATCTTTAATTAACTTCACCTTCTCCAAAGCATCATTGACCAAATCCATATCCGACATCCTAGCCTGACCAGGCTCAAACTAACCAATAGGAGAACGACATCGCCGATCATATAAAGCTTCATACGAAGCCATTTGAATACTGGTCTAGTAGCTATTTTTCTAAGAAAAATTTTCCAATGATAGGAACGGATACCAATAGACTCCAAAATCAATAACACAAGCACTCAATATATCCTCCAAAATTTGAATAGTACTCTCGGACTGTCCATTTGTCTATGGGTGAAATATCGTGCTAAGCTCCACCTGCATACCCAACCCTCACCGAACAACTCTCCAAAAGTGTGATGTGAACTGAGTATCACAGTACAGTCAAAAATGAAATAAACAGGCACACCATGTAACGAACTTTCTCTCTATATAGATATGAGCCAACTTCTCTAAAGTGTAAAATGTCATCACCAGAATAAAATACGTGGACTTGGTCAGTGTATCAATAATAACCCAAATTGAATAAATTTCTTCAAAGTTCGTGGCAAGCCTACTACAAAATCCATAGTAATGCTCTTTTGTAACAACCCGACTAGTTGTTTTGAGAATTGGCATTCCATTCTGTAGTTTGAGGTCTTGAATAGCTTCATATGATTTATTAAGACTTGCGTGCATGGTTGATTTGATTTTTGGGAGGTTCGAGATTGATTCGGAAGAGTAATTCTCAATTTGAAAGCTTTAAGTTAGAAGAGTTGACCATGGATTTGAAAGTTTCTAGGATAACTTGGCTCTTCTTGCTGAAAGTTGGCGATTTAAAGGTTTAAAATCTTTATAAGTTTGACCATGAGTTGACTTTGAAGCTATCGAGTTCGGATTGTTATTACGAGACTTAGAATAGGACCTTTTTGTTATTTTGAACTTGTGTACGAGGTTTGGTTTCATTCTGAGTTGATTTGGCATGAATCAGACGCTTGGTTGTGGATATTTAAAGTTCTTTAATTTGAAGGTTTCATGATGAGTTTTGGTGTTTGATTCTTGGTTTAGATGTTACCGATGATGTTTTTAGCCATTGGATAAGTTTAATTAATATATTTGGACTTATGGACATGTTTGGACGAGGTCCCGAGGGGGCTTGGGTAAGTTTTCAGATTGTTTTCGCGCTAATTTTGCTAAGTTGAGTTGTGCTGGTTCTGGGATTCTCGCATTTACGATGAGGAGGTCGCAAATGTGACCATCTGCATTTGCGAAGGTATGGTCGCAATTGCGACTATTGGCTTCTATGGAGGGGACCTTGCACTTTCAAGGATTTTATCGCATTTGCGACTGTTGGAACGTTTGCTTTTCTGAGTTGTGCGTGGCAATTGTGATTGGTCACTTGGGGGGGGGGGGGGCTTCGCATTTGCGAAGTATGCTGGGACAATTTGCAAAATCTCTTGGGTCAATGGGGGTCTCACATTTGAAAGCCTAAGGTCACTTTTGTAAGATTCGCATTTGCGAACCTCCGGTCGCAAATACGACATCTGCAGTTGGTTATAAGCTGTGTATTTCGGGACTTAGACCTATTTTCTCATATTTTGAGCCCTAGACTTCGTTAGGAGGCAATTCTTGAGTGGATTTGCTCCCCAACTTCTAAGGTTAATAATTTTTACTTAATCTTGATTTGATTTCATAATTTTCCATAGATTTTACTCTTAAATCTAAATTTCACTGTGTAAAAATTGGGGTTTTGAGGTAAAACTTATGAGAGCTAATTTTGGGGATTTAGACCTTAATTTGAGGTCTGATATTTAAACTAATTACATATTTAAACTTGCGGGATTGGGTCTTCGAGATTTGGTCTCGCTTTTGGATTTAGGCCATGTGGGTCTGAGTTGACTTTTGAGATTTTATCAAAGATTGAACCTTCATTGATTGGGGATGATTCCTTTAGCATTGTCTGACTTCCTTATATGATTTTACTAGGTTTTGATCCTTTTTAGGAGTATTTCTAAGGAAGTCGGTATTTGGGTTGTGAAGTTTATTCCGTAATGATGTAAGTGTCTTGCCTAACTTTGTTGAGAAATTTTTTTCTTATAAATAATATTATTTGCTGCATGCGGGGTTGATGCATAGGCGATGTACCGGGGTTATCCATGCTCGGGGTAGATTATATGATTCTTCGTGCCTTGTTGAACTTTCTAATCTTTTTACTTATGTTTACTTACTTCTACGACTAAATGAGTGTAATTATCCATGCTAGAAACCATGTTAAACATATAGCATCTTAAAGAAATTTAATGGGCTATTCTTGAGATTGTTAATGTACTTAATTCAACTGTAGCAATCCTTATATCATGAACACATATTTATACATGTTATTTTTATGTTATTTGAGCCTCTTTATTTGTAATAAGAGATTATGATTGGGGCCTTAGGGCAATATTTGGCACGATGGGTATTTCCGTGTAGTTTATATGCCGTTGGCACAAAGGATATTTCTGTGCGACTTGAAATAAGAATGGTACGTTGATTGTTTCCGTGCGGAGAGGATGGGAGTTGGATTTTACATTAGGGTTACTGTTCATTAGATACATACTCTACCTTGATTTGCATCTATATTTCTATCTTGTATATTAGTTTCGCGTATATGTTCAGTATATAGTTTACCTTTATATTTCCTATTTGGTCTGTTACTATTGTATCTATGTCCCTACCTTTTTGGTCCGTTACTATTGTATCTATTTATTACCATTACATATACACTTTTATTTTATTTATTATTGTTACATGTCCTTACCTAATTCATACCTTTAATTGCTACCATCTTTTACACATTATATGCCTTTAGTTGTTATGTTCTTTAATTATTGAATATTTTTACCTGTTACATTCCTTTACTTACCCCATACCTTTAGTTGCCACATGCCTTTACCTGCTACATGCCCCTACTTGTTACATGATTTTACTTATCAATGCCTCTACATGAAACCTGCTTTTACTTGGTACATGCCTTTACTCGCTTCATGTTTTATCCTTCTGTGTTATGTTAGACTGGTTGACTACTAGATTGGTTGTGCATTTATGGTTTGTGTAAGCCTTGTCAATATATGTATATGGGAGACTAGCTCTTAGATTCTCGGTTGATTCTTACTCCGTTCGAGTTTGTATTTCCTAGTTGAATTCCATGTATTCTTTCTTTTGGTTTTATGTTTTCAATTTTTCCGTGCTTGGATATTGTTGGATGATTTCATATGAACTGATATTAGGATCGGGTTTCACAGCACAACGGTATTTTATATTGATGTTGGGATCCGGTTGCATGCTACAATGGTATTTTATATTGATGTTGGTATCGGGTTGCATAGCGCAACGATGTTCATACCGATATTGAGATTGGGTTGCATGCTACAACAATGTTGTTATGTATATTTAGTTATGATCCTTGTGCGTACTTCGTAATTGTTGTTTTCCTTCATATGAATGGTTCATACAGTTATGTATTTGTTTGCTTAACTTGCTACTTAGTTATCTAATTAATGCTCTAACTGTGACTTGTCATATCTCTTCCCTTGTTTTCCTGCTTATCATCTGCACAGGTAAAATAGTAAATGAGTATATTTTGACTTATAAACCTCTTCACTACTTCACCAAGGTTAGTCAAGATACTTACTGAGTACAAGGGTCGGTTGCACTCATATTATACTTCTGCACCGTGTGTGCAAATCTTGGAGCTGGATAGCTGTGGAAGATAAAGCCTTGCATTGAAGACGTACAATCGTTCCAGATTCAAGCTACCTCTTGTTCATGGTAGTTTAGGATTTTTTTGTTTATGTAAGCTTCAAATAGATATTGTATTTATTCTTCATATCAGTTTTGTAAATCTAAATCATGATGGCTTATGACTTGTACTAACAATTCTTGGGATAGTTTTATGGATATTTTGCCATCTTATTTATTGTTATCATAAGACCTTTCATTCGAGTTATGTTATTTATTATTTGGCTTACCAAGCATGTTGGGGTTAAGTGCCATCGCGACTAGGTAGGATTTTGAGTTGTGACAACTCCCACTTCCACTAAGTTATAACCAACCTCTAAATCAAACCACCTAGTTTCTGATATTCATACTTCATTTGTTGGCAATTCAAATACCGTGAGACATGCCAACAATATCCTTCTTCATCTTTCGCCACCAATAATGTTGCTTCAAGTCACAATACATCTTCGTGACACCTGGATATAGAATACCCCGAACTATGAGCCTTTTGAATAATCAACTCTTACAAGCCATCAATATTAGGGACACAAATCTGACTTTGAAGTCATAATACACCATCATCCCCAATAACATGTTCTTAGTGCCACCTTGTTGCACCGTGTCCGTAAGTACCAACAAATATATATCATCATATTGGTGAGCCTTAATGTGCTCAAACAAGGACGACTGTGCAACAATACAAGTAAGAACCTTACTATGCTTAGAAATATCCAATCTCACAAATATGTTAACCAAGACATTAACATCCATATTCAAAGGCCTCTCCTCAGTTGGAATAGCGTCAAACTGCCCATACTCCCCGCCGTCCTACTCAAAGAATCTGCTACCACATTCATCTTGCCCAGATAATACAAGATAGTGATATCATAATCTTAAGAAACTCAATCCACCTCCGTCGCCTCAATTTCAAATCCTTCTGCTTGAACAAGTGCTAAAGACTATGATGATCAGTGTAAACCTCATATAACACAACATACAAGTAATGCCTCCAAATCTTAAGTATATTCATAATAGTTGCCAAATCCAAATCATGAACTGGGTAATTCTTCTTACGAGTCTTCAACTACTGAGACGTGTAAGCAATCACCCTGACATCCTGCATCAATATCGTACCAAGTCCAATACGCAAAGCATTATAATTACACAGTGTAGGGCCCTGAACAGATGGGCAACACCAACTCTAGGGCTATAGTCAAAGTGACCTTGAGCTTCCGATAGCTCTTCGCACACTCATCAGACCAACTAAAATGATTTCCCTTCTGAGTCAACTTAGTCAGTGGAGATGCAATAGATGAGGATTCCTCCACAAAGCAACAATAGTAGCATGCCGAACAAGAAAATTTGAATTTTTGTGGTTAAGGTGGGTCTACGCCAAGTCTGAACTACCTCAATCTCTTAGGATCAACTTTGATACAATCACTAGACACAATATGACCCAGGAATGCAATTAAGTCCAACCAAAACTCGCACTTCAAAAACTTGGCATAAAGTTGATGATCCTTCAAGGTCTGAAGTACTACTCTCGCGTGCTGCTCATGCTTCTCCTTACTACGAGAGTAAACTAAGATGTCAACAATGAACACAATCACGAAAGAATCCAAATAAGGCTTGAACACTTGGTTCATCAAATCCATGAATCCTGCTGGAGAATTTGTCAGCCCAAATAACATCACCAAGAACTCATAATGACCATAATGGGTCCTAAAAGCTGTCTTAGGGACATTTGAAGCCTTAATCTTCACCTGATAATAGCCATATCTCAAATCAATCTTGGAGAACACCTTGGCATCCTTAAGCCGATCAAACAAATCATCAATACGAGGGAATGGATACCTTTTCTCGATACTAACCTTGTTCTCAATGCATATTTTCATTGACCATTCCTTCTTTTTCTTCTTCTTCTTCTTCTTCTTCACAAATAACACCGATGCACCCGAAAGATAAACACTCGATTTAATGAACCCCATTTCAAGCAAATCCTACAATTTCTCTTTCAACTCTTTAGCTCACCTGGAGCCATATGATATGATAAAATAGATATGGGTTGATGCTCGGAACCAAGTCAATACAAAAATCAATATTCCTATTTGTGGTACGCCCAGTAGATATGAAGGATATACATTTAGAAACTCTCTCACAGCTGGTACAGAATCCATAGAAGGGACCTCTGTACTAGAATCTCGAATGTGTAAGCTAAGTATGATAAATACCCCTTCTCAACCATACGTTGAGCTTTCAAGAACGAAATCACCCCACTCGTAGAATGGCCAATGATCCCCCTCCACTCTAGCCTAGGCAACCCTGGCATAGCTAAAGTCAAAGTCGTGGTGTGACAATCCAAAATTAGCATGATATAGGGACAAACAGTCCATGCCTAGAATTGCCTCAGAATTTGCCATATCCAACAACAAATATCAACCATTGTATCAAACCATTAACGGTAACCACACAAGATCGGTACACTTGATTAGCTATAATAAAATCCCACACCGGTATATACACAGAAATAAGAAGGTCAAGAGACTCGTGAGGCATACTCAAGTGTGATGCAAAATATGAGGACACATACGAATAACCAGAACCCAGATCAAACGATATTGAAATATCTCTATGACAAACTGAGATAATACATATGATGACTACATCTGATGATTCTGCCTTAGACCTACCAGGAAATGCATAATAATGAGCCTAGCCTCTACTAGTCTATCCTCCTTCTCTAGGACAACTCTTAACTGGATAGCTACCTCTCGCTTGCTGACCCCACCCTTAGCTGGCTAGGAAGATGGTGTGCCAACTGGTGCTGGAATCATGGCATGGGTACCCTACTATGGCGTATTACTCTATAATTTGGGACAATACCTCCTGATATGACCTGCATCTCTGCACCCAAAGCTACCTTTCAGCTAACATGACTATTGAATCTGAAGCTGTCTCTAACGATCCGAATCACCACCATAGAAACTCTGTATCAGAGGTTCACTAATGGGACCATGAGCTAGAGTGTATGCTGAGTACTCTAGGCGAGGACCATAAGTACATGGCCACCTAAAATACCATAAGAAACCTGGAGTGCTGACTGAACTGGTCGTATAACATGACCAAAATGACCCTTGACTCCAGACGAGGCACCACTAAAACCACCAAAATGATGAGGCATCCTTTTAGATGTCGCTCTATCCCCTAGCTACGAATGCGCTCGATCCTCCTAGAAATCTATACTACCTGAGTGAACAAAGTCTCAGTCTCGACCTCTCTTGCCATCTAACATCTAATACCATAAGCAAGCCCCTCTATGAACCTTTGCACCTTCTCCCTAGTAGGGATCAAGATAGTTATATAGCGAGAAAAATCAACAAACTTCGTCCCATACTGGGTAACTATACCACCATACTATAGATGCTTAAACTGACTGCATAGGTCATCCCTTTGAGTGAGTGGAATAAACTTCTCCAAGAAAAGTTGTGAAAATTCAGCCCAAGTAAGAGGAGGTGACCCTGCTGGTCTGGCCTACTCATAGGTTTGCCACCATCTGTTGGTTGATCCCTACATCCGGAAGATAGTGAATTCAACCCCATTGGACTCTACAAGTCCTAAATTATGCAAAATCTATTCATATAGTCTAAAAATTCCTAAGCATCCTCTTAAGACATAATGCTGAAATGAGGAAAGTGGAATTTCTGAAACTTATCCATTCTCTTTAACTCATCGGTAGACATCACTAGCCTAACCACAAGCTGAGCTACAACCTATGAAGTCACTGGGGTCTAAACTCCCCCTACAGCCTAAGAAGTTGATGGGCCACTAGGACCACTCCAGCTTGAACCATGCTGTCAATAAAACTCACCGTCTTGGGTGTGGCCTCTTGAAGAACTGGTGTAGTAATAAGTCCCACCAAAATCTGATTCGGTATTATACCTCAACCTGCTCATCAATCGAATGGACCTTTTGGTCCACAGGTGGGTCCACTAATACTACCCTTGAACGTGTACGAGCTCTGATGGTTGCTCTACCTCTAGATGCAATCATGCGGCCTCTAGCTGGTGCTCTAGCCTTACCTCGAGCACCCCCCTCTCGCAGCTCCGGCCGGAGGCAATGGCTTTTCTCCCTTCCCGCCACAGCTGAACGTGTCCTCACTATCTGTGAGAGAATGAAAAAGAGAAGTTTTAATTCAAGACAAATCAAACGCATGACAATGAATAAAGGGAAAGTGAAGTTTCCTAAAAACCTGGTAACCTCTAGAGATAAGTATAGACATCTCCACACCGATCCTCAAGACTCCATTAAGATTGCTCAAGACTTGTGAGACCCTTGAAACCTAGAGCTCTAATACCAACTTGTCACAACCCAAAAATTCAAACCAACGAGTCATGATGGTACCTAGCCCCACTTGACAGGCAAGCTAACACTTAACAATAATAATAGAAGTAGAATGAAACATCTCATAACATAATATAATAAAAAAGAGTAAAAGCTTCTAATCAACATATGATGCTTCAAACCATCAAAGTTATCTAAACAACTCTACAAGACGGATGTCGCTGAGTAGAAGAACTCTATAGAGTGCTAAACACAAAATTTGAAATAAATACAATACTGTCACGATCCAAAATCTACTAGTCGTGATGACACCTAACCCAACCTGCTAGGTAAGCCAACTAATAGCTACCAATTCCAATAATATTAACAAGACAATTAAACAAAAGGAATTTTCTGAATCTTATACATTTCTCAAGGACTGGTAGTATAAATCATGAGCTTCTAAGAATAGAATTTACAAGCTCATATGAAGTAAATACATCTTCCGTTTGAAAAGTAAATAAATAGAGTTTTATAATCTAAGGCTACCATGAACAAAATGCAGCTATAATAGGGACGCAGGTACATCTTCAAATCCTGCTCCCATCGAACACAGCAACAACAACAACCAACATCTGCACGCAAGGTGCAGAAGTGTAGTATGAGTACAACCGATTGCATGTACTCAATAAGTAACAAACCTAACCTTAGGTTGAAAGTAGTGACGAGCTGGAACATGGTAGGGTCCAACACCAATAGCCAACAGCAATTCATAACAACGTAAAGCATATAAATAAGGAAGTAACTCAAAGATAAGATGCTCAGCTTTTTCACAGTTTTCCAAAAATAGTTTCGCTCTTCAAGAATATCAGTGAAAACTTAAATCCGTTGCCGAAATCGTCATAAAATATGAGATATATTGAAAACTGTAATTTTTCCAAAAATCCTTTTTCATAATAAATAAGATGTTTCATTTTCTTTCTAGATAGCAAGTGTGAAATACCTCTCTATCTCCACATATCAATGTGTGTAAAAAGTCATGGATGACGTGATACCGTACAACATGAGGAAAAATGCATCTCTATGCCTGTATGTCATATGTGCATGCCAATGCCATGTATCTAAGAGATGAATCACGTACTCACACTCTCAGAGTACTCAATCTCAATGTCTCACACTTTCCACTCATCATGCTCAACCACTCGGTACTGTATATGGCCCACACGGCCTAGGGAAGATCCATCTCAGAATATATGCATCACCGACCATCAGTCACTCAGTACCGAGGAAGGCCAATCCGACCCCATGGAGAAGATCCATCTCCAAGTATATAAATGCTTCGGACAAGATCCATGTCTAGGGAAGATCCATCTCTCAGTATAATCAACCTCGCTCACTGAGGTGTCTACAGAATCCGGAGGGGATCCTACAACCCAAGCATTATAATCTGCACGGACAACTCACGTGCTATAGTATCAATATTCTCACAATCAGGCCCCCAACCTCACTCAATCATCAATCTCTCCAGTTTCTCTTTCTCGGGCTCACATTGTCATGAAACTAGCTCAAAAATGATGATACAATGTATCAATAAATAACAACAGAGACTGAGATATGATATGCATATGAATGCGTATGACTGAGTATATAAAGCAATGAGAGTAAATAACTCAATAGCAAAAATGACCTTAGTGGGTCCCAACGGGATAAACATGTAGCTTAGACATTGTGTCTAATATGGATCACAACTCAATAGCTCAAGTACGTAGAAATTTCATGGTTACAAGTAAGATCAGGTAACTACACAGTACCATAGAAATTGATGGAGTCACAATTCACACGGTGCACACCCACACGCCAGTCACCTAGCATGTGCGTCACCTCAACACCAATCACATAGCATGTAATTCGGAGTTTCACACCCTCAGCACTAAGTTTAGAAGAGTTACTTACCTCGAACAAGTCAATTCCAATACCGAGAAAGCCAAGCGATGCTCCAAAATGCCATCACGCGCGTAGCGGCCTTCGAACGGTTCAAAACTAGCCAAAAGCAACTCAAATACATCAAATAAAGCCCAAGGAAACAATTCCAAAAGATAAAGATCGAGTCCTTAATCAAAACCCAAAACCGGCAAAAAATCACACCCGGACCCATGCCTCATAATCCGACAACCCATTCAATTGCGAGTCCAACCATACTAGTTTCACTCAATTCCGACTCCAAATCGATGTCCAAAACTCAAAAATTCATATTATGAAACTTTAGGCCAAACCCCCCTATTTCCTCTTCATCAACCAATTCATGGAATATAACCAAAACCGAGTAGAGAACACTTAGCCCAATTGATATGGTGAAAATTGCTTCAAGAATCGCCTCAATCTGAGCTCCATAGATCCAAAATGTAAAAATGCCCGAAACCCTCGGAATAGAGTAATTTATAATCTGCCCAGGCCTCTTCTTTCACGAACGCGGGAAATTCACCGCGTTTGCGATGAATAAAACTCACACTGCCACAAAAGGCTTTACGCGTTCGCGATACACCCCACACGAACGCAATGAATACTACTGCCAAAGCTTCGCGAATGCGACTAAGCTTATGCAATCGCATAGAAAAATGCTCTGATTCCCAGTTACCAACCTCAACACTATGCGAATGCGATCCTCCATACGCGAACGTGAAAAGGGCTTGCCCCAATTCTATGCGAACGCAGACCAATATTCGTGAACACGATGAAGGAAATGCTACTGCCATCAAAACACTCTACGCGTTTGTGACACTTGCCATGCAAACGCAATGAAGGACTGAGACACCAGAAACCAGCAGAACACAACAGTGAAAACATAAAGGAAAATGATCCGGAATTAATTCGAAACACGCCCGAGCCCCTCGGGACACCGTCCAAAAATACCAACAAGTCCCAAAACATAACACTGACTCACTCGAGGCCTCAAAACACACATAACAACATCAAAACGACAAATCACCTCAATTCGAAATCAATGAACTTTGAAACTCCAAACTTCCGTAACCGATATCAAAACCTATCAAATCACGTCCGATTGACCTCAAATTTTGCACACAAGTCACATTTGACATTATGGACCTGGTCCAACATCCAGAATCAAAATCTGACCCTGATATCAAAAAGTTACTCTTGGTCAAACTTTCCAAAGTTCCAACTTTTGCCATTTCAAGACAAATTCTACTACGGACCTCCAATTCACATTCCGGATGCGCTCCTACGTCCAAAATTATCCAACTGAGCTAACGAAACCATCAAATATCCAATCCGAGGTCAAATACTAAAAAGTCAAACTTGGTCAACTCTTTTAAATTTAAAGCTTTCTAATTGAGAATCGTTCTTCCAAATAATTTCCGAATAACCTTAAAACCAAAACCGACGATTTACATAAGTCATAATACATCATATGGAGATGCTCATTCCCTCAAACAATCGAGAGAAGTGCAAATGCTCAAAACGACCGGTCGGGTCATTACATTCTCCCCTACTTAAACATACGTTTGTCCTCAAACGTGCCAAGAGTTGTTCCAAAGGTCACCAAACCGATGTATAACTTTACCATGCACATACCACGCGTGTACCCGGGGGTGATCCCACGTCACCCTATACCATATAGGTCTGATAACACAATATATCTGAAATTTCTTAACTCTACTTAGCCCATAATCCTTAGAATCCAATTTCCAACATCCAGAATTTCTATGAGATCAAAATCTCGCACCTACATACTGTATAAGTCTGAACAAGATGTACCAAGCCGTAACCATAACTCAAATACTAAAAACTCAAATACCACATAACTCAAATACTCGTAGCGATGATTTCTAATCACAGTAGTTGCTCAGAACAATCCAATACTAGCAATACACCTCATATCAAACAAAACCTCATTCTAAAACCTTCGTACACTGCAAATGATGAAAGAAACACGTAGAAACTCATAACCATTCATCAGATCAACAAGTTGTGGAACTCCCTCTCCTTCGATAAGAACTATAGCAAATTTCTAAGCTGACTCTCGATATTATCTGCCATGCATGCTGTAATCAGATATGATAGTATCCATTCTAGGTCCAATGACCTCATCTCATCCAACGCAACCTCTCTAGTGATATGCCACATCAATACAATCTAAAGCCACAACCCGTGCAATCCGTGCACTAATAAGCAACATTCTAAATGTACTCAATCATGGAAATGACTCAGTCGAGAGAACTGTCCCGTAAGCTCAACAAGTACCATCACAATGCAATGCTAAGAACCTATAACACATCGTAGAACCAAAACACACAAATCTGATACAAAGGATCATATCTTAACATAACTCAGCTGCAATGCGACCCATCCTAACATTAGTCCATATGAAACACCATGGCCACCGTGCTCAAAATCAATAACCATGCAAAATTCGACATCAAGTACCCAAAGTGCATTATCATAACCACAGAGAAGCGAATGACATAATTCCACACAAAACTCGAAAGGTCTTAGCCAATATACCATCAATCATGCAATACCCAATTACTCATCTCGCTCATATTCCACTATAAATCTCAAATAGAACCTCACCATGTGTGCATATAACCAACGAATCACAACTCCTCATAGCATAGAAAAGTAACTCACATATCATCTTAGAACACGAATAAGCTCAACAACAACCGAATGGCATATCCCTCAATAATAGCAGTATGGAGCCAACCAATCCGGCTCGGTGTAGAATACACATCCTAATTGGGCCTACCAATGGAACCCCAGTTCAGCTCTAGTCATTCACAAATAGATAAATAATCCTTCGAGAGTCCACAATGACTAGATCATAACACATACTATCATCTGGCTAGCTTTGGCCACAACTTCACAGTCTACCACCACGAAACAATCTGCTCCTAAGAACTCCCAGTCTCTAACTCCATAGAACACACAAATTACCATATCTGATCCCAACTCCACCGCCTGAATGTGTAACACATCTCCCATACGCGATCATCTCACGAGGAATACTTCTATAATTCTTCTATGCCACAAAGCAAAATTTGAATATCAACAGTCGATCAACTAGGAAAGTGCTGTAATACCAATGAATTATCCATAAATCAAAACACATTGCCCCTTCTGAAATGTATACTCTTATCAAGCCATACCAAATAGTAATATCATTTACCTAGTCATCTAAAACCATCTATGCTGCCTAAGAATTTTATGACCTTCCCTTCAAAACTGAACTGTGACCTCGCTCATGCAAATATCAATCCCACACAACACACTGCATATACCATGCCATCATATGAAAAATACGAGAACTTCATAATCCACTCCGAGTCACAAGCAACTACATATTCAATTAGCCAAGGACCTTCCATTTGATTTCATCTAGGAGAAAATCACTATACACCACATGCTCCTCATGCCAATATGAAATACACTCCTTGAACCATGGTAGAAACCATTGAGAATTCTTTGAAGCCCATTTGCACATAACCAAGCTATCAGAATCGAATCTCTCTAACTCAATCAAGCCACGCAGGTCGCCAAATCCCAAGAGCATCGCCACAAAACACTTGTAGAGACTAGCCACATCATAAGTACCCAAAGAGCCGATTATATCCATTACTATGCTGATCCAACCTACTACCAAGTTGTCCTAACTCTCCAAGTTCTTCCCTAATTTCCTTCAAATTGATACTTCTCCTTGATAGAATACTACTATCCTCAACCAAAACTTGCCACACAAACTCTAGCATAGAACCACACTGCCCCGAGGTTTATAAACTGCTGAATTCCCTTTTAAGTACCCACTCTGAAGAGATTTTTTGTGAATTTAAAGCTGTTTCCTTCACCTTCCTAATACTGAAATGTAAAATCCATAAGGATATAGAAATACCATAGGTCTCGATGCCATCCAATGTAAATCTCAGTTTCTAGCCATATACCCATCCTGAATATTCCCAATTGCTACATATAAATCTTGAATCCATTAGAACTATTCTCGAGAGTCATCCACCTTGCTCAAACCTCAATTAAACTAATCAAATGGACCGAACGACTTGTGCCCCATTTGCACACCAACAGCCTAAGAAGTAATCCACACTTCTAAGCAACCGAGTGAATTCCTACTCCATGCACACTACATCATTTACGAATAACAAGTCAATAATTCAATGTTTCCCATATACCCATAAAGTATGATACAACCCATATCCTGAAATTCCTTTACTCAAGTCATCCTCGTTCTCAACCTCTACAAATCATAACTTATTCACAAACATACCTCAAATTGAAACCAATATAATACATAACCATGCAATCAATCCGTCGATAGCGGACTCCCCCACTTGGCTCAAAGCCAAGGAATAAAACATCTGATAACTTACAATAACTACCCCCATACTGGCATAATACCGCAATAGGATTCCACTAAATCCTTCCTAAGCTCATGTAACACAAACTATATAATACCTCAAATCATTTGCAAATCTCTCATTCATCCTCGTAACACTCAAGCCAACTTCCACAAGTGATCCAAACTCAGATTGCACTATATATAATTCACTAGTAAAAGAGAACTCTTAACAAAACAATATATGGATCATACAACCTCAGGACACCCCGCAGGAGATAACCCACCTGCTTAGCCTCAAACTGACATCTTTCTATACCCTTCCATAGTCACAACTACTACGCAATTGCTTAATCTTCCTGATTCTGAACTCATCAACAAGACATGAGAATCTAATTTGTTCCACAATTAGATAACATGAAGGATCCTTCAATACACTCATAACTCGAGACTATACATCACATCAAGATAGAAATCAAGCACTCGATATTCCTTTCTACACGTCAAACAAACCTTTCTTGTCACATTCAACCCATATGAACACATCTCGCAGTCATATCATACTCATCACGTAATCATCCAGCCACAAATTCCACTAATAGGGATATTACCGTACATATAAATCCAAAAGCATGTGCTCACACAATTAACATCTGTGCTCAAGCTATAGTCAAAAACTGGTCTCAAGTCCCCCAGACTGGCCCATCATCAACATACTGAAATCACATCTCGCACCTCATCCATGAAATCACAAGCCGTCAATGCACAGCTGATATCGAGCGCTCATGTGCACATACGAATGCGTGGAAAGAATTCAAAGGATTACGCTTCAAGCTGAATCGATGCCGCATGATAAGGAAAGAAAGATGGGAAGTATATCCTAAATGCCCTATAGCCTCTCGAAGATAGGTATGGATGTCATCATACCGATCCGCAAGACTCTACTGGATACTTGCTCATGACTTGTAGAACCTATGAACCTAGAGCTCTGATACCAATCTGGCACGACCCAAAATCCACTAGTCGTGATGGCACCTGACCCAACCCGCTAGGTAAGCCAACTAATAATTACCAATTCCAATAATATTAACAAGCCAATTAAACAAAAGGAATTTTATGAATCTTATACTTTTCCCAAGGACTGGTAGTACAAATCATGAGCTTCTAAGAATAGAATTTACAAGCTGATATGAAGTAAATACATCTTTTGTTTGAAAATTACATAAACAGAGTTTTATAATCTAAGGCTACCATGAACAAAAGGCAACTACAACAAGGACACAAGTACATCTTCAAATCCAGCTCCCATCGAACACAGCAACAACAACAGCCAACATCTGCAAGCAAGGTGCAGAACTGTAGTATGAATACAACCGACCGCATATACTTAATAAGTAACAAACCTAACCTTAGGTTGAAAGTAGTGACGAGCTGGAACATGGTTGGGTCCAATACCAATAGCCAACAATAATTCATAACAACGTAAAGCATATAAATAAGGAAGTAACTCAGAGATAAGATGCTAAGCTTTTTCACAGTTTTCTGAAAATAGTTTCGCTTTTCAAGAATATCGGTGAAAACTCAAATCCTTTGCCAAAATCGTCATAAAATATGAGATATATTGAAAGCTGTAATTTTTCCAAAATCCTTTTTCACAATAAATAAGATGTTTCATTTTTTTTCCAGATAGCAAGTAAAATACCTCTCTATGCACACATATTAATATGTGTAAAAAGTCAAGAATGACGTGATACTGTACAACACGAGGAAAAATGCATCTCTATGCCTGTATGTCATGTGTGCATGTCAATGCCATGTATCTCAGAGATGAATCATGTACTCACACTCTCAGAGTACTCAATATCACTGTCTCACACTTTCCACTCACCCATGCTCAACCACTCGGTACTGTATATGGCCCACTCGACTCATGGAAGATTCATCCCGGAATATATGCATCACTGACCATTAGTCACTCAGTACCGAAGAAGGCCAATTCAACCCCATGGAGAATATCCATCTCTAGGTATATAAATGCTTCGGACAAGATCTATGCGCAGGGAAGATCCATCTCTCAATATAATCAACCACGCTTACTAGGGGTGTGTCACGTGTTGCACGGACAACTCACGTGCTATATCAGAATCCGCATGGACAACTCATGTGCTATAGTATCAATATCAGAATCCGCACGGATAACTCACGTGCTGTGCGGACAACTCACGTGCTGCACGGACAACTCACGTGCTATAGTATCAATATTCTCACAATCAGGCCCTCGACCTCATTCAATCATCAATCTCTCCACTCTCTTTCTCTCTCGGGCTCACAATGTCATGAAACTAGCCAAAAATAATGATATGATGTATCAATAAATAACAACAGAGACTGAGATATGATATGCATATATATGCGTATTACTGAGTATATAAAGCAATAAAAGCAAATAACTCAATAGCAGAAATGACCTCATTGGGTCCCAACAGGATAAGCATGTAGCCTAGACATGATATCTAACATGGATCACAACTCAATAGCTCAAGTACGTAGAAATTTAATGGTTACAGGTAAGATCAGATAACTAGACAGTACCACAGAAATGACGGAGTCACAAATCGCATGGTGCACACCCAAACGCACGTCACCTAGCATGTGCATTACCTCAGCACCAATCACATAGCACGTAATTCAGGGTTTCATACCCTCAGCACTAAGTTTAGAAGAGTTACTTACCTTCAACAATCCAATTCCGATATCGAGCAAGCCAAGCGATGCTCCAAAAATGCCATCACGTGCGTAGCAACCTCCGAACGGTTCAAAACTAGCCAAAACCAACTCAAATATATCAAATAAAGCCCAAGGAAATAATTCCAAATGATAAAGATCGAATCCTTAACCAAAACCCAAAACCCAAAACCGACCAAAAATCGCACCGAGGCCCACGCCTCGGAACCTGACAATACTAATAAAATCCGAAAACCCATTCAATTAAGAGTCCAACAATAGTAGTTTCACTCAATTCCGACTCTAAATCGATGTCCAAAACTCAAAAATTCCTATTATGAAACTTTAGGCCAAAACCCCCAATTTTCTCTTTAAAATTCATCAACCAAAAGCTAAAATCGAAGATAGATTCATAGAATATAACCCAGACCGAGTAGAGAACACTTACCCCAATTCATATGATAAAAATTACTTCAAGAATCGCCTCAATCCGAGCTCTATAGCTCCAAAAATATAAAAATGGCCGAAATCCTCGAAATAGAGTACTTTATAATCTGCCCAGGCCTCCTCTTTCGTGAACGCGGGAAATTCATCGCGTTCGCGATGAATAAAATTCACATTGCCACAAATGGCTCTACCTATTCGCGGTACACCACACACGAACCCGATGAACACTGCTGACAAAGCTTTGCAAATGCGACTAACCTTACGTGATCGCATGGAAGAACGCTCCAATTCCTAGCTACCAACCTCAACACTATGCGAACGTGATCCTCCATATGCAAACGCGAAGAGGACTTGCCCTAACTCTACACGAATGCGGACCAATATTCGCAAATGCGATGAAAGAAATTGTACTTCCATCAAAACACTCTACGCGTTCGTGACACTTACCATGCGAACGCGATGAAGGACTGAGAAACCAGAAACCAGCAGAACACAGTAGTGGAAACATGAAGGAAAATTATCCAAAATCAATCCGAAACATGCTCGAGCCCCTCGGGACCCCATCCAAACATACCAACATGTCCCATAACATAGCACAGACCCACTCGAGGCCTCAAAACACACATAACAATATTGAAACCATGAGTCACACCTCAATTCGAAATTAATGAACTTTGAAACTCCAAACTTCCGCAACCGATGTCGAAACCTATCAAATCACGTCTGATTGACCTCAAATTTTGCACACAAGTCACATTTAACATTACTGACCTGCTCCAACTTTCGGAATCAGAATCCAACTCGATATCAAAAAGTTCACTCACGGTCAAACTTTCCAAATTCGCCATTTCAAGCCAAATTCTACTACGAACCTCCAAATCACAATTCGGATGCGCTCCTAAGTCCAAAATTACCGAACGGAGCTAACAAAACTATCAAAGATCCAATCCGAGGTCAAATACTAAAAAGTCAAACTTGGTCAACTCTTTCAAATTTAAAGCTTCCTAATTGAGAATCATTCTTCTAAATAAATTCTGAATAACCAGAAAACCAAAACCGATGATTCACATAAGTCATAATACATCATACAAAGCTACTCATGCCGTCAAATAACTGAGCGAAGTACAAATGCTCAAAACGACCGATCGAATCGTTACAAATACTGTTTGAGTTTAATAAATAGTAATGAAAGAAATGGGATGGTGACTTCACAGACTGCGAATAGATATAAAGCTCTACCTCAAGTCTCCAATGGTAACAACTAAGCACCTCTCAGTACTCTACTGGTAAAAATACCAGAATCTGCACAAGAAGTATAGAAGTATAGTATAAGTACAACCAACCCAATGTATTGAGCAAGTATCGATCCTAACCTCGATGAGGTAGTAACAAGGTTATGAAAATACACTTACTTTATAAACTTATGCAACTAATAAACAAAAAGAAAAAAAATAGAAAGACGAATAAAACAATAGAAAGATGAATTCATAAAAGGACTAAATAAGAGAATAAGTATATAAGGTTCACAAAAATAACAACATAGCATGAGCTTATGAAGAAAATTCAACAAAGAAGAAGCAATATACATGAACTAAGAACAAGATATCATATTCAAACATAACCGCATTGTGGTAGGCAATGCAATCCAACATAATACCATCACAGCAAGCAGCCCGATCCAATGACCATATTGTTTTAGTGTGCAACCCGATCCAACTATTGCATCATTGCAGCATGTAACCCGATCGAACATTCCAAACCACATAAGAATACCCATGGAGCAACATCCTCATACTTCCTAACCACCTGTATATCAATAACAAGCATGGTAAAGCGCATAATTATAAAATCAAGTAAAATGAATAAGCATAATTTATTAAGGAAAGCGATAAACATGACCAAAGATTCATATGCAATTCAATATTTCAAGAGCCAATCTTACTTGTATATCTCAACAAGAGCCATCTTGCTCGTATATCTCAACAGGAGCCCAAACCATGGTCACTAACATGTGAATAATCAAGTAATCTCACAAACCAACATAGCATAAGAGAATAATAGACGAAATAAACACATCCATGAATAAACCTAATTCTACCTGCATGCTTTAAACCATGGCAATCGTATATACACTTATCACCATGCATATACGTCGCCCCTAACATATTTATCATGTAGCAAATAAATCATTAACAATCTAATTCCCTCAAGTTTAGGTTAACCAAGATACCTGCCTCTTTCCAGAACAAGTTCAATACCCCATTACCGTTTTTTACTCTAAAATAAGCCTCCAAACACTCAAATCTAGTCAAATAATACTTTAATAAGTAAAAACAAGCTTTAGACACCTTCTTAGTATAAAAAGGTTAGATCTTTACCCTAGTTAGAAAAGTCAATAAAAAGTCATCCTGGGCTCACGTGGTCAAAATCTGAAATCAAGACCAAATCCCGATTACCCATTCTTTCTCGATCTTAAATATGTAATTAGTTTCAAAATCTGGCCTTAAATTAATGTCTAAATCTCCAAATTCTCTTTCTTAAGTTTCTACCCGAAACCCCATTTTTAACCTTTTTAAAATCCTAGATTTAAAGGTAAAAATCTATATGAAATCATGGAAATTAATCAATACTAAGTTAGAATCAGTAACTCTTGAGTTTGTAGTGATAATCCTCTCAAATATCGCCTCTATCCGTGGTCTAGGTCTTAAAAATGGAGGAAATTTAGCTAATCTTGAGACCCTTCCTCTATTTCAGGTGTTAGATGTTGCAGGTGCGATAGGAACATCATAGGTGTGAGAAGCGCAACTATGAGAAATGCCCTTGTAGGTGCGATAGTGTATCATTGTAGATACCACACGTACACCCCAAGCTTCACAGATGTGAAGTCGCATACGCAACCTAACACCCCACATGTGTGACACATGCTTCAGCTGGCCCAGGCAAATGCGAAGCAACACATGCAAGTGCGACTTTGCACCAGTGCACCATAGATCTGCAGGCGCGACCCCACCCTAAGATGCCTAGTCTCGCAAATGTGATATATCATCTTGATGATGGAGCCTCATACTTGTACACAAGCGAGCTGCAGGTGCGACCCAATGTCTAGTACCCTTCCCTTGCTGATGCGAGCCAACCCACGCACGAGCGACCTTGCACCTGCGAACTTGGTCATTATAAGAGTGATAATTTTAGGTTCATCACACTATCAACAATGATTTGCAAAGAACTTTGTCTGAAACCAATTCAAGACTTACCCGAGCACCCCGACCCAGTACAAACATTCTAACGAGTATATAAAGCTTATAAAATACGCTGAAAGATCAAAACATTAAAATTCAAGAATCAACCATCAAACAAAAATTTCAAGGTTCATAAGTTCATATTATTTCTATTTTTTAACTATAAGCATCGAAACAGCCTCGGGTCAGTCGAGATCCAAACCAAACATATGTACAAGTTTCAAAGTCATCATACAAACCTACCATAATCCTCAAAAATCTAAGGTTGTTTATCAAGAATATTGAACATGGTCAACTCCAACATATTAAGACTCTAGAATTAGAATTTTCCTTTGAAAACAAATCTTAACCTTTCAGAAAATAAAATGGACCATGCACACAAGTCATGAAACATCAAATAAAGCTATTCAAGGTCTCAAATCACGAAATGGAGCACTAGAACTCAAAAGAACCTATCAGGTCATTATATTTGTATTCTACAAGGGGTCAAATTTGCTTATACAATGCAAGGTGTCGTATAGATGTGTCATCTAGAAAAGGGTTATAGTTACATGGGATACTTTCTACCATTGTATTTGATAGAGTGATAGCTCACCATGGGTTTATGGCAGTTATAACAGGTGGTTTGGGTGCACAGGGTGAGTTAGGTTGAGTTTGCTTAATTATTGCACAACGGAAAATGTGGTAAGTTGTATAGATATTCCTACACTTATTGAGAAATAACACCACAGACACAAGGATTCATTAGGTGATAATGTAATTTGTACAAATTTGTCCTATTTGGGATATTGCTTGTATGGTACACAAACTATGATAGATGAGGTTCTATGTGAAATCTGATGTGACTTGTTGGTTGGGTAGCTTGTACTACATAAGATGAAGCTAACTGGCTTTGAATTAGCACGATCCGATTTGGATAAGGTATATTCTAAAGAAGAATGTTTTAGGCAGCGTAGAACAGGTAATGACTCTTACCGGATGAGAGACATCCAAGACTTATTGATATAATGGGTGGACATGTATTTCTAAATGTTTATTTCATCAATAGCAGTATTGTGAAGGATTAAAACAATGATCTATTTGAGATGGAGTATTTTTGTTGGTACCGAGTTTGGCAATGGGCAGTTATTATGATAAGAAGATATTACTATAGGTATATGAGTAATGGAATATATCATGTACTTGTATATTTGAGGTAAAATTATGAATCGATACAGGAAATTTATATAGTGACTATACATAAGAATCGGATCTTGGAGGAAGTTTCAGATGTTGAAGTTGGATTTAAATGCTTATAAGCTAAGGTTAAAGAAGGAATCTTCATTCAAGATGACTTAATAGATTTATATGGATGGAGGTGACATAAGACAACCTGTAGGAATGTGTATGATAATTTTATAGCTATTTGACGGCTTTGGAATGACCCTTGTCACATTCAAGGACGAACGTATGTTTAAGTGAAGGAGAATATAACGACCTAACTGATTATTTTGTGTTCTAACATTTTATTATGTGATTTGATACTTCATGTAGGTTCATATGATATTTTACGATTTGCATGTATGGTTGGTTTGAGTTCCGAGAGGTTCAAGAGTGACCAAAAACACTTGGTTGGCAACTAGAGGCTTTCGTTAATAATAGTTGACCAAAGACAACATTATGGGTAAATGAACTTGAATTCATAATTTTAAGGTTCCAATAGATTTGTATTATAATTTTGGACTTATATGTGTGTTCTCTTGGTATCTTGGCCCGAGGTTAATTTGGCGCTTCTAGTCGAAAGTTAGAATTTTGAACGTAATAGAGTTTGAAATTTTTGGTTTGATATTTATTTCATGGTTTTGATGTTGTTATTTAACTTTTGAGCTTTTGAACAAGTTCGTGGATGGTATACGGACTTGCAGGGATGGTTTGGTGGGGTTCTAGGGGGCTCAAGTGAGTTTTAGGGTAATTTCTGAGCATTTCAGATTGAGTTGTAACTGCTGGTTTTTCTGGTGGATAGCAGTGCATCGTGATTGCGGAGCTAGGTCTCAGAATAGCAAAGAGTAAATAGGTGCTAGGGGTTTTGTGTATAGCAATCGTGGTGTTGATTGCAGAAAAGAAGCTCCATTTGAGTATCGTAATCGTGTAGATGGTATCACAATTACGAAGAAGGAAATGAGAGGGAGCATTTGTGATTCGTAATCGCGAAGGCCATGGTCGCGATCATATAGGGTTATTTGTCCCAACGGTATAAATTATTCATTTTTGGGATTTTGAGCTTATTTTTACCATGTTTAAGTTTTGGAGCATGGGAAAAGGTGATTTTGAAGAAGAATTTTATCCAAATATTGAAGATAAATATTTTTTACTTGGTTTATATTTATCATGATTACCCATGGATTATTACACCTAAATCAATGATGTAAAGAGTAAAAATAGGTTTTTGACTTGAAACTTAAGAGAATATATTTTGAGGATTTGAATATCATTTTGGACTTGGATTATACAACTAATAATATATTTAGACTCGTAGAGTTATGGGTCAATGAGATTCGACCTTGAATTCAGGTTTTGACCATGTGGGCATGTGTTGATTTTTAAAGATCTCTTTAAATATTGAAGCTTTATTGGCTATGATTACTTCCTTTAGTATTATTTGACTTCCTTGAATGATATTTCGCTAGGTTTTGGGGAATTGGAGGTCAAGAACAAGGAAAAAGGCGTGATTATGGGTTAAAGACTAGTCCAGAGAAGGTAAGTATCTTGCTTAGCCTAGATTTAAGATAATATTTTTAACATCGAATTATATGCTACATGCTATGTGTTGTGGGATGATGTATATGCGAGGTGACGAGCGTATATATGGGAACCAAGGTTATATCATACTAGGGATAGATCTTAGTCTTTGTTATACTTTATTTTGGTACATGCTTTAGTTGTGTTATGCTTTAATTATTAGTATGACTACTTGAGTTTTCTTATTCATTTTAGATATCATATCTAGGCTTTTGTGCTTTATTTGGACATGATGGCTATTTGTATGATAAATTACATGCTGTATATTATATGTTGTATATATACATAAATCATGCATAGAGATCATCTAGAGTACACATGCATATGTCCCTGCATGGTTATTCTGTCACGACCCTAAAACCAACCCGATCCTGATGGCACCTATCGTGGTACTAGGCAAGCCGACACACTAGCGAAACTAATCAACATTTCCAATATTAAAATGAAATCAAGCTATTTATCAAAAACCTTCAAGAAGTAATTAGATCAAAAAACAATGCGGAAAGAAATCTCGACATCGGGGTGTCACTAGTCATGAGCATCTACTACAACTGTCTGACAACGTCAAGACCAACATGGCCGGGAAAATCACAAAGATACACTAAGGAATAATAAGGAGGGAGAAAAAAAACAGGGATGGGATTGCCAGATAGCTATCTTGCTATCTCCGATGAACCTGTTACTGAGTAATCAATACCCGCTACTGGGTTCAGAAATACCTAAGTCTGCACACAAGGTGCAAGGAGTAATGTGAGTACGCCAACTCAGTAAGTAATAAAAGTAAATAAAGACCGAGCAATAAGAAATCACGTAATCAACGTCAAAGCACCACAGTGGGTATAATATGCTTCCAAAACAAGATACAAATCAAATCATCTCGTTAACTCCAATTTCAGTAAAATCCTTTGAAAAATATCTTTCTAACAGTTACAATAGAGGTTCAATCTAGTTTATAGTGAAAGTGATGAAAATCGTAATCGGCTCCTCGGGCAAAACATAGTCCGTATACAGCCCCTCGGGCAAACATAACTCATAAATAGCCCATCGGGCTATCAATTCGGTTACTCATATACATCTCATAACTTAAAAATCTCAGTGGAAATAACAAAATCAAATCAGTAATTTAATTTCAAACATCTCGTAAGAACTCAAGTTTCAATGAAAGTTGTTCAAAATATTTGTTTAACATTTTCAATAGAGGTTCGGTATAAAGATGAGTGAAAACAGTAATTTAACCAACATATTCAATAGAGACTCACTTTAAGGAGGAGTAAAAACAGTAATTTCACAAAACAAGCCCCTTGGGAAAAGCATCACTCGTATGTATGTATATATATCCCCTCGGGCAAGCCTCTCAGTCACCCATGACTCAACTCTTCATCAATCAGTATTCATGCTCAACAAGTACCTTATAATAACCGCTGCGGCGTGCAGCCCGATCCATATATCACTGCGGCGTGCATCCCGATCCATATATATAGTCGACTGTGCTCACTTGGGGTGTACAGGCTCCGGAGGGGCTCCTACAGCCCAAGCGCTATATTGCTGCGGCGTGCAGCCCGATCCATATATCACTGTGGCGTGTAGCCCGATCCATACATACACACACACACACACACACACACACACACACATATATATATATATATATATATATATATATATATATATATATATATATATATATATATATCACTGCGGCGTGCAGCCCTATCCATAAATATATAATCCTCACAACCAGGCCCTCGACTTCTCTCAGTCATCAACCTCACAATCAAACCCTCGGTCTCACTCAGTCATCAGCCTCACAAGCCACTCGGGCTATCAATAAAATAGGGTGCTTAGCCCAAAATATCATTTTATGCACAACACGCAGTAAATAAGACTAAGTTATGAAATCAGCAAAATGTAGCATGACTGAGTGTAGATATTAAACCAAAATAGTGAGGAAAACAGTAGTAAAAAGCCCCTAAGGGTCCAAAACAGTTGGCACAAGGCCCAAATATGGCATTCAGCCCAAAACATAGTAATATTTTCCAAAACACAATGATATCAAACAGTTTTCAATCAAATCCGCGACTTAACAGTCGCACGGGACTGACCAAGTCACAATCCCTAACAGGAAACGACCCCACGCTCGTCATTTAGCGTGTAATCATTACTTACCTCAAATCCGGGGTTTCATACCCTCAGGACAAGATTTACAATCATTACTTACCTCAAACCGGTCCAAACTCTAGCCCGCAATGCCTTTGCCTCTCGAATCAGCCTCCAAATGCTCCAAATCTAACCAAAATCAGTATATTATCATCAATATACGCTAAAGAAACACAAACCAAGCAAAAATTATCAAATTACATCAAAAATCCCAAAATTGGCCAAACCCGACCCCCGGGCCCACATCTCGGAATCCAATAAAAATTAAGAAATCCAACAACCCATTCAACCACGAGTCCAACCGTACCAAAATTACTAAATTCCGATAGCAATTCGGCCTCCAAATCTTCAAATCTTATTTTCAAATCCCTAGGTCCAAATCCCCAATTTACACCTAAAAAACATGTAATCTATTCGGATTATTCGATGATGATTCAATATTATGGAGTAGAAATGATCACAAGTGACTTATCTCAAGATTTCTCATGACTTCTCGCTCAAACATCGCCCCAAGCCGCGTTCTTTTCGTCCAAAAATGTGGGAATGAGCTAAAAAAAACAAGACAGCTCAATAAAACACGATTTCGGTCGCTAAAAGCCTTCTTCCCGTCGCTACAAGTGCCAAATCTGGTCGCTAAAGGTGCGCACCAGATCCTGTTGCACCAGCAATATTTATTTTCACTAAAAAGGCTATAACTCCACCATTCGAACTCGAAATTCGATGATTCTTGTTCCTATGAGTCACAAATAATAATACGAACATAGACCTTCTATCGAAACTCAATTTGGAGCTCATTTGCTTAGTGTGATACCCATTTCGCTCGGTAAACAATTAACTCATGTTTCGCATCAAAAACCCAATCGCGACTCGATGCAATTAGACCAAACTTTCCAGATCACTCCTATAATTCATTATCAAAATTTCGGAAGTCTCAAAATCAAATTTCGATCTCTAGAACTAAAAATGGACCTTTGGATCATTACATGCTTATGCTCAAAACGGTAAAATCTTCCAAAACATCTTCCAAAACTTATCCGAGCCTCATGGGACCCCAACCAAGTATACTAATAAGTCCCATAATATGACACAAACTTAGTCGATGCCTCAAATTACATCAAATAATGCTAAAACCGTGAATCACACCCCAATTCAAACTTAATGAAACTAAGAGCTTCCAACTTCTATATTTGATGCCGAAACCTATCAAATCAAGTCTGATTAACCTCAAATTTTGCACACAAGTCACAAATGACACTACGAACATATTCCAACTTCCGAAATTCCATTTCGACCCCGATATCAAAATTTCCACTGCCGATCGAGAAACACCAAATTTTCAGTTTCGCCAATTCAAGCCTAATTTTACCATGGACCTCCAAATCACATTCCGGACGCGCTTCCAAGTCCAAAATCACCTGACGGAGCTAACCAAGTCATAAAAAATCCAAATCCGAGATCGAATACTAAAAAGTCAATACTTGGTCAAATCTTTCAAATTTAAAGCTTTAAGCTGGAATTGTTCTTCCAAATTTATTTCGATTATCCTGAAAACCAAAACCGACGATTTACAAAAGTCATAATACATCATACGGGGCTAGTCATGCCCGAGACTTGGCGAGCGAAGTGCAAATGGTCAAAATGACCGATCGGGTCGTTACATCTTCCCCCACTTAAACATACGTTCGTCCTCGAACGTGCCCAGAATTGTTTCGAAAACCATCAAATCGCTGGGTAACCTTACCATGCACATACCATGTGGTAATCCCACATCACCCTATCCCATATAGGTTCGGTAATACAAAATAACTGAAATTTCACAATTTACCCTAGCCCATAACCTTAGAACCAATTTTCCACTTCCGAAATTGTCTATAAGATCAGAATCTCACATCTACAAATTGAATAAGTCTGAACACGCGTATCAAGCCATAACCACAATCCAAGATGAAAATCACATGATATACCGCATAACTCAAACACTCATAGCGATAACATTTAATCACAGCAGCAACTCAAACAACCTAATTCCGGTAATAAACCTCTTATCAAACCAAAGCCTTATTCCAACACTTTCGTATACTGCCAATGATGAATGAAACACACAGAAAGTCATAACCATTCCTCAAATCAACCAGTCATGGAGCTCCCTCTCCTTCGGCAAGGACCATAGTAAATTTGTAAGCCAAATCCCGATATTATCCTTCCAACATGCTGAAATCGAATTCGATAGTATTCATTCTAGATCTCAATGACCTCATCTGATCCAACATGACTACTCTAGTGACATGACACATCGATATAATCTAAAGCCACAACCCGTGCGACTCGCACACCAATAAGCAGCGATCCAAATGTACTCAAATCATGGAAAAATGACTCAAATGAGAGAGATGTACCGCAAGCTCACCAGTACCACCACAACATAATGCTGAGAACCCATCACCCTTCGTAGAACCAGAACACATGAATCTAACCCGAAGGATCATACCTCTACATAACTTTGCTGCAATGCGTGACCCTATCCAAACATTGATCCACATAAAACACCTCAAGTCACTATGCTCAAAATCATCAACCACGCGCAATTTGATGTCTAGTACCAAAAGTAAATCACCATAACCACGGAAAAGTAAATGACGCAATGCCATACCAGCCCGAAAGAACATATCCAATGCGCAATCAATCATGCAACACCTAAATACCCATCTCACTCAAATTACGCTATAAAGCCCAAATAGAAAAGCACCATATGTGCATAAAACCAACAATCACAACTCCTTGCAACACAAAAGGGTAACTCATAGATCACTCCAGAACACGAATAAGCTCAATGACAATCGAATGGCACATCCCTCAACAATAGCAATTCAGAGTCAAAAATTTCGATCCGGTGCAGAACACACATCCATACTACCAATGAACCCTAAATTAACTCTGGTCACCTGCAACAGATAAATAACTCTCCGAAAGTTCACAATGACTGAATCATGGCACATACTAACATCTGACTAACTTTGCTCGCATCTTCACGGTCCACAACAACAAAATAACATGTTTATGAGAACTCCCAGTCTCGAAATCCATAAAATGCACGAATCACCATATCTGATCCCAACTCCACTGCTCGAATATATAACAAACCTCTAATACTGAATCATTCCAAGAGGGATACTCCTATTATTCTTCTGTACCACCAAGCAAACTTGAATATCAATAGTCGATCCAATAAGAGAGCGCCGCAATACCAATGAATACCCTTAACTCAAACACATTGCCCATTCTGAAATGTATACCCTCATCAAGCCGCACAAATTAGTGATATCATTTATATAGTCATCTGAAACTGTCTATGCTGCCTAAGAATTTATGACCTTCCTTTTAGAACTGAACAATGGCCTCACATATGCAAATCTCAACCATACAAAACATACCGCATATACCATGCCATCCTATGATAAATATGAGAACTTTATAATCCATTCCGAGCTACAAGCAACTACGTACTCAACCAGCCAAGAACTTTTCCATTTGATCCCATCTAGGAGAAACTCACTATACCTCCTATGCTCCCCACGCCAATAGAAATGTACACCTCCAACCGTAGTAGAAACCATCAAGAACCCTCCGAATCCCCTTTGCAAGAAACCAAACCAATAGGACTGATTCCTTCTAACTCAACCAAGCTACGCAAGCCATCCAAACCTAAGAGCATTGCCATGAAGCACCTGTAGAAACTCATTATCTGATAAACACCCAAAGAACTAATCGTATCCCTTACTATGCCGATCCGACCTACCACCAAGCTGTCCTTTTTATCCAAGTTCCTTTTGAATTACCTTCGAGTTAATACTTCTCCTTGCCATAATACCGCAATACTCAACCCAGACTCACCATACGAGACCCTAGCATAAAACACACCATCTAAGGCTCATAAGACGCTGGATACTCTCTCAAATATCCCCACAAGCACCACATTCAAAATACTTACTCTGAAGAGACTTCCTACGAATCTAAAGCCATTACCTTTACCTTCTTGATACTGATATGTAGAATCCATAATAATATATAAATGCCACAAGACTTGATACCCTTCAATGTTGACCTCAGTTTCTAGCCAAATACACATCCTGAAGATCCCCCAATTGTTACATATACCTTTTGAATCCATTAGAACCATTCTCGGGGGTCATCCACTTTGCTCAAACCTCAATTAGACTGATCAAACGGACCGAACGACATGTGCTCCATTAGCACTCCAACACCTAGGAAGTAACCCCACCTTAATGCAACCAAATAAATTCCTGCTTCACGCACATTACATACTTCACCGATAACAACTCAAGTCATTCCATGATTCTTATACACCCATAAAGCATAACACAACCCCTATCCAAAATTTCTTTTACTCGAGTCATCCTCGATCTCAACCCCTGTAAGCCACAACCGATTTGTCATTAAACCTCAAACTGAAACTGATACGATACATAGCCATGCAATTAGCTTATCAATAGTGGACTCCCCCACTTATCTCAAAGCCATAGGTCAAAATACACAAAAACTCACAATGCCCATACTCTATTACTGCCATAATATCATAGTGAGATTAAACTATATCCTTTATAAGCTCATGCAACATAAACCATCTAGTACGTCAAATCATCTACAAATCTTGCATTCACTCTTGTAACAATCAAGACAACTCTCATACGTGATCCAAACTCAATCTACAGCACATAAAATTTACTGGTAAAGGAAGACTCGCTACAAAACAATATAGGGATCACACGCCCTCAGGACACCCCGTAGGAGATAAACCACATGCTTCATCTCAAACTAACATCTCTTTATACCCTTCCACCATCATAAACATCATGCAATCACTTAATCTTCCTGGGTCTGAACTCATATCACGACATGAAATCTACTTCATTCCCCAACTAAACAACATGAAAAGATCCTTCAACACACCCATAATTCGGGGCTATACATCAAATCAAAATGAAAATCAAGCACCAAATAGTTCTTTCTACCCTCAAGCAGACCCTCCTCATCACATCCAAATCATATGAACACCTCTCGCAGTCACATCATACTCACCACATAATCATCCAGTCACAAAACCCCACAAATAAGGACATAAATAGACATATAAGTCCCAAATGCACGAGCTCACACAATCGAAATCTCAGCATTCAAGCCATAGACAAAACCCGGCCTCAGGTCCTCTAAACTAGCCCACATCAACACACAGAGATAATATCTCGCCTCTCATTCAGGGAATCACAAGCCGTCAATGCATAGCTGATACCGAGCGCTCATACACGGATACGAACGCGTGGAAGGAATTTCAAGAGTTACATTTCAAACTGAATCAATGTCGCATGATAAGAATTCAAGAATGTGGGATTTCCTAAAGGTTCTACAGCTTCTCGAAGATAAATACAAACGTTTCCGTACCAATCCGCGAGACTCTACTAAACCCGCTCATGACTTGTGAGACATATTAACCTAGGCTCTAATAATAACTTGTCACGACCCCAAAACCATCCCGGTCATGATGGCGCCTATCATGGTACTAGGCAAGCCGACAAACTAAAAAAACTAATCAACATTTCCAATCTTAAAATGAAATCAAGCTATTTATAAATAAGCCTTCAAGAAGTAATTAGATCAAAACAACAATGCGAAAAGAAAGCCCAACATCGGGGTGTCACTAGTCATGAGCATCTACTACAACTGTCTGACAACATCAAGACCAACATGGCCAGGAAAATCACAAAGATACACTAAGGAAGAATAAGGAGGGAGAAAAAAATAGGGCTGGGATCGCCAGACAGCTACCTTGCTATCTCCGATGAACCTGCTACTGAGTAATCAACACCCGCCACTGGGTTTAGAAATACCTGAATCTACACACAAGGTGTAGGGAGTAATGTGAGTACACCAACTCAGTAAGTAATAAAAGTAAATAAAGACTGAGCATAAGAAATCACATAATCCATGCCATAGCACCACAGTGGGTACAATATGCTTCCAAAACAGGATACAAATTAAATCATCTTGTTAACTCCAATTTCAGTAAAATTCTTTGAAAAATATCTTTCTGACAGTTTCAATAGAGGTTCAATGTAGTTTATAGTGAAAGTGATAAAAATCGTAATCGGCCCCTCGGGCAAAACATAGTCCGTATGCAACCCCTCGGGCAAACATAACTCATAAATAGCCCATCGGGCTATCAGTTCGGTCACTCATATACATCTCATAACTTAAAAATCTAAGTGGAAATAACAAAACCAAATCAATAATTTAATTCCAAACATCTCGTAAAAACTCCATTTTCAATGAAAGTTGTTCAAAATATTTGGTTAACATTTTCAATAGAGGCTTAGTATAAAGATGATTGAAAATAGTAATTTAACCAACATATTTAATAGAGACTCACTTTAAGGAGGAGTAAAAACAGTAATTTCACAAAACAAGTCCCTTGGGCAAATCATCACTCGTATGTATGTATATATAGCCCCTCGGGCAAGCCTCTCAGTCACTCATGACTCAACTCTTCATCAATAAGCACTCATACTCAGCGGCGTGCAGCCCGATCTATATATCGCTACGGCGTGCAACACGATCCATGTATATAGTAGACTACGCTCACTGGGGGTGTTCAGACTCCGGAGGGGCTCCTACAGCCCAAGCGCTATATCGCTGTGGCATGCAGCCCGATCCAATATATCGCGCAGCGTGCAGCCCGATCCATATATCGCTGCAGCGTGCAGCTCGATCCATATATATATATATATATATATATATATATATATATATATATATATATATATATATATATCTATTTTACTGTAGCGTGCAGCCCAATCCATAAATATATAATCCTCACAACTGGGCCCTCGGCCTCTCTCAGTCATCAACCTCACAATAAGACCCTCGGCCTCACCCAGTCATTAGCCTCACAAGCCACTCGGGCTATCAGTAAAATAGGGTACTCAGCCCAAAATATCATTTTATGCACAACACATAGTAAATAAGACTGAGTTATGAAATCAGCAAAATGTAGCATGACTGAGTGTAGATATTAAACCAAAACAGTGAGAAAAACAGTAGTAAAAAGCCCATAAGGGTCCAAAATAGTTGGCATAAGGCCCAAATATGGCATTCAGCCCAAAACATAGTAATATTTTCCAAAACACAATGATACCAAATAATTTTCAATTAAATATATGACTTAACAGTCGCACGGGATGGGCCAAGTCATAATTTCCAACAGGGCACGACCCTACGCTTGTCATCTATGTGTCACCTCAGAGTAGCATCACCAAGTGAAATCCGGGGTTTCATACCGTCAGGACAAGATTTACAATCATCACGTACCTTAAACCGGTCCAAACTCTAGCCCGTGAAGCCTTTGCCTCTCGAATCGGCCTCCAAATGCTTCAAATCTAACCAAAATCAGTATATTAACATCAATATGCGCTAAAGAAACAAAGCCCAAGCGAAAATTATCAGATTACATAAAAAATACCGAAATTGGCCAAACTCGACCCCCGTGCCCACGTCTCAAAATCCGATAAAAATCACAAAATCCAACAACCCATTCAACCACGAGTCCAACCATACCAAAATTACTAAATTCCGATAAAAATTCGGTCTCCAAATCTTCAAATAGTATTTTCAAAACCCTAGGTACAAATCCCCAATTTACACCTAAAAAACATGTAATCTAGTCGGATTATTCGATGATAATTCAATATTATGGAGTAGAAATGATCACAAGTGACTTACCTCAAGATTTCCCATGACTTCTCGCTCAAAAATCACCCCAAGCTGCATTCTTTTCATCCAAAAATGTGGGAATGAGCTAAAAAAACGAGATAGCTCAATAAAACACAATTCGGGTCGCTAAGAGCCCCCTTCCCGTCGCTACAAGTTCCAAATCTGGTCGCTAAAGGTGCGCACCAGATCCTGTTGCACCAGCAATATTTATTTTCACTAAAAAGGCTCTAACTCCACCATACAAACCTGGAATTTGATGATTCTTGTTCTATGAGTCACAAATAATAATACAAACATAACCCTTCAATCGAAACTCAATTCGGAGCTCATTTGCTCAGTGCGATACCCATTTGCTTACTCCTATAATTCATTATCAAAATTTCGGAAGTCTCGAAATTAAATTTCAATCTCTAGAACTAAAAATGGACCTTTGGATCATTACATGCTTATGCTCAAAACGGCAAAATCTTCCAAAACTTATTTGAGCCTTATGGGACCCCAGCCAAGTATACTAACAAGTCCCATAATATGACACAAACTTAGTTGATGCCTCAAATTACATCAAAAAATGCTAAAATCGTGAATCACACCCCAATTCAAGCTTAATGAAACTAAGAGCTTCCAACATCTATATTTGATGCCGAAACCTATCAAATCAAGTCTGATTAACCTCAAATTTTGCACACAAGTCACAAATGACACTACAAACCTATTCTAACTTCCAGAATTCCATTCCGACCCAGATATCAAAATTTCCACTGCCGATCGAGAAACACCAAATTTTCAATTTTGCCAATTCAAGCCTAATTTTACCACGGACCTCCAAATCATATTCCGGACGCGTTCCGAAGTCCAAAATCACCTAAAGGAGCTAACCAAATCATATAAAATCCAAATCCAAGATTTAATACTAAAAAGTCAAAACTTAGTCAAATCTTTCAAATTTAAAGCTTCAAGCTGGAATTGTTCTTCCAAGTCTTTTCCGATTATCTTGAAAACCAAAACCGACGATTTACGTAATATATAATACATCATACGGGGATAGTCATGCCCGAGAACTGGCGAGCAAAGTGCAAATGCTCAAACAACCGGTTGTGTCGTTACATATTCTCTGTCCATGTGTTTAGAAAGAATGTTCATTATTTATATCCATTATTTCTTGGTTGTTTTTTGGTTTTTCCTCTGTTAATGTAAATCTTATGAGTTGCACAGTTTATATTAGATGAGTATTTTTTGATTTAATCTCGTCGCTGCTTCATTGAGGTTAGCCTTGATACTTACTGAGTACATAGGGTCGATTGTACTCATATTACATTTTTGCACCTTGCGTGCAGATTTTGGTGCTGAGCTGTTGTGAAAGGCGAAGGCTAGCATTGAAGATGTACTCGTATTCCAATTGCAAGCTACCATTTTGCTTATGGTAGTTTAAGCATTATATTTCTATTTATGTATATTCCAATTAGATGATGTATTCTCTTTACACTAACGTTGAACTTCTTAATCTTAGTGACTCATGACTTATACCACCATTTTTTTGGGATAATTTATATTAATATTCACGTACTTATCTTTAGTTTTGAGTTGTGTTTATGCTGGTTGGCTTATATAGCGGGTTGCGTTAGATGATGGGATTTGGTCATGACAGAAGGCTTTGAAAAGCCCCTGAAAATTGTGAGTATTGACTTAACGGAACAACCTTGATGCCTCAAACGGGGGTGGAAACGAGTGACTGGTGATGAGTATAACAACTCGATCGGTCATTTTGTGTTATAGCATCTCGTTCCATGATTTGGGCCTTACCATATGTCCATTTGGTGTTTTATAGCTTGCGGTTCTGAGTGATTTTGATCCCAAGAGATTTGGAAGTGATATGGAACACTTCTTAAATGGAAACTCTAAGTTGTGAGAGTTGACCATAGTTTGTGTTAGTTTGTATGAGTCCACCAAACAGTAGAGTACCTGGTCCTCTTCTAGATTCTACTGAGAATGCTAATAAACTGTAAGTAAATGAGACAAGAGATTTTTACGTGGAAAAATCCCGCACAAGGAGACCAAAAACCACGACCTACACCTGTAGGCTTTCAACTTCACTAACTTGTAAAAACCTATTACAAGCCACTTTGCAATGACTCCATTACAATGAATTCAACTCAACTAACTTATGGTACTATTACCACAAGCCACTTTGTGACTCCCTAGTTACAAAGACTTTCACTAACTTGTGATTCTCTCACCACAAGCCACTTTGTCACTCTACAGTTACAAAGGTTTTTTCTTATAACTAGACCTAGTCACAACATAAACTCAAAGAGTTTACGGATTTTACAAGAAGATTCCTAATCAACACTTCCAGCTAAGCAATTTAGGAAATACAATGAGTACAATAACAAAGTTACAACTCAACTAAGGACAACAAAATATTGACTTTAGGAACTGGTCCGTAGTAGCGTTCAACTTTGTTCTTCAAGCTCGTGAGAATTGATTTCTCTATTTTTGCAAAAGGCTTGAATAAGAAACTGAAACATTCAAGTGATGTTTTAATATCAACTCATTGTTGGTACACTTTGATCACATCACTTGAAATGATGTGAGCACTTAGTTGGTCAAGGAATGAGTGGGCACTGGAAACAGTGCAGTGCGGCAGAAACAGTGCAGGCAGTCACTTCTTTTCCAGCTATGTCCAATTGACTTTGTACTGCTATGAAAGAACCACTAGGGTATCAGGTCCTTGTTTGGTTTCCTAGCTCCTGAAGCTGTAGCAGTTCACATTTAGCCGGAATCCGTTAAACTTGCAGTATAGTCCAAATGGGTCAGGTTCCTTATCTGTTCTTAATAGTAAGTTTGTTAGATCATCAAAACATAAGGCAATGACATTTAAAACCTATTAATTTCCCCTTTTCTGATGATGACAAACTTAACATCAATAACATGGATTTAGAGCAGTGAGAACCAGATTAAGTAACAGGAGAACACAAGTTTCACAATTAGTTCCCCCTGACTTTATGCCTTCCTTATTTCTCATTTTTAACTACTACACATTTTTGAGAACCATATTAGCTAAAAGTTTCACAATTAGTCCCCCTGAATTTATTCCCCCTTTTGGCATCATTAAAAAGGCACAGACAGATAAACAACATAAAGAAATCTAGCCGAGCTAACTCATGCCACATATGTGCACACAACATGATAGAGAAGAGAAACATAGAAATGAAGCATTGAGATAATAAAAGAGGATATATTTGATATTGATGAAAATTTTATATGCCTTTGCTTAAAAAGCAAAGGCAACATTGGGCTGTTAAGACGAGAGCAATACTGTTTCATCCCAACCACATCAAAAAAAGAAAACAAAACATCTGCCAAACAAAAAACAAAAAAATAAATATATTTCCAGAAACTGGTCACTGAAGGGGTACTTAGGGGGCACTAGGAGTAAAGGGCTTGGAAGCTGCAGCAAGTGTTTGGAGAACAAGGTCTATTTGGGCATTGGCCGATTTTTTCTCATTGAGCAGTTCTGCTTTCAGGTTCTCTACTTGTGCCCTGAGATCAACATTCTCCTTTTTCAATCGAGCTACTTCATCATTTGATGCCGGAACCCCTTGGGCTTGCTGACCTTCCAGGATAGCATTCTTGGCCTTCAACCGACGAATTTCCTCAGCTACGCTGTTTTGAGCATTAATAAGCCGTGAGACGGTTGATGTACTTCCTACCCCCCATTCTTTTCTATGCACTCGCATTCTTCCAAAGTGGCATGTGAAAAGTCTGCTTCTTAGTCTCCACCTTGCCTGGCCCCAATGGCACTTCAAAGAATTTAAACATTTGTGTAAGCACAAACCCGTAAGGAAGGCCATGATTACCATCTTTGAAGGTGGCAACCTTTTTCATGTGTTCAATCATAATAGCAGGCATACTCACAGGAGTAAAGTTATCCAGTTGCTCCATCAAGAATAGGTCAGACTTAGAAGTCACTGACCTCCTCTCAGCTCGAGGTAATAGAATATTGTTTACTAATTCGAATAGTAGCTGATAGATAGGGAGTAGCACTTTCTTATGGATCTAGTCCCCCTTCTAGTTTGCATTGTCTTTTACCATGACATTTCTGAAGTTAAACTGACACACATCCTTTACACTGGACACACCAGCCGTAGGAACTTTAAGAATCTCTCCAAGAAACTTTACATCGAACACGATGTCCACTCCATTCACCACAGCACAGGTATAGTCTGTCTCAATGGGAAAGAGGCTAGCAAAAAATCTTTGTGCCTCATCCTCATATACCTTAGGTGCATCTATTTGGAATAGATGCGCCCATCATTGAAATTCGACCATTTCAAGAATTTGTCGCATACCAGCCATCTCAGAGATTGCTGGGTCAAAAGTACGACCCAACAGAACTTTTTGGTGCCTCAGGCGTTCTGAGCCAAGGTTGACTTCACTTCTCATCCTCTTGATAGAACCAGGTTCCTGAACAATTTTAAACTTGTTTTTTCCGGACTTCTCACCACTTAATTTCCCTTTTCCTTTGGATTTGAGTAACACATCCTCATCAGACATTGAGAACTCACTCACCACCTTCTGCAACTTGGAGCTAGAGGTTGACCCCTTCTCTATTGAAGCATGCTGCTTCTTTTTCTGAGACCATCTAACCAGTGAACCAGGTTCATCTGGGGTTTCCTCTTCCACCTCTACCATAGGAATCCCTTTATCACTTACAGGCACACCATCTTTCACCAGCTTCCTTCTTTGTTTTTTACTACTTTTTCTGCTCTTTTGAAGGGCAAAGTCGTAGGCCTCCTTAGCTTGGAACCTGGTAGTATGTCATTTGGTGGAGAACTCAGGAGTGGATACAACTCTCCACTTAATTATGAATGCATCATAAGCCACATTATCTAGGTCCTCCTCATCAGTGGACCTCATCTCAGGTACCTGTATTTCCAAGGGCACAACATCAAATGTAGGAGCAGAACTGTCATGGGAATGAGAACCTTGACCTGGATCCTTCGGAGAGGGATCGGGTTCCTCATGTGAGGGCCTAGTAGCTTTTGCTAGCGCAACGCCTTCAATAGTTACAATAGCCCCTTCATCCCCCACACCTTGTACCTCATTTTTCTTAGAGATGATCTCATACAGTATACTATCAGCAGACACCACAAAGACGGTTACAACATTCTCTTCCTCAATTGGCACTACTACCACCACAGAGTAGGTAGCAACATTGGCAGAACTCTTTGTGACCTCAGGATTTTGACTCTGTTCTCCACTTGGTCTTTGACTAGTGGGATTCTTAGAAGATGGAGAGAACGGATCAACAATTTTAGGGGTTTCTAAAATATAGAGAAACGGAGAATTTAGGTGAGGTGTGATTTTAGCAGGAAGAGTAAAAGTGGGTTAAGGAAGGCTCAGTAGAGACGGAAGTCTCCATGGGTTTATCAGTAGCAGGTACGACTGAGTCAGGGAGGTTGGAGTTTGTCTCAGCCATTGAAAAAATGGTATGAAAATGCTTTGGGAAGTTCTAATGGAGGACTTATGGTTAGGGAGAACAGAAAAGGGTTTTTTATGAGGAGAGGATAATTATGAAAAGAGAGGAATATGCACCGGTTCTGAAATGACGATTGGTCCTGGAGAAGTGCAACATTTCAGATGGAGATGGAACGATTTGAAGTGAAGAGACGTGACAGCAGGATCTGAAAAGTTGAATGACATGGCAGTTGTTTTTACCTTTTTAAGACGTGTATTAAAGTATGCACAGAACTACTAACCTTTGGTACAAGAACCAGGTTCTTGACCTGTTATTTGAAAATATTAATCCTCGTTTATCATCCATGCACTGCATCTACAGCTTCTATACTCATCATACGTGTTTACCTGCAACGGTATAAAAGTGAATTAGATAGGGACAGAAAACACTTTTAGCCAATTTTTCTTGAAGATGTTTTTTCATAGCCAAATAATGAGGAATCAGGTTCTCAGTTGGGCTTTAAAAGCCCCAACTTCACTCTATTTCTTTCAAAATGTTCCCTACTTAGTGACTTGGTAAAGATGTCTGCAATTTGATCTTCTGTTCTACAGAACTTCATGCATATCAATCCTTTCTCCACATTGTCCCTCAGAAAGTGATGCCTCACATTAATATGCTTGGTCCTTTTGTGTTGAACTGGATTCTTGGCCATGTTGAGTGCACTTGTGTTATCACATAGAAGAGGCACACTCTCAGTGACTACCCCAAAGTCCTCCAATTGCTGCTTGATCCACAAAAGTTGTGCATAGCAGGATACTGCGGCTACATATTCTGCATCAGCTGTTGAAAGAGCCACTGAATTTTGCTTTCTTATGCCCCAAGAGATGAGACATGAACCTAGGAAATGAGCCATTCCAGAAGTGCTCTTCCTGTCTATAAGATAACTTGCATAGTCTATATCAGCATATCCATTGAGGTTAAAATTGTCACCTGTGGGATAGTAAAAGACAAGGTCCTATGTTCCTTTAAGATATCTCAGAATTCTTTTGGCTGCCTTCAAATGAGATTCCTTGGGATTTGATTGAAACCTTGCACATAGCCCCACACCGAAGACAATATCAGGTCTACTGGTGGTAAGATAGAGAAGAGACCCAATAATGCCTCTATACATAGTTTGATTCATAGGAGACCTAACTTCATCCATGTCCAATCGAGTGGCCATAGCAATGGGAGTGTCTATCACCTTTGATGCTTCCATGTCAAACCTCTTCAAGAGCTCCCTGATGTATTTTTGCTGACAAATGAATGTACCCTTTAGGGCTGTTTTACTTGAAGACCCAAGAAGAAGTTCAGTTCCCCCATCATACTCATTTCAAACTCACTTCCCATGAGTTTTGAAAAATCCTCACATAGAGAATCAATTGTTGCCCCAAAAATGATATCATCAACATAGACCTGAACAATGAGCAGGTTCCTTCTCCGTTTCTTTAGAAATAGGGTGTTGTCAATTTTCCCTCTTTTAAAGCCATTTTCTATGAGGAACTTTGACAGCCTTTCATACCGAGCTCGAGGAGCCTGCTTCAACTCGTACAATGCTTTGTCCAGTTTAAAAACATATTCAGGGTGTTCATGACATTCAAATCCTGGAGGTTGCTTCACATAGACTTCTTCCTTAAGAAGTCCATTCAAAACTGCACTTTTGACATCCATTTGGAACAAGGTGAATTCCATATGAGATGCAAAAGCGATTAGAATTCTAATAGCTTCCATGCGAGAGATTGGAGAAAACGTTTCATCATAGTCAATCCCTTCCTCCTGATTGTAGCCTTGAACCACTAGCCTGGCCTTGTTCCTTGTGGTAATTCCATGTTCATCAAGCTTGTTTCTGAATACCTACCTGGTTCCTATAATGGTTTGATCTGAGGGTCTAGGTACCAGGTGCCAAACATTGTTCCTCTCAAACTGATGTAACTCGTCTTGCATGGCAGTGATCCAATCTACATCTTTCAAAGATTCCTTGATATTCTTGGGTTCTATCTGGGAGAGAAAAGCTAAGAAGGCAAGTGAATTTTTGTCTCTTGACCTGGTTTGTACTCTGGGGTCTAGAGGAATAATGATGCTATCCATTGGATGAGAGCTTTGGTGTATCCAATTAGACGTCTGAGGTTCATTTTGAGAAGATGTGGGTGCGTTTGGCTGGTTTTCCAACATTCTTCTCTCAGGTGCTAGTGGAGTTCCCTGAACTATATCAACCACTCTTTCTTCAGCTTCAGTGGTTGTAATTGAAGTACTTGGTTCCATTGGAGATGAGCCAGTATTGTCTTCACTCAGCTCTTTTACCTGACTCATCATATCTGCCTTTCCGTTTGTCATGTCAAGGACTTCACCAGGGACCAGTAAGGGTTCTCTATCTTGATCTTCTTTAGCACTCTTTTCACAGGATGGATAAGACTCATCAAAAATAACATGAACACTTTACTCAACACATTGAGTCCGCTTATTATATATCTGGTAAGCCTTACTTTGAGAAGAGTAACCCAGAAATATTCCTTCGTCACTCTTGACGTCGAATTTACCAAGCTGATCCTTTCCACTGTTGAGAACATATCATTTGCACCCAAATGTTCTTAGGTGAGTTAGCTTGGATTTTATTCCATTCAACAATTCATAGGAGGTTTTGTTCAGAAGTGATCTGATCATGCACCTGTTCACCAAGTAGCAGGCAGTGTTGACAACTTCAGCCCAGAAGTTCTTTGCAATTCCACTATCGATTAGCATTGTTCTTTCCATCTCTTCCAGAGTTTTGTTCTTCCTTTATACTACTCTATTTTGCTGGGGAGTTCTGGGAGATGAGAAGTTGTGAGTGATGCCATTTTTATTGCAGAACCCATCAAATTTGACATTGTAAAATTCTGTCCCATGATCTGAACTAATGCATGCAACTCTAGACTCCATCTTCACCTGAATTTTCTTCACAAAAGCCACAAACACCTCAACGGTTTCATATTTAGTTTTGAGAAATAGAGTCCATGTGAATCTGGAGTAGTCATCCACTATCACAAAAATGTATCTTTTTCCTCCTCTGCTTTGCACTCTCATAGGGCCACACAGATCCATATGCAAAACCTCTAGTGGCTTTGAGGTGCTCATATCCTTTTTAGACTTAAAGTAGGACTTCATATGTTTTCCTCTAGTATAGGCATCACAGACCTTTTGCACTTTGAATTTTGACATGGGTAGACCATGGACCAGGTCCTTCTGGATTAGTTTGTTCAGAAGAGAAAAACTTGCATAGCCTAGTCTTCTGTGTCATAGTTCAGCATCATCATCAACAACTTTCAGACAACTCAGATCACCACTTTGTAAGGACTCAAAAGTAGCAATATAGATGTTTTTGTATCTTTTGGCCGCAAGTACCACTTCACCAGTTACTAGATAAGTAATGTACATATCTTGGACAATAATTCCACCTTGTTTCCCTTATCGCAGATCTGAGAGACACTCAAGAGACTGTACTTAAGGCCATTGACATAGTACACTTTTTCAATAGAATGAGTGTGTGACTTTCCGACTTTTCTAACTCCAAGAATGTATCCCTTTTTCCCATTACCAAAGGATACACTCCCTCCTTGCAGGGCTTTTAGTGAAAGAAAGTCCATGGTGTTTTCAGTCATGTGCTTTGAACACCCACTATCCATGAACCATTGTTGACTGCTTCCTTTTACTGTTCCCTGCACAAGAAGGTCAGGAGTTAGTTTTAGAAACCCAAGAAAGTTTGGATCCCTTGTAGTAGGAAAAATGGTGAATAAGAGTTCTCTTAGTCCATGCAGGTAATGTGTGCATTTTGTGAGAGGAACCTGGTCCTTCTTTTGTAGTCATATTTTTAGCAAACACTTTGTTTTTCTGAACAGATTGAACCCTGGCCTGACAATTTTCTTTAAAGTGCTCATTGTTTCCACAATGGGTACAAGTGCAGTTATCAGAAATAGTGACGTACTTGCTGTGAGGGTTGTAGGGAGTTTTCTCCCTTTGGAACCCTATTTCCTGCCTGTTTCCACCATTATTAATGTATATGGTTGTGGTAGCTTCTGAGGACCAAGTCCACTTTAGGAACTTTTCAAGATCATTTTTTACTCTTTCCAAATTAGTTTGGAGGTTCTTGTTTTTCTCAATTTCAGCACACATCCTAGTTCTCACAGCTTTCAACTCATTTTTAAGCCTAATATGTTCCAAACTACTATCTCTTTTCCTTTTCCAGAATTTCCAGATTTTGACTTAGTCCCTGGTCTCTCTATTGTTTCCCTTAGGTCTTCAATTACTCCCAGGAAATTATTTCTTTTTTATTTGAATTTTTCAATGGTTTCCTTATGGTCAATAACTACAACCACTAAGTCATCTCTAGTTTGTTTAGCTTCTTCTAGTTCTATGGATAAGGAATACCTATCCTCCACAAGACTATGATAAGCATCAATCAATACACTAGCTAAAGACATGGGTTTCTTAGGAGAGTAGGATTTCAGATTTCTCTGAACATTCCTGAAATTTACCTCCTTGTTGTCATCATCTTCATTATCATCATCTGATTTGGCCATCAAAGCAAAAGTTGAGTCAAATTCATTTTCCTCTCCTTCAACTGCCATCATGGAACTATCACCAGTATCAGTTTCATCTTCAGATTCACCAGAGGAATATCCCCATGCTGCAATAGCCTGTTTCATCACATTGTCAGCATATCTTTTTCTTTTGAAGTCCTTGAAAGGAACTGGGTTCCTCTTAGCTGCCTTTTCAGAGTTTTTCTTGGAGAATTCTTGCTTCAAGAGAGGACAACCTTTGATGAAGTGTCCAGGCTTTCCGCACTTATGACAGAGATCATAGTTTTTTGGTTTGCTAGAGCTGCCCCCTTTTAGCATTTCTCCATTTCTTCAGACCATCTTCTGAAACTTTTTGTTTAAGTAAGCCATGTCAACGTCTTTATCACTTGAGTCATTGCTATCAGCTTTGAAAACCAGGTTCTTGTCTTTCTTTGGTTCTCTTCTTTCACTATCTATATTCCTCTTCATCTCGTAGGTCTTCAGATTTCCAATAAGCTTTTCTGTGGTCAGCTCCTGCAAGTCCTTTCATTCAGTATTAGCATTCACCTTGCTTTCCCATGTGCTAGGCAGAATACTGAGGATTTTCCTCACTAGCTTATTTCTAGGAATGGTTTCGCCAAGTGAGTGTAACTCATTTATGATGGAAGTGAATCTTGTGTACATATCTTGAATAGATTCATCGTCCTTCATCCTGAAGAGTTCATACTCGGTGGTGAGCATATCGATCTTAGACTGTTTTACTTGGGTAGTTCCCTCATGAGCTGTTTGCAAAGCTTCCCATATCTCCTTAGCAGTGTCGCAAGTGAAAATTCTATTATATTCTTTAGGTCCTATTCCGCACACCAGAATCTTCTTGGCACAAAAATTCTTCTCCACAGCTTTCCTGTCTGCGTTAGTGTATTCTTTACTAGTTTTTGTCATTGAAAATGGGAGTTCTTCCAGTACCTTTGTTGGAACATAAGGATCATCACATATGATATCCCATATCTCAGAATCTTTAGCCATGATAAAATTATGCATTCTTGTTTTCCACCACCCATAGTATTGTCCATTGAACCTGGGTGGTCGATATATAGATTGACCTTCTTCAAAATTTGGTGAAGCAGCCATAAGGATCCTTCCTAGGTGTTAGCCTAATAGGAGGAACCTGCTCTGATACCAATTGTTAGTTTGTATGAGTCCACCAAACAGTAGAGTACCTGGTTCTCTGCTAGATTCTGCTGAGAATGCTAATAAACTGTAAGTAAATGAGACGAGGGATTTTTACATGGAAAAATCCCACGCAAGGGGACCAAAAACCACAACCTACACCTGTAGGCTTTCAACTTCACTAACTTGTAAAAACCTATTACAAGCCACTTTGTAGTGACTCCATTACAAAGAATTCAACTCAACTAACTTGTGGTACTCTTACCACAAGCCACTTTGTGCCTCCCTAGTTACAAAGACTTTCACTAACTTGTGATTCTCTCACCACAAGCCACTTTGTCACTCTACAGTTACAAAGGCTTTTGCTTATGACTAGACCTAGTCACAACATAAATTCAAAGAGTTTATGGATTTTACAAGAAGATTCCTAATCAACGCTTCTAGCTAAGCAATTTAGGAAATACAATGAGTACAATAACAAAGTTATAACTCAACTAAGGACAACAAAATACTAACTTTAGGAACTGGTCCGTAGTAGCGTTCAACTTTGTTCTTCAAGATCGTGAGAATTGATTTCTCTGTTTTATGCAAAAGACTTGAATAAGAAACTAAAACATTCAAGTGATGTTTTAATATCAACTCATTATTAGTCCAGCTGTGTCCAATTGACTTTGTACTGCTATGAGGGAACCACAAGGGTATCAGGTCCTTGTTTGGTTTCCTAGCTCCTGAAGCTGTAGCAGTTCTCATGTGACCTATCCTCATGGTACTTCCGAAGCATGGAGATGTGAAATGCCGGAAGTATCCCTGCTAGGCCAGGAGGCATGCAAGCCTATAAGCAACCTCTCTAGCCCTCTCCAAAATATCAAACAGGCCAATAAACATCGAGGTCAACTTGCCCTTCTTCCCAAATCGCATCACACCCTTCATAGACGATATTCAGAGAAGAGCCTTCTCATGTTCCATGTAAGACAAATCTCGAACTTTCCGGTCCGCGTACCTCTTTTGCCTAGACCGTGCTATACGAAGTCATGCCTGAATCACCTTAACCTTCTCCAAAGCATCATGAACTAAATCAGTGCTCAATAATCTAGCCTTACCGGGCTTAAACCAACCAGCCATCGAACAACAATGCCTCGCATATAAAGCCTCGTACGGAGCCATCTGGATGCTCAACTGATAGATGTTATTGTAGGTGAACTTGCCAGAGGTAAAAACTAGTCCCACTGACCCCTTAAATCCATATATCATGTCTGCAACATGTCCTCCAAAATCTAAATAGTGCACTCGGACTGTCCGTCCATCTGATGATGAAACGCAGAACTCAGCTCGACCTGTATGTCCAACTAATGCTACACAACTCTCCAAAAATTTTATGTGAACTGAGTGCCCTGGTAAAAATGACAAAAATAGGCACTCCGTGCAAACAGATAATATCCCAGATGTAAATATGAGTCAACCACTCCGAATAATAGGATTTCATCACCAGAATGAAGTGTGTAGATGTAGTCAACCAGTCCACAATAACCCAAACAATGTCATATTTCCTCAAGGTCCGTGATAAGCCTACCACAGAATCCATAGTGATGCGCTCCCACTTCCACTCAACCCACCTAGTTTTTGATGCTTGTACTTCACCTGTTGATAATTCAAACACCGGGAAACATAACTGACAATATCTTTCTTCATCCTCGTCCACCAATAATGTTGTTTCAGGTTACGGTGCATCTTTGTAACACCTGGATGAATGGAATAACGTGAACCGTGATCAACTCTCTCAACCCATCATTGTCGAAACAAAAATTCAAACCTGAAGCCGCATATCACCATCATCTCCAATCACAACCTCCTTAGAACCACCCCGATGCACCGTGTCTTTTAACACCAACAAGTGAGGATCATCAAACTGGTGAACCTTGATATGCTCCAAAAATAATGATTGTGCTACAATGATAACCCATCTAGGCTCCGAAACATCCAAACTCACAAATCGATTGGCCAAAGCCTAAACATACATGGCCTATCTACTTCCGGTAAATATGCCAAACTACCCATGCTCTTTGCCTTCCTACTTAATGCATCAGCCACTATATTAGCTTTGCCCGGATGATATAATATGGTAATATCATAGTCCTTCAATAACTCTAACCATCTTCATTGTCGCAAATTAAGGTCCTTCTGCTTGAACAGGTCTTACTCGGATGGTCGGTGTTGACCTAACATAGAACACCGTATAGATAGTGACTCCAAATCTTCAGTGCGTGAACAATGGCTACCAACCATAAATCATGCATAGGGTAATTCTTATCATGAACCTTCAACTGACGATATGCTTAGGCAAACACCCTACCGTCCTACATCAATACCGCTCCAAGCCCAATACGCGATGCATTACAATACATAGTTTAAGATACCGAATCGGTAGGCAACACTAACACTGAGGCTGTAGTCAATGCAATTTTGAGCTTCTAGAAGCTCACTTCACACTCGTCGGACCATCTGAAAAGAGCACCTTTCTAGGTCAACTTGGTCAATGGGGTTGAGATAGATGAAAACCCCTCCACAAAGTGGCGATAATAACCCGCCAAGCCCAAGAAGCTTCGAATCACTATAGCTGAAGTAGGTGTAGGCCAATTATTGACTCAATCTTCTTAGGATCCACTTTAATACCTACGAAAGACACAACATGCCTAAAAAGTCAACCAATTCTAACCAGAACTCAAACTTCGAAAATTTGGCATATAACTAACGATCCTTAAAAGTCTAAAATACGATCATTAGGTGCCACTCATGCTCCTCTCGACTGCGGGAGTAAACCAAAATATCATCAAGGAAGATGATCACAAAGATATCCCGATAAGGCTTGAACACCCGGTTCATCAAATCCACAAAGGTTTATAGGGAATTAGTCAAGCCAAACGGTATCACCAAGAAGTTATAATGACCATATCGAGTCCGAAAAGTTGTCTTAGGGACATTTGATGCCCTAATCTTCACCTGATGGTAGCCAAACCTCAAATCAATCTTAGAAAACACCTTGGAACCCTAAAGTTAGTCAAATAAGTCATCAATCCTCAGCAAAGGATACTTGTTCTTGATAGTGGACTATCGATAATCTATACACATCCTCATCGACCCATCCTTTTTGTTCAAAAACAACACTGGTACACCCCAAGGCTAGACACTAGGTCTAATGAATCCTTTGTCAAGAAAATCTTGCAACTGCTCCTTCAGTTCTTTCAACTCAACTAGATAATATGGTATGGTGGAATAAAAATAGGTTGAGTGCCTGAAACCAAATTTACGCAAAAGTCGATATCCCTATCGGGTGGCATACCAGACAAATTTGTATGAAAAACCTTGGGGAACTCACTCACAATCAGAACCAAATCCATGGAAGGAACCTCGACAATAGAATCACAGATATAAGCCAAATACGCCAAACACACCTTCTCGACCATACGCTGAGCCTTCAAATAGGAAACTACCCTACTAGTGGAGTGACCAAGAGTCCCTCTCCACTCTAATCGAGGCAACCTCAGAGGCTAATATCATAGTCTTGGCATGAAAATCCAACATAGCATGGTACCGGGATAACCAATCTATACCAAGAATAACCTCAAAATCTACCATATCCAACAACAAAAGATCAACTACAATATTATAGCCCCCAATAGTGACCAAACAAGAGTGATAGACACGATCTACCATAACACATAGACATGAGCACCTAGAGAATTATGAGACTGGATGACACATACAAATGAGTATAACCCAGATCAAATAAAACTAATGGATCTCTATGACAGATCGAAACAATACTTGTGATAACTGCATCGGACGACTCTACCTCGGGCCTAGATAGAAATGCATAGTAATAAGGCTAAGCCCCACCAATCAGACCTCTACCATAGTTAACTCTATAGCAGTGGTCCACTAAGAGGAGCTAAAGGTGCACTAATACTAGCTGCTCAGAATGGGATCCATACGCACTATGACGACGTAAAGGACCACAAGATACCTGAAGTGCTGATTGAACTGGCCTAATTGGATGGCCTCTATCAAATGAACCCATGCTTTTAGATAAGGGACCATTGAAACCACGAATTATGAGGCCTTTTCTTAGATATCGCCTCTCTACTCTGGCCATAAATCCTCTCAATCTTCCTAGCAATCTTCACAACCCGAGTAAAAGAAATATCATCCTCTGTCTCTCTATCCATCAGTAGCTTGATACCATATGTAAGATCATCTATAAACCTCTACACCCTTTCCCTCTCAGTAGGGATCAATATAGTTGCATGTCATGTTAAATCTACGAATCTGGTCTCATACTAGTAACAGTCATGCTACCCTGCTGAAGGCGCTCAAACTGACTGATAAAGTCCTCTATCTAAGTGAAAGGAATAAACTTCTCTACGAATAGCTGTGAGAACTGAGCCTAAGTGAGAGGAGGTGAACCTGCTGGCCTGCCCTAAATATACACCTGGCACCACCCCTTGACAAAACTAGTCATTTGAAACACTGTGAAATCAACTCAACTGGACTCCACTATGCCCACCTTATGCAATATCTCATGGCAACAATCTAAGAAATTCTGGGGGTCCTTAGAAGGTGAACCACTAAATTGAGGGGGAAACAACTTGGTTAACTTGTCAAACCTATTCAGCCCCTCGTCTGACATTGAATGTCTCTCCCCAGACCGTGTAGCAATATCATGATGAGCTACCCTAATTGGTAGAAAATGTTAGGGTCTGGTACTCGTAGGCCATCTGCTCTAGAGTGTGTATAGAGGGAGTATGGACTTCTCTCCCGGCTTGAGATAAACTGGTATCATAGGAAATACACTGGCATGTGCCACACTCTCTATAAGTTAGGCGGACTAGGGCGTCCTGAAGTACTGGGGTGGCAATGAACCCCTCTAGAACCTGAGTTGTTCCCAGTGCATGGTTGGAACAGGTATCTTCTCATCCTGCTTGATCTGGGGCTCAATAATAGGTGCCGATATTCGTGCTCTAAGCTGAGATCTGCCTCTACCTCTGGCTCTACCTCTGCCCCGACCCTTACCCCTAGTAGCATCTGCAACCTAGGGCTCCGACTTTTGATTAGCTATGGATGTCTTACATGTCCTCTTCATATATGAGAGATTAATATAAGAATGATTCAAACTCAGTGATAGTAAAGTCGCACAATAGAGAAAGAAAGAAAGTGAAATTTTCTAAAGCCGTATAGCCTCTAGAAGATAAGTACAAATGTCTTCTTACCGATCCTCAATACTCTACTTAGCTTTCTCATGACTCGTGAGACCTAGGAAACCTAGTGCTCTGATAGCAACTTGTCACAACCCAAAATCCTAACCACGAGGCCATGATAGTGCCTAACATTCACTTGCTAGGCAAGCCAACATTAGCTAAGGGATTAACTAGTTTAACAATTTAAAAGTGGAATATTAAGAATTAGAGACTGAAATATGCTGCGATACAATAAATCCATAAGTAACGTTGTCTATGCTAATCCTTGAAATCTGGAGTCAAAAGTACATGAGCTACTAAAATGTTACAAGTAAAGTCTAAAATGAAATGCAATAGTCTGAAATAAAATAAATCATAAACAAGATAGAAAGGGGACTTCAGGGACTGCGAACACTGTGCAATTGTACCTCAAGTCTCCTAGACAGATCTGGTTTGAGAAATCTCCACTATGCACCACTAAGACCAGCTTCAGGATCTGCACAAGAAGTACAGAAGTGTAGTATGAGTATAGCCGACCCCATGTACTCTGTAAGTGCTGAGCCTAAAATTGAGGAAGTAGTGACAAGGCCATGAAAAGACACTCACTACAAACCTGTATGAATAATAAATATAAGATAATATAATATAGAGAAAACGGATAAACGCATAAGAATGGGACCCGAATGTCAACTAACAAAGGGCCCCAGAATGACATCATCTCGTAACCTCATATCACAGTACAAAAAAATAATACCATAGCTATATACAATTACAACACATTATTTTCCCTTGTGGCGCACAACCCGATCCTAATACAAAAATAATATATGTTGCGGCGAGCAACCTGATCCAAATATCAATTCAATATTTGTTATGGAAAGAAACCCGATCCCAATATTATTTTATTTTCGTTCTATTGCGGCGAGCAATTTGTTCCCATTATCATATCATTAACATTAACAACTCAGTTCAACAAATTCCTAAATCACAACATAAAAGGGAACTAAAGCGTATAAATAACCACAAAAATACAAGTACAAATAGATGACAATCAAAAACTCAAATTCAAAAAGTGTCCTAATATCGTAAGAGAACACGAACCTCGATAATTTACTAACATAAGAACATCCAAGGGCTCACAAAATCAAATATAACATAATGAAGTGCAACAAATAACAAGTAAAGGAAGTAAAGGCAATAAAGGCAGGTAAAGGCATGAAAAATTAAAGACGTTCATTTAATACAAGTGAGAGCATACAACAGGTAAAGTAGATAATAATCAAGGAATGAATAAATAGAAATATGTAACAAATAAATGACTGTTAACAATTAAAGACATGAAGCAATAAAAGCATTAACAAGATATAACATGGAACAAATGATGACATGATGATAAGTAGTCCACCACAATGCATATACACCAGTCACCTTGCATATACGTCGTCCCCACGCATAATTCAAGTCAAATTTAACCTCGCCACTTCTCATTTAATCAATAATCAACCACAGCTTTTCCTTTCGAACAAGCCTCCAAACCAACCGAATCTAGCCATATAATGTTCAAACAATTCAAAATAAGCTTTAAAAACTACCCACGAATGAAAAAGGTTCAATCTTGACCATTATTGAAAAGTCAACCCGGGCCCACGTGGTTGAAATCTGAGATTTAGACCAGATCCTGATTACCTATTCACCCCTAAGTCTAGATATGCGATTTGTATCGAAATCTGGTCTCAATTTGAGGTCAAAATTTTAATTTTATAAAATCCATAAATTCTACCCAAAATCCTTAATTTCTACCTTGAAATTCATAGATTTGATGGATAAATTCATGAAAAAGTATTTGGAATTGATGGAAAATGAATTAAAGTTGCTTACCAATAAATTTGGGAAGAAAATCTCTCAAGAAATCTCTTATATGGAGTCTAGGGTAGAAAAATGGTGTAAAATAAGCTAAGTCACGATTTTTCCAACTTTTACCTAGTTGTAGCGTCACAATGTGTTATGTGCTACTAAGCATGATTGCCAATTCTAAAGTGAGAGTCTCCTCCTTCTCACTAAAATCCCAAACCATGAACAATTCAAAAACCTCTAATCTAATCCCTCCTAAGCCCTCTAACATTGATCAAATGCATTCTTCATTAACACCTACCCCTTTCAATCCAAGTTTCAAGGACAAATTAATCGATGAAATTCAATATGGTCAGATCAACATGATCATTGATTCACACGACCAATCTCATCCATCTCCTCCTAATGGCCTTGAAAACACAATCCTTCACTAAAATGATGATCACCTAATTTATCTATCTCCAGAAGACCTACACTGTATTTACTCTCCCTGGAAATACTCAACGATTATAAAGCTACAAGGAATGAGAATCCAACATCAATTACTCAAAAGGAAAATTCAGGACTTGTGGAAACTAAAGGAAAACTTTCCAATAATTGACCTAGGATCAGATTATTATATTACGAAGTTTAGTAATGAAGATAGCATGCTCAAAGTCCTTCACAATGGCCCTTGGTTCATTTTTTGCCATTTCCTATCCATTCAAAAATGGGTACCCAATTTTATTGCCTCAAAGCTAAGATTTCACTGCCTGCTATTTGGATACGTCTACCACAATTGCCAACAGAATTTTATGATGGTCAAGTACTCACAAAATTTTGCAACAAGATTGGTATACTGCTAAATATTGATGCATGCATCTCTTCTACTCTAAGGGGTCGTTATGCTAGGCTATGTATTGAACTTCCATTGGAGGTCCCTGTTACACCGTTCATTTATATTAGACAACATAAACAAGAAATCCACTATGAAGGGGTCAATTTCCTATGCAAGAATTGTGGTAGATTAGGGCATTCAATGCCCTTATGCAACTATACAAAGCAAAGGAGCAAACTTCCATTCCAGAAGGGGACAATGTCACTAGCCAATCCAAGGCATCTGACACTTCAAATTATAGCATGCAAAAAGGATCTTCCCTGCCCAAAGAGGATGCCTGGAACACTGTTACTTTCCCCAAGAAGAAAAGGTCTATGTACAAGCCAAAATCACAACAAAACAACACTGGTAAGACAATGGTTCAATTATTTCCCACCCCAGGTAAGTCTTCCCTCCCCCTAACACAAAATGTTAATCTTAATGGGAACATTGTTACTCCTTTTTTATATGCTGAAAAATCTAATCAAAATGAAAATAACATTACCACAAATAATTTGTTTGAAGCATTGGATAATCCGCCTAATAACACCAGTGCAAACACAAAAAGCCTAGGAAGTATCGACACTTCTTGCATGTCAATTGATGTAGCAGTCAATGAGCCAATGAACGTCCATTTGGCAGACTCTAAAACAAACCAATTTAATCACATGCATCCTAATAATTACACCCCTACGACCAATGATGCCCTAGCACCTCCTAAATCCAATCGTATTTCACACACAAACTATACTAAATCAACTAATACTACCCAATCCCTCATTAATTAAGAATTATCTTACTGCATGAGAGTAATTCTCCATTTCTACTATTAAACCACGTGGCCAAAGAATTATCTTCCCAGCCCCAAATGGACAATGAATCCTACCATGTTTCCCTAGCAAAATCCAAACCAAATCTTTCTAATACCTCTGTTCCAAGTAACCTAAAAGATATCCCTGTAGATATCAACACTGCCAGTCTCTCTAACTCGTCTACTCACAATAAAACCTAGATCACTCCCCTCCTAGCATTCATATAAACCCTACCCCTTCTCTTGACAAGGCCAAGAATCCTAATAACCCAGAGAAGAAGATATCGTCTAGTGCAAATACTAAGGCACCAACGAGCCCTAAACATGTCCAACCCACCCCTTCCACAAAATCAAGCAGCGGGAAACCAAATATTCTTCATCCAACCACCATTACCACAATATCACCAACCTCTTTCATGGGTGGAACAAGCCCTCATGGGCCATGCAATAACATTCATCATGGTCCTCAATGGATATGAAACAATCATTGTGCTCCAAAACTCTCACTTCCTAGCAGAACTAGTTTCGGAGGGGATGAACATGGCTATGAACAACTATTTCAATCACGTGTGGATGAACAACATCCTTCACCCACTAGCCCCATCCCCGAACCTAAGTTAGGCTCAATCCACGAGAACTCATTGGAGTCTACCACCTCACTTCAATCCTATCCAATCTTAACAAGTCCCAATCGATCTCCCCTCCTTCCCTCTAGGGGAGATCTACAACATGAATCCCATCTTCATTCCCTGGATGACTCCATTCGACACTATAGCCCCACAAAACAACCCAACATGTAGCCACCACCCCAGGCACAGCCTCCATAACATGCATAACCTACACCTCCAAAGGATCCCCATGCACCATCTCAGATCCCTCAAATGATCCCTTAGGCCCAGGTCCCTCCCAATGCACCAGAACTAGAAAACACAGAAATGGAGAAGGTGGAAGAAGTAAATCTACTGTATCAGGGCCAGTCCTAAAGTTTTCAAGAATCAACGAGGTAAAAGTATACCTCTTCAGGGATCAAAGAGAGAAAAGATAAGTACTCAGCTGCCCAACATCACTGTAAAAATTTTCAATGGATGTGAGACTCCCTCAGGATCCAACGGTGGAAAATCATGCAATTATTTTAGTTCCATCATTAAGGAGGAATCCAATTCCTCAAACCTAGAGGGAAAATGGGACAGCAACCAACCACGCAAACATGTATAGGCCTACCAATATTATAATCTGGAATATCCGGGGTAGTAACAATAAGAATTTTAGGGTCAACTTTCGGGAAATGTTGGACACCCATAGACCTTGCATGGTTACTCTATTAGAAACTAGAATGGAGAGTCATATGTCCCTTCTAAGTGATTTTAAGTTTTCACAAATGATTGAAGTTCCTAGTGAAGGTTAGTCAGGTGGTATTGTACTTCTATGGGATGCAAATATTTTCAAGGTCCATGATTTTTTAGAAACAACCAAGAGATACATGCCACGATTGAGGTACTCCCCTTAAAAAATACTTGGCTTTTTTCTTCCATTTATGCTAGTACTAAGCTTTATAAACATGTGGAAATGTTAAATAACATAGAAAAAAAATTAGCAATAAGGTTAAGCGTCCTTGGTTACTGGTGTGATTTCAATGATGTCCTTACTTCAAGTGATAAGCTTGGAGGTAACACCATTAATCGTAGACATAGCATTTGCGACTTGGGAATTCCGACCACAACATTGCATTTGCGATCTGTGATGACTCAATAATGTCATCTTTAATTTAAATATTTATTTATATGTTTCGTGAAAATGTCGAGAACTTACCTGCTATGAGTTGAGTATCACTTAAATAGTTGATGTATATGGCGTTTCTTTTCTAGCAACAGATTACTTATGAGACCAACGTTGGTATTGTTTTTATGTTAGGTTACATTGATTGGATTATATATATGTTGTTAGGATTGGTTTCTGGGATTTCTCTGACAGGTGGATAGGCCCAGTTACAAAGGAAACTCTGGCGAAATTTTTGGAAAACTTGGGAGTTAGTCAAAATTTGGGAGTTAGAGATGTGTGAGAAAAGAGATAAGTTATGCTAAGAGTCTGGGGGTCAACTCTACTTCTCATCCAAGGACTATTAATATGATGGATACCGATTAGATATGATAATAGGTGTACGAGGCATATTAGAAGAGATATGGGGTCTAAGGAAAGTCCTAAGTCTAAGCCAAGTTGGAAAATTTCATAATAGACTAAAGTTACAAAATGAGTACGCACAAGACCTCACTTTGGACGAGAATATCTACATACATATAAGTATTTGTGTGAGGAAAAACCTATCAAATTAAATCTCTATGAGTCTAGTTTCTATAATATCAAACCGTTTGTCATTTGGAGGTGTATACAGAAAGTTATGACCATTTTACCAGACATGTGTCACATGCGCGCCCAGGTGCGCGGTCAGATGCGCGACCACGCATATTCGAAATGTTTCTGCCTGTGAACGCGGCCGTAGTGCGGCCAGATGCACGACCACACTAGTAAAACTCGCTATAATAACCCTGGACAGTGTATAAACCGAAGGGGTCCAAAATTTCTTCCATTTTTGGTCATTCAGGCAAGGATTTGGGCGATTCCAAAGGGGTTTTTCACGATTTCGACTTGGGTAAGTCTTCTATATCCGTAAGTGACTACATTTCATAAATATATATCAATATTCATCGTTTATTTTGGATTTGGATGAAAGAAATTGAAGTTTTTTTGTAAAACTTTCAAAAAATGAAAATTTAGGATTTGAAGGTCCATTTGATATCGGAATTCGATAATTTTTGTATGGTTGAACTCGTATCGGAATGGGTAATCGGATTTTATGAGTTTCTTCGGATTATGAGATGTGGGCCCCATGGGCAATTTTGAGCTAAATTTCGGATTTTAATTTGAAAAATGTGTAAATTCATATGGAATTAATTCGTACGAATTATATTGAGTATATTGAATTATTATGACTAGATTTGAAGCTTCGGACGAATTCACGAGGCAAAGGCTTGTTGGAATTTTGAATTGGTTGCAAAGCGAGGTAAGTGTTTGGTCTAACCTTAGCTTGAGGGGATAGGAGATGAGTCTTATTTGCCACTTGCTATTTGTCGAGTACGATGTATAGGCATGGTGACGAGTATCTATACGTTGGTGTCTAGCATGACCGTGAGTCTTTATATTGCGAATATTCTAATTTTGTCGTATCTTCCATTCTTAATGATGATTTCTATATGTTGTAAGGAGCATGTGAAAGAAATTGCGATATTAAAATTTTGAGGAGCATTGGCTCAAGTTATAATACGAATTGAGAAAGTATATGAGATAATTGAACCCTTTGAAGCAATGGCTCAAGTGGTCGAGTAAGTGATGAAATGAAAGTGAAAGAAAGAGAAAGGATTATTAAAATGTACCCTTGCCGGGATCTCTATTATTATTTGTCTACTCCTTTGCCCCTTTGTTTGTGATTATTGTTTGGGTGAGGAAGAGTATTAAAGTACGAAGGGTGATGCCGTGCATTGTTTGCTATTGTGAGAAAAGAGTGTAAAACACGAAGGGTGATGCCGTGCCGTACGATGTACCATTCCGTACCGATATCCATTGATTTTATTTTGAGGAAAGAGAGTAAAAGCACGAAGGGTGATGCCGTGCACATGATTATGATATGATTGATTTGGTAAGAACGAGAGTAAAAGCACGAAGGGTGATGCCGTGCACAGTATTATTATAAATATTTCTTGGGTGAGGATGAGAGTAAAAGCACGAAGGGTGATGCCGTGCAAACTATTGACTTTTGATACTTGTTGATATTCAGATTTCGCTGTTTCCTTCTTTTATTGAGGATTTCTAATTGCAACTGTTGCCTTCCCGCAACATGTTTTTTCCCTTCCCATCTTGACTGGTTAATTCCTGTATTTCTTTTCCGTTGTACATGTATATATAATTCAACTGCACAGGTTACTTAGTAGTATGGTCCTAGCCTCATCACTACTTCGCCGAGGTTAGGCTAGGCACTTACCAGCACATGGGGTCGGTTGTGCTGATACTACACTTTGTGCTCTTTTGCACAGATCCAGGTTTCGGACAACAGCAGTAGAACGAGAGTTAGCACTCAGAATAGCGAGACACCGAGGTAGCCTTGCAGTCATCCGCAGGCCCGACGTCTCCTCTATCTTTTATTTCAGCCTGTTATCTCACGTATTCGAGACAAATAGTTTATATTTTGTTTCAGACGGTTGTATTTAGTACTCTTAGAAGTTCGTGAGTAATGTGACACCAGTTCTTGGGTAGAGGCATATGTTGATTTCCGTACTACTATTCCGTTTCTTTAATTTAAGTCTTCCGCATATTTATTTAATTCCGTTATTTTCATGATATTACAGATAATTGTTAAAGAAGTAAGTAGTTAAGGATTGGCTTGCCTAGCTCTCAATAGTAGGCGCCAGCACGACTCCCGAGGGTGAGCAATCCGGGTCGTGACAAGTTGGTATCAGAGCTCTAGGTTACATAGGTCTCACAACTCACGGACAAGCTTAGTAGAGTCTGAGGGATCGGCACAGAGACGTCTGTATTTATCCCCCAGAGGCTATAGAGTTAGGAAAATTTCACATTTGTTCTTTCTTGTCGTGCGGATTGGTTCCTCAAATGCTAATTGAATTTCTACTCTGTTCTTTCGTAGATGGCGAGAACACGCGTTTCCTCATCTACCGCTCAGCAGCCCGAGCCCCCAGCAGCAGCTCCCACCAGGGGCAGAGGCCGAGGCCTTGCTAGAGGCCGAGGTAGGGGCAGAGCTCAGCCCCGCGCAACAGCACCAGTGGTGGAGCCTCAGGTTGATTTTGAGGAGGAGGTTCCAGCCCCAGTAGTTTCGGTGGGTCCAGCTCAGGTCCCAGAGGGGTTCATTGCCACCCCAGTTCTTCAGGATGCTCTGGTCCGATTGGTGGGCCTCATGGAGAGTGTCACCCGGGCATGTTTGCTTCCTATAGCACCAACCACTTCTCAGGCTGGATGAGGGGCTCAGACTCCTACTACGGGCACTCCAAAGCAGGTAGCTCCCCAGGTTCAGATTCCAGCGATTCAACCAGTTGTGGCAGTTCATCCGGGTGTAGTAGCTCAGACCAGCGATGGAGCGGCTATGTCCGCCAATGCTTTATGGAGGCTGGATAGGTTCACCAAGCTCTTCACTTCTACATTCAACGGTGCATCTACTGAGGATCCCCAGGATTATCTGGATAGTTGTTACGAGGTTCTTCGGAACATGGGGATTGTTGAGACCAATGGAGTTGATTTTGCTACCTTTCGGCTGTCTGGATCCGCCAAGACTTGGTGGAGGGATTATTGCTTAGCTAGACTAGCTGGTTCGCCTTCTTTGACATGAGAGCAATTTTCAGTGTTGTTTCTGGAGAAGTTTCTTCCCCTGACTAAGCGAGAGGCCTTTCAGAGGCAGTTTGAGCTCCTTCAGCAGGGTTCCATGATGGTCACTCAGTATGAGACCAGGTTCATTGATCTAGACCGCCATGCTCTTGTCATACTTCCCACCGAGAGGGAGAGAGGGTGAGGAGGTTTATTGATGGTCTTATTTAGCTGATTCGTTTTCAGATGGCCAAGGAGGCCGGGAGTGAGATCACATTTCAGGAGGCGGCCAATGTGGCCCGCAGAGTTGAGATAGTTCTGTCATAGTGAGGTGGTCATGGGTCGGATAAGAGGCCCCGTCATTCAGGCATATTCAGTGGTACCTCGCTTGGAGGTAGAGATTCATATGGTAGAGGCCATCCTCCTAGGCCCTTTCAGTCATCTCTCCAGGTCTCTCATGGTACTTCAGGTGGTCGTGGTTCTCAGATGCACTATTCTGATCAACAGCCTTACAGTGCACCACCAGCTCCCATCAGTGCACCGGCGCTTTAGAGTTTCCAAGGGTTATTCAGGTCGACAGGGCCAACAGCCGAGGGCTTGTTACACTTGTGGTCATCCCGGTCACATTGCTAGGTTTTTCCCTCGAGAACCGGGTAGCTCTCAGCATCAGGGTTCTCGTGCTATGGTACAGGCACTAGGCGTTCCATAGCCCGCCCAGCCAGTTAGAGGTGGGGGTAGAGGTGCTAGAGGTAGAGATAAAGGTCCTAGAGGTGGAGCTCAGGCCGCCAGAGGTGGAGGCCAGCCAACAGCAGGCCGTCCTAGAGAGGTAGTTCAGGGTGGTAGGGCCCAGCCCCAATGTTATGCTCTTCCAGCTAGGCTAGAGGCTGAGTCTTTAGATGCAGTCATTACAGGTACTATTCTGGTTTGTGATAGAGAGGCTTCAGTGTTATTTGATCCAGGGTCTACGTATTCGTATGTGTCCTCTTATTTTGCACCGTACCTGGTTCTGCCTAGTGATCCACTGAGTATTCCTGTTTATGTGTCTACACCGGTGGGTGATTCTATTGTGGTCGATCGAGTTCATCGTTCTTGTATTGTGGTGATTGGGGGTTTTGAGACCCATGTTGATTTGTTGCTTTTAGATATGGTCGACTTCGATGTTATATTGGGGATGGACTAGTTATTACCTTACCACGCTATCTTGGACTGTCATGCTAAGATTGTGACCTTAGCCTTATCGGATTTGCCCCATTTAGAATGGAGAGGGACTCCTGGTTATTTTACCCGCAGTGTTATTTCATATGTTAAGGCTCAGCGTATGGTCGAGAAGGGGTGTTTGGCTTATTTGTCTTATGTTCGTGATTCCAGTGATGAGGTCCCCTCTATTAATTCTGTGCCCGTGGTTCGCGAGTTTCCTGAGGTTTTTCCTTCAGACCTGCCGGGTATGCCACCTGACAGGGATATTGACTTCTGTATTGACTTGGCTCCGAGCACTCAGCCTATTTCTATCCCACCATATCGCATGGCCCCGCCAGAGTTAAAGGAGTTGAAGGAGTTAAAGGAGCAGTTGCAAGACTTTCTTGAGAAGGGTTTCATTAGATCAAGTGTTTCGTCTTGGGGTGCGCCAGTGTTGTTTGTTAAGAAGGACAGGTCGATGAGAACGTGCATTGATTACCAGCAGTTGAACAAGGTTACAATCAAGAATAAGTATCCACTGCCAAGGATTGATGATTTGTTCGATCAGCTTCAGGGTGCCAAGGTATTTTCAAAGATAGACTTGAGATCTGGCTACCATCAGTTGAGGATTAGGGCATCCGATGTCCCTAAGACAGCATTCCGCACTCGGTACGGGCATTATGAGTTCTTAGTTATGTCATTCGGGTTGACAAATGCCCCAGCAGTTTTTATGGATTTGATGAACCGAGTGTTCAGGCCTTATTTGGATTCGTTCGTGATCGTTTTCATTGATGACATTTTGATATATTCCCGCAGCCAGGAGGAGCACGAGCAGCATCTCAGAGTGGTTCTTCAGACTCTGAAGGATCGTCAGCTATATGCGAAGCTCTCGAAGTGTGAGTTCTGGCTAAGTTCAGTTGCATTCTTGGGTTATGTCGTATCAGCAGAGAGTATTCAAGTTGATACAAAGAAGATTTAGGCAGTCAAGAACTGGCCTAGACTAGCATCAGCTACTAAGATTCAAAGTTTCTTGGGATTGGCAGGCTACTATCGTCTGTTCATGGAGGGGTTTTCATCTATTGTAGCCCCAATGACCAGGTTGACTCAGAAGGGTGCTCAGTTTGGGTGGTTGGATGAGTGCGAGGCAAGCTTTCAGAAGCTCAAGATAGCTCTGACTACGGCACCGGTGCTGGTTTTGCCCACATGTTCAGGGCCTTATACAGTTGATTGTGATGCATCTCGTATTGGGCTTGGTGTAGTAATGATGCAGGATGGCAAGGTCATTGCCTATGCTTCACGGCAATTGAAGATTCACGAGAAAAACTATCCGGTTCATGATTTGGAGTTAGTAGCCATTGTGCACGTGTTGAAGATTTAGAGGCATTATCTATATTGCATGTCGTGTGAGGTGTTCACGGATCATAAGAGTCTTCAGTATTTGTTCAAGCAAAAGAAGTTGAATTTGAATCAGAGGAGGTGGTTGGAGTTGTTGAAAGATTATGATATCACTATCTTATATCACCCGGGAAAGGCCAATGTGGTGGCCGATGCTTTGAGTAGGAAGTCAACCAGTATGGGCAGTCTTGCTTATATTTCGGTCAATCAGAGGCCGCTTGCTTTGGATGTTCAGGCTTTGGCCAATCGATTTGTGAGGTTGGATATTTCTGAGCCTAGTCGAATATTAGCTTGCACGGTCGCTCGTTCTTCATTATTGGAGCATATCCGTGATCGATAGTTTGATGATCCCCATTTATGTGTCCTTAGAGACAGGTGCAGCGAGGAGGTGCCAAGCAGGTCACATTAGATGCTGATGGAGTTTTGAGATTGCAGGGGCGGGTTTCCGTGCCTAATGTTGATGGGCTTCGAGAGTTGATTTTAGAGGAAGCCCATAGTTCCTGGTACTCTATTCATCCGGGCACCGCAAAGATGTATCAAGACTTGCAGCAACATTATTGGTGGAGAAGAATGAAGAAGGATATCTTTGCATATATGGCTAGATGTTTGAATTTTCAGCAGGTTAAGTACGACCATCAGAGGCCTGGTGGTTTGTTCCAGAAGATTGAGATTCCTGAGTGGAAGTGGGAGCATATCACTATGGATTTCGTTGTTGGACTCCCACGGACTCAGAGGAAGTTCGATGCAGTGTGGGTTATTATTGATAGGCTGACCAAGTCAGCACATTTCATTCCTGTGGCAGTCTCCTATTTTTCCGAGAAGTTAACTGAGATCTATATCCGGGAGATTGTTCGTCTTCATGGTGTGCCTGTGTCTATCATTTCGGATTAAGGTACACAGTTTACCTCGCATTTCTAGAGAATAGTTGTGCGATAGTTGGGTACACAGGTTGAGTTGAGCACAGTATTTCATCCTCAGACGGACGGGTAGTCCGAGCGGACTATTCGGATTTTGGAGGATATGCTCTGAGCTTGTGTCATTGACTTTGGAGGCTCATGGGATCAGTTTTTGCCTTTAGCAGAGTTTTCCTACAACAACAGTTACCAATCGAGTATTCAGATGGCTCCTTATGAGGCTTTATATGGTAGGCGGTGTCGGTCTCCAGTTGAATGGTTTGAGCCGGGAGAGGCTCGGTTGCTGGGTACAGACTGGTTCAGGATGCCTTGGACAAGGTCAGGATTATTCAGGATAGGCTTTGTACAGCTCAGTCCAGGCAAAAGAGTTATGCAGACTGCAAGGTTCGTGATTTGGCATTCATGGTCGGTGAACGGGTATTGCTTCGAGTGTCTCCTATGAAGGGCATGATGAGGTTTGGGAAGAAGGGCAAGCTTAGCCCTAGGTTCATTGGCCCGTTTGAGATTTTTGATCGAGTAGGAAAGGTGGCTTACAGACTTGCGTTGCCACCGAACTTATCAGCCGTGCATCCAGTGTTTCATGTGTCCATGCTTTGGAAGTATCACGACGATCCATCCCACGTGTTAGACTTCAGCACTGTCCAGTTGGACAAGGACTTGTCATACGAGGAGGAGCCATAACTATTCTAGACCGACAGGTTCGTCAGTTGAGATCGAAGAGTTTTCCTTCTATTCGTGTTCAGTGGAGAGGTCAGCCTGCCGAGGCATCGAGGTGGGAGTCCGAATCGGACATGCGGAGTAAATATCCACATCTCTTCACTAGCTTAGGTAATTTTCTAATTCCGTTCGAGGACGAACGTTTGTTTTAGAGGTAGAGAATGTGATGACCCAAAAATGTCATCTTTAATTTAAATATTTATTTATATGTTTCGTGAAAATGTCGAGAACTTACCTGCTATGAGTTGAGTATCACTTAAATAGTTGATGTATATGGCGTTTCTGTTCTAGCAACAGATTACTTATGAGACCAACGTTGGTATTGTTTTTATGTTGGGTTACGTTGATTGGATTATATATATGTTGTTAGGATTGGTTTCTAGGATTTCTCTGACAGGTGGATAGGCCAGTTACAAAGGAAACTCTGGCAAAATTTTTGGAAAACTTGGGAGTTAGTCAAAATTTGGGAGTTAGAGATGTGTGAGAAAAGAGATAAGTTATGCTAAGAGTCTAGGGATCGACTCTACTTCTCATTCGAGTACTATTAATATGATGGATACCAATTAGATATGATAATAGGTGTAAGAGGCATATTAGAAGAGATATGGGGTCTAAGGAAAGTCCTAAGTCTAAGCCAAGTTGGAAAATTTCATAATAGACTAAAGTTGCAAATGAGTACGCACAAGACCTCACTTTGGACGAGCATATCTACATATATATAAGGATTTATGTGAGGCACAACCTATCAAATTAAAGCTCTATGAGTCTAGTTTCCAGAAAATCAAACTGTTTGTCATTTGGAGGTGTATACAGAAAGTTATGACTATTTTACCGGACTTGTGTCATATGCGCGCCCAGGTGCGCGGCCAGATGCACGACCGCGTATATTCGAAATGTTTCTGCCTGTGAGCGCGGCTGTAGCACGGCCAGATGAGCGACCGCGCTAGTAAAACTCGCTATAGTACCCCTGGACAGTGTATAAACTGAAGGGGTCCAAAATTTCTTTCATTTTTGGTCATTCAAGCACGGATTTGGGTGATTCCAAAGGATTTTTTCACGATTTCGACTTGGGTAAGTGTTCTATATCCGGAAGTGATTACATTTCATAAATCTTTATCAATATTCATCGTTTATTTCGGATTTGGACGAAAGAAATTGAAGTTTTTTTTGTAAAACTTTCAAAAAATGAAAATTTAGGATTTGAAGGTCCATTTGATATCAGAATTCGATAATTTTTGTATGGTTGACTTGTATCGGAATGGGTTGTTGGATTTTATGAGTTTCGTCGCATTCCGAGATGTGGGCCCCACGGGCAATTTTGAGCTAAATTTCAGATTTTAATTTGGAAAATGTGTAAATTCATATGGATTTAATTCGTACAAATTATATTGAGTATATTGAATTATTATGACTAGATTTGAAGCTTCGGACGAATTCGCGAGACAAAGGCTTGTTGGAATTTTGAATTGGTTGCAAAGCGAGGTAAGTATTTGGTCTAACCTTAGCTTGAGGGAATAGGATTTGAGTCTTATTTGCCACTTGCTATTTGTCGAGTACGATGTATAGGCATGGTGACGAGTATCTATACGTTAGTGTCTCGCATGATTGTGAGTCTTTATATTGCGAATATTCTAATTTTGTCGTATCTTCCATGCTTAATGATGATTTCTATATGTTGTAAGGAGCATGTGAAAGAAATTGCGATATTAAAATTTTGAGGAGCATTGGCTCAAGTTATAATACGAATTGAGAAAGTATATGAGATAATTGAACCCTTTGGAGCAATGGCTCAAGTGGTCGAGTAAGTGATGAAATGAAAGTGAAAGAAAGAGAAAGGATTATTAAAATGTACCCTTGCCGGGTAATTGTTGCTTTATTGATCATCTCCCTTACCAGAATCTCTATTATTATTTGTCTACTCCCTTGCCCCTTTGTTTGTGATTGTTGTTTGGATGAGGAAGAGTGTTAAAGCACGAAGGGTGATGCCGTGCATTGTTTGCTATTGTGAGGAAAGAGTGTAAAGCACGAAAGGTGATGTCGTGCCGTACGATGTACCATTCCGTACCGATATCCATTGATTTTATTGTGAGGAAAGAGAGTAAAAGCACGAAGGGTGATGCCGTGCACATGATTATGATATGATTGATTTGGTAAGAACGAGAGTAAAAGCACGAAGGGTGATGCCGTGCACAGTATTATTATAAATATTGCTTGGGTGAGGATGAGAGTAAAAGAACGAAGTGTGATGCCGTGCAAACTGTTGACTTTTGATACTTGTTGATATTCAGACTTCGATGTTTCCTTCTTTTATTAAGGATTTCTAATTGCAACTGTTGCCTTCCCGCAACATGTTTTTTTCCCTTCCACCTTGACTGGTTAATTCCTGTATTTCTTTAACGTTGTACATGTATATATAATTCAACTGCACAGGTTACTTGGTAGTCTGGTCCTAGCCTCGTCACTACTTCGCCGAGGTTAGGCTAGGCACTTACCAGCACATAGGGTCGGTTGTGCTGATACTATACTCTGTGCTCTTTTGCACAGATCTAGGTTTCGGACAACAACAGTAGAGTAGGAGTTAGAACTCAGAATAGCGAGACACCGAGGTAGCCTTGCAGGCGTCCGCAGGCCCGACGTCTCCTCTATCTTTTATTTCAGCCTGTTATATCACGTATTCAAGACAAACAGTTTATATTTTGTTTCAGACGGTTGTATTTAGTACTCTTAGAAGTTCGTAAGTAATGTGACACCAGTTCTTGGGTAGAGGTATATGTTGATTTCCGTACTACTGTTCCGTTTCTTTAATTTAAGTCTTCCGCATATTTATTTAATTCCGTTGTTTTCATTATATTACTGATAATTGTTAAAGAAGTAAGCAGTTAAGGATTGGCTTGCCTAGCTCTCATTAGTAGGTGCCATCACGACTCCTGAGGGTGGGAAATCCGGGTCGTGACACAAGGGTTGTAAATATACATGGTCTAACCATAGAAAAAAATCAAAGGATTTAATTATGGAACGACTAGATAGGATCTTTGTCAACAAAGATTGGATTGACTTATACCCTAAGTCCATGGTCATTCATCTTCCAAAAACTCATTCCGATCATAATCCTCTACTAATAAACCTAAACCCTAGGAATGGGAACAGTAGAGATAAGCCTTTTCGATTAGAAACTATTTGGTATAGGCATCCAGACTTCATTAATATTTTCAAACAATGTTGCTTAGTTAATGCCCAAAATTACTTTACTAAGGAGGTTATAAATTGGAAAAATACTACGTTTGGGGATATCTTTAAAAAAAAGAGGCAAATCCTAGCTAGACTAAATGGTATCCAATCTTCTCCTCATTACCAAAGTAGTCACTTCCTTCAAAATCTTGAGTCCACCCTCCAATTAGAATATAACAATATCCTTCATATGGAACATGACTTTTGGAAATTAAGATCTAGGAGAAATTGGCTAAATGATGGTGATGCCAATACAAAATTTTTTCATATTATGGCTTCCAATCGTAAACGTCGCAATGTCATTATGTACTTCACCAATTATAATGGAGAATGGATCACTGACCCAAAACAAATATTAGATCATACTTTTTCCTACTTTAGAGAGGCCTTTCAAACTGCAAAGATTACCTCCCCAATAAATAATTCTATCTCGGATCCTTCAAATGTCAATAAGCCTGACCTGAGTTGTCTAGACTACCCTCTTACCAATATAGAAATCAATAAGGCTATTTTTTCTTTTAAACCTTTTAAGGCTCCAGGTCCGGATGGCATCCATCCTTTTTTCTATCAAAAATATTGGCACATATTAGGAAACTCTTTCACTTCTTATTGTCACCAAGTTTTCTCCTCTCAATCCCTACCTAGTGGCATCAATGATACATACTTATGTCTCATTCCTAAATTCTCTAATGCTAACAATCTTAAAAACTTTAGACCTATTGGATTGTGCAATACTGCCTACAAGGTTATCACTAAAATCATCGCTAATAGAATGAAGCCTTTCATACCCCTCCTTATTAGTCCTATGTAATCAAGCTTTATTAAAAATAGAAGAACTAGTGATAATGCTATAATAATTCAGGAGATTATGAATAGACTTAGACGTTAAAAAAAAATTAATTTTGATATGCTCATTAAACTGGATCTAGAGAAGGCCTTCAATAGGCTAGAATGGTCTTTTATTCATAAGACTCTTGTTTAGTTCAAATTTCCTCCTAAGATTACTAGGCTCATTATGCATTGTATAACTACTAGCTCAATAGTTGTTTTAGTCAATGGGACAAGAACAAACTTCTTCCAACCTAGTAGGGGTATTCGTCAAGGTGATCCTCTCTCCCCCTACATTTTCATATTATGTGTTGAACTTCTTTCTAGACTTATTAATCACCAAGTTGACCTTAGAAATTGGGATCCCATCCAAATTGGCCATAGGGGCCCTTCCTTGTCCCATATCCTTTTCGCGGATGACTTAACTCTTATGGGAAAACCAAATAAAAATACTAGCCTTTGCATAACAAGATGCATGGATTTTTTCTCTATGGAATCTGGACTAGCCATAAACAAAACTAAGTCCAGAATTGTCATTCCACCAGCTTGCTCAAAAGATCAATCAAACTTCCTAATTTCTCTTTTTGGCATTAAATCTACTACTGAGTTTGGTAAATACCTTGGCTTCCCAATCCTTAGTAAATACCCTAAAACCAAGATCTTGGACAAGTTACATTCCAGACTATTTCACTGGAAATGCTCATTTCTCAATATGGCTGGGCGTACCACCCTAGCAACAAGTACTATAGGAGCAATCCCCTCGCACATAATGCAATACACTCTCCTTCCACCCAAAACACTAAATTCCATTGATAAAATACAAAGGGATTTTATCTGGGGCTCTACAAGTACTACAAAAAAGCTTCATCTAATAAGTTGGGATATCGTCCCCAAGGATCTAAAAGAGGGTGGTTTGAGTATTCATAAGGCAAAAGAGAAAAACTTGGTTATCCTTTCAGGCCTTGTATGGAGACTCTTAAAAAATCCTTCCACTTCATGGTGTCATCTCATCATGTCCAAATATGCTCATTCAAAGTCATTTGCAACAAAGGAATCCTTTGGCACCCCTCAAATAATTCTCGTTTGAATATTTGGTACAACAATTGGATTTATAATTCCTCCTCCCTTAGAAGCTATGTTGAGGGCCCCCTTAGCAAAAATGAGTGTAAACTTTCTCTAAGATCTTAATTAAAGATAATAATTGGGACATAAAGTCAATATCCTTTGAATTACCTCCTGAAGTGATCCACAATATTAGTATTACTCCTACTCCCTCTAATAATTCCAAAAGTGATGAATTTAGCTGGAAACTAAGCTCATATGGCATTTTCTCTACAAAACTTGCTATAATCTCCTCACTAATCCTTATCCCCCTTCAAATTCCTATAAATGGATATGGGACCTTCGTTTTCCTAACAAAATTAAATCTTTCTCTGGAAATGCTCTCAAAATCGTGTTCTATGTAGAGCCTATCTACATAAAATTGGTATGAACATTGATGCCACATGAACTACATGTAGAATTGGCATTGAAAACATCCAACACATTTTCTTGCACTGTACTTCCACCCAACAATTCTGGAAATCCATGGGTATCAACTACCATAACACTACTGGCAATGTTAACTGGCTCAGGGACTTTCGTGATGCCTTCATCAATCAAAATTCTAATAACATTGGTTGGGAAAATCTCTTCCCATGCTGCATATGGGAACTATGGAAAAACAGAAATAACAACAACATAACTAACCTTAGTTGCTCTTTGGACGTGAAAAAACCCATGCACTTTGCATGGGAATATATCTTCTTTACAGGAAAAAACCCTTTCACTACCAAAAATATTTCTATTGAGATCAAGTGGTATAAACCGCCAAAAAATATTATTAAACTAAACTGTGATGGTGCTTTCTCTTTTACTAACAATGCAGCAGGAATTGGTGGATTATTCCGTAATAGCAGTGGTGATTGGATTATGGGATACCATAAAGCAATACATGGCTCCTCTCCAATTCAAGCAGAATTATTGGCCCTACTCGAAGGACTAAGAATTGCAATGGAGTTTAATGATACAAATATGGAAATTGAAACTGATAGCACTGACGTTATAAAACTAATGCATGAAGATTGTACTAATTTCCGTAACATTATATTTGAATGCAGATGGTTAATACACCAACTGAGGCTCCGAATACTGAAGCACAATTTTAGAGAAGGAAATGATATGGCTCATCGACTGGCTAAAGAAGCAATGAGACATCCTCCCAGTAACAAATGTGTTTATCATGCTTGTCCGCCTTTTTTTTGCTGAAGAAGAAGTTCAAAAGAACAAGCATGAACTTTGTAATAGTATAAAAACTATCTCTACTGATGTTTGCACTTACCTAGCAAGTATGGGCAATGGTAATGCCCTAGAGACTATGTCTTTCTCTTGTAATTTGTTTTAAGTAATATAAGTATCGTGCTTTTATGTTCAAAAAAACAAAAGTGTTGCAATGCAACTCATGTTCGCAATTGCGATGTCCGAAAATGAGAACCACTGACCGCGAATCTGGTCAGTGTCACGGTCCCACATATGATGCAAATGCGACTAATCCTTCTCATTTGCGAAGGACCCCTTTCATCGGAAATGCGGACTAAGTTTCACATTTGTGAAGCTTTTTGTCCCTTGCTAAACGTCGCAAATGTGACCACCCTCCTTGTTCACAATTGCGACCCTATCTTCGCATTTGTGAAGTCTTAAATACCAACCCAATTTTGCCTTTGTAAGCTTGACATTACAAATGCGAGGCTCGCAATTGCGATCAGTTTCTCCCAAATGCGAGACCTGCAGGTTCACACTCGCAACTACTTTGCTTCAACAGTTGCAAAATCAACCAAAACACACCTGAAACTGATCCGAGCCTCTCGGGCTCAAATCCAAACATCAACACAAGTGTAATAATATCATACGAACTCGCTCATTACCTCGAATCATCAAAATAACATCAAATATCAAGAATCGATTATTAAAACTCAAGATTTTTCAACTTGAAACTCAATTTTTGCCAATTTTCACATAATGTGCCAAAATGCCATCAAGTCACCCAGGACCCATAAAAATATGTGTACAAGTCCAAAAATATTGTATAAACCTACCAAAATTGGAAAATAATGATCCGAGATCACTTACCAAAAACGTTGACTATGGTAAACTCAAACCTCATTTTAAGTCAAAAATCACATTTTCTTTAAAATTCACATAATAGAAGATGGAGATAGTACACAAAACGACCTATCGATTTGTCACACCTATTGAATTCGAATTCTAAACTTTTGCTAGGACAGGGGAGCCGCTTAACAATCCTGCAAGATATAAGAAGCTGGTTGGTAAATTAAAGTACCTCACAATAACTAGATTTGGCATTTCCTTTTTGTGAGTGTTATGAGTCAGTTTATAGATAGTTATTTGTCATGACCCAATTCCCATCATAGATCATAATGGATCCCAACGCTACCGTTAGGCAAGCCAACAATTAATTGACATGCTGATCGATAGTTTATAACACATTTTAGTACAAGTGATGAAATAAATAAGCAGAATCATTTTATTTTCATAGAGGAATACTGATATTATCTTAAATGTTCAAACATGGTCGAAATATAAAATCAAATATCATAATAGAAAAGAAACCAAGAAAAAACATCTAAATTTCCAAAACTCGGTGTTACAAGTGCATTAGCATCTACTGAAATAAAAATTAATATTCCAGCGACTGTCTAGAATAGAAAATAGATAGAATAAGGTAAATGAATGGGAAGGAGACACTGTGTGTTGCTGATCGTAACATAGGGAGCAGTACACCACAAAGTCTCCTCAGCAATTGCGCCCACGCGCCCATGTGACCACCAAATGTACCTATCCCAGTACTTTCACAATTAGTGCAGAAGTAGTATGAGTACATAAATCAACGCGTAACCAGTAAGTATCTAGTTTAACCTCGAAGAAGCAATGTCGAGGGGTCGACATAAACACATACTAGTATTCCAATAATCAAAGTACAATAAAAGTAGACAGGTATGAATCATAGCAAATAAAAGCAACAAAAACAGATATATGTGTATAACACGATCCTCAACAGAAGAATAAATAAAAAATCCTCAAATACCAAAAACAACGTCGAATGAAATATTTATGACAAATGTCGGGTGTAAACGTCAAAAAGTCAGAGTCAGGATACTCATATATACACTGACTCCCTATTGAAATAATATGCATGATTCTGCCGAGGCGAACATCCATATCCCATAAGAGTGATACTACAATATCACTTCTGCTCATATACATTCCAATAATATTACAGAGGTCATACAACCCAATCTATAGATGCATCTCATAATACCTCTGTGGTCGTAAGACCCGATCTGTAGTGATATTTTATAATACTGTTGAGATCGTATGACCTGATCCATAAAAATAGTGTTGAGGCATTCAACCCGATCCCATAAGAATAGTAAAATATTTAATGGGTCATCAACCCAACTAAGAGAATATATGTGCGAGTTATGAAATCAAGAAATTTTCATACAAATAAGCACATCGCGGGAGTAATTTGTAAGAGATAGTATAATTTTTCTTGGCTAATATAGTAGGCACCACATTTCTGAAATAGTAAGGCTCGATACTTTATGAAATTTTAGTCTCAGGCTAATACATAAATTAAAGAATTTAAACATGTAAGAATAACTCAAGTAGTACAGTTAAAGTATGGTGTGAGTTTAAGTCTACCCGGTCAAATCAAGAATTTAGCACACGTATGGACACTCGTCACCTAATACGTGCATAGCTCCCATAACACATAACACGTAGCAAGTATAGTACCTTTGGGGTATTTCCTCTTACAAGGTTAGACATGAGACTTACCTTGCTCCGAAATTTGATAATCGGCTCCAACGCCTCTCTAACACCTCAAACCAATGCCAAACGATCTGTAACTTGCCAAAGAACGTGCAAACTAATAAAAATATACTCAAGACTCGTAATTTAACAATTAAAAACAATTCCTCAACCCAACATGAAAGTCAATAAAAGTCAACCTCGGAACCACGCGTCTGGATTCCAAAAATTCTCGAGAAAATAAATATTACCCATAGCACCACAACTCAGATATATAATTTATTTCCAATTTCATTCCCAGTTTCGTGGTCAAAAAAATATCATTTCTAGGTTTTCTTCCAGAAATTCCATAATATTTACTAATTTCCATGTTTAAATCCATATATAATCCATGTTTGGCTCATAATAAGTAGGAACCATTTACCTTGTGATAGATGATGAAAGGGGCCTTCCAAAATCGCCCAAAAATTGGATCCAAGTTAGAGAAATAATATGAAATGAGTTAAGTCCTAATTTTGCAACCTATACACTGCCCCATTTGATCCTCTTCGTGATCGCAAAAGCACACTTGCGATCGCGATGGCCAAATCTGCAACTGCCAAAATACCTTTCTATACGAACGCAAGGGACCACCCGCAATTGCGAACCTAAGCCGGCCAACCCTACTCGAACGCAAGCCTAGATCCGCGAATGCGATGGCCAATCCTTCAAGTCTCAAAACCTTTTCCTACGCGATCATGAATGACCTCACTCGATCACGATGAGCAACCTTCTAATCCAGGCCAACACCACTAACTCATCACGTTTGCAACCCTCACAACGCAAACACAAAGAACAACCAGACCACCAAACGCGATCACGAAGAACAATTCTTCTCTAGCTCCACACAACACTTCGCGATCGCGAGACGTTCTCGTGATCGCGATGATAACACTAACACCAGAAACAAGCAACTGTAAGTCAAAGGGAAATGGTCTAAAATAATCTCGAAACACACCCGAGGCCCCCCCGAACCCCGTCCGATCAAACCAACAATTCCCCATACCTTATCCAAACTTATCCAAGGGCTCCAAATGCCATGAATAACATCAAAACGAAGGATCGACAATCAAAATCCTTCTCCTAACTTTCAAATCTTCAAACTTTGTAAAATGCATCCAAATCACGCGTAACTATTCCAGATTACGACCACATAAGTTCCAATCAACTAAATGAACTTATTCACGATCCACGAACACCACCTTGAGTCCATTAACGCTAAAGTCCACTCCAAGTCAATCTTGGCCAATTCAAGAACCTTCAAAATACAAACTTTCGACAATAAGCATTGAATCGCTCCCGGACCACCCAATACTCAGTCCGAACATAAGTCAAAATCCGAAAATAGCTTACAACCTATAGGAACCTTGAAGTCCCAATTCTGAGGTCGTTTACTGAAAAGTCAAACCTTGGTCAACCCTTCCAACTTAAAGCTTCCAAAGAGAGAATTATTCTTCCAAATCAACTCTGACCCTCTCAAAAATTGAAACCAACCACATATGAGAGTCATAATGCCTAATGTGAAGCTACTCAAGATCTCAAATCATCGAACAACATGCTAAAACTCAAAATGACGGGTCGGGTCATTACATTTTGTCCCGCTTAAACCTACATTTGTCCTCGAACGTGCCAAGAGTCGTTCTCAAGCTGCCGAATTACTGTATAACTCATAATGCACATACTCGCGCCACCTCACTCCATACAAGCACATTACCAAACCTCTAACTAAAGATCTTTCCTATGACCTTAGCCCACAAGCCTTAGAACCAAATTCCAACATCCGAAATTCCCTATAAGGTCTGAATTTTGCATACATGCACTATATCAATCACAACGAACCATAATAAAGCATAATTATACACATAAGATGTAATCACACTATCACGCCCCAAAACCGAGGAGCATGACCGACGATCTACCGAGTAAACCTGACTGAGTAAGCCTGTTAGGTTTCATTCTACCCAAACTATTCATGAATAAAGAGGAGATGAACTCCATCTATCATACTTTGTAAACATTTCATTAACAACTTCTATTTTGTTTCCGTTAGCAGTTTCAACCATAATATCCAAAATATTACAATTTTTATGGAAGTGAAGAAAAAATATATTTGTCAAATACAAATATTTTTAATTTAATATCTAATACCAAACACCACCCACAACCTGTCTACGGAGCCTCTAAATACAATTGAAGGGGAATATGGAAATGCCGGCAACAAGGCTCCAGCTATACCTCAAAATATAAAGTACATGATAAACAATGATACATGACTCAGAAATGAAGTGGGGCTCACCAAGTCGGCTAAAAAGAGGATGCGCCACCAGCTGCAACCAACACTATATGCTATGGAACCACCTACATCCATTTAAAGATGTAGCGCCCCTGACAAAAAGGATGTTAGTACCGTCGAATAATACTAGTATGTAAGGCAAACACAAATCTTAAAAGAATGAATAGTGAAAACAAATAGAAGGCAGTTAAAATAATCAATAAGCACTTCACAGGATTGCAAGGAAACACTAAATAAGGACCATATCATTCCGATTCAATCTTTTCATCTCTTTAGGTTAAATAATCTTTAGTGCCACATTCCACAACCCATAATGCCACCGTGTTTTTACACGGAGTTCAGTCTCGGCTCGACTGGCTAAGCCATCCCAAGTGAGACATATCCAAATTCACAATGATAATCACAAATCCAACATAAATGCCACCATGTGTACAACATGGTGTCCGATCTCGGCCCGATCGGCTAAGCCGTCTCAAGTGAGACATAACCATATTCACAATTTCATCCACAATGCCAATGAGTTCTTACACGGAGTCCAGTCTCGTCCCGACCGGCTAAGACATCTCACTTGGAACATAACCTCTTTCAATTATCCATTTAATTCACATTTCTTTCCATCTTGCATTACATGGCACAAACAGCCCCATTTATTAAGTAGTTCTTGGCAATTGGACAGATTTTATAATTCAAGTATTTCCCTTTTTATTTGTTTGAATAACAGTATCATTCATGTTACTAAGTTCTATCACATAAGGCATTGCACGCATAAGGAAAAGAGCTTGGAAATCATAACCACGTTCTCAAATAGCATGATTACATGGTAAACATTTAGAACAATTACCGAGCATAAATCTTTCAACCCAACACATTAAGACAATCAATTCTAGAAGGATCAAGTCAAAACTTACACCAATTATTCGGACACTAAGAGTTCAATTATAAGAAGAAGAGGGTTAGCCGTACATACCTCAATAGAGCTTTTAAGCAAATTCTACTTTTTGAAGTCATCTTAAAACAGTTAAATCGAGGCTCATTTCATAATCTATTCACATTTTCTCATGTCATGGGCATCACCAGGCACAATTATAACTCAAGTTATCAGCACGTTGGCCACACTCTATTTCCCAAATTCATTTAATTCATTTCAAATATCTTTACAGATTACCAACAACTAGACACAATCAATCAAATACTTTGGTACACATGAGAGCGTTTAGGAGTATCAAGCATATCAAATTTTCTCACACAATTTGGCATACTAGCCTTTATTTGAAACACGACTCAAAGCTGTAATGTTTTAATATATATATATATATATATATATATATATATATATATATATATATATATATATATATCATTTCGGAATAGTCATGTTTATGGGTAATAACCCGAAATATAAGATTTATGAACTTTCAGCCAACCATGCTTGAACTTATGAAAACATTTATGGAGTTCGATTATAAGAGAGACAGTTTAGCCAACATACCTTGTTTAAGCTTTCCTTAAGTTACTACAACGTTCCGAAAATTCTAGCAATCCCAATCTACTTCGAGACATAACAAAATCTAACACAAATTAGGAAGATATTCATGGATTCAGCTCATTTGAGCATTTTATCAAACACTAGTTATGCACCTTGATTTCAAAGTTCTTCTACAAGATTTCCTTCACTCCCCAACCCAATCTTTACTTATTTGTGTCCAACAATCTTCCCACAAACATAATTTGTACATGAATGTATACATAATACTATTACACCCAAGAATCATACCTCAATAACCCATCTTATACCCCAAACTTGAAATTAAAGTCTAGTGTATAGAACCTTACCTCTTAGATGAAGATCTTGTGATTGGTTTCCTTGATTCTTGAAGATTGATGAAAGATTGAATGGTCATAATGTTAGGATTCCTCCTTATCTCTCTAAAATGTTCTCACCTCTCTCTAGATTTTGTATAAAATAGCCCCAAATAAAGCCCCAAAGCTTATTTATCAAAGTGGGTTCGGATATGAAAATTTCCAAAAATGACCCCCAAAGTCAATTATGTGGTGCAATTATGCTATAGCATAATCGATATGTGGGCAGCAAACTTGCAGCATAATCATTATGTGATAGCATAATCGATAGCATAATCAATTATCCGACAGCATAATCAACATGCGACAACATAATTTTTGCCCGAGAGTCGTTTTGCGATCGCGAAATTCATCGCAAATCCAGCCTTTGGTAATTTGATCATAACTTTGTGTAGGAATGTCCAAATGACGAATGGTTTGAAATGTTAGAAACTAAACTCAAAGACCTTTCATTTTATAGGTTTTTCATCACATAAACCTTATATATATTTAGATAGGCTTGTCCAAAGTGTAGACTTGTGCAAACTCATTTGGAATTTTAGCCCATTATAAAATTTTCTAACTTGACTTAGACATAGGCCTCCCATTAGACCCCACATTACTTATTATATGACTTATACACTTATTTAGCAAATCCAATTGATGTCCATCATGTTAATAGCACGCAAAATATTTTAATTAGCTTACCTGGCACCATAAAACCTAAATTACTTAGCGAAATTTTTTGGGGCCTTACACACACGATATACCGCATAACTCATATATGTACATAACCATAATCTTCCTACAACAACTACTCCTTACCGAACACGGTAGCGACAACATATCCTTTATTGCACAAAACCATGTGCCAAGCCTTCACAATACTACAAATGATGGCAATTACGTGTAGAAACTCATAACCACCTATCAGAACCATGAGTCATAGAGTTCTCTCGTCCGACAAGAACCATTACCAAATTCTGAGCTAACTATTGGTAGCCTAATTTCTAAGAAACCTTATCTAGATCTAATTGCATCAATACTAGGCCCAATGGCCTCGATTCACCCACTGTAAGCTTCTCGGCTAAAAAGACACATCAAAAACCATCTAAAATATCATACAATGCGATCCATGCGATAGCAAGCCACAACTCGAACATGATCCATAAGGAAAGGGAACCCAAGTACCAGAACTACCCAGCACATGTAATAAATATAACAACCAAATAAAATTCTATGAATCTATTCCGCGAAAGAGAAGCAAAACACACAAAATAAGTACAAGGAATCATATCCAACCTCTCACCGTTCCAGCGTGCAACCCGATCCATACATGATACTACTGCGGCTTGCAACTTGATTTAAATTTAAGGCGTGCAACCCGATCAAAACATGATACCATTATAGTTTGCAACCCAATTTTTACATCATACTTGTGGCGGTATGCCACCCGATCCACACATAACACTCTACATGGGAATACCAGTCGAGCCAAAATGCTCACACTCACTAGACACACGTACATCAACAACAAGCACTCCAAGTGAATAAACATAACCCTAGGGAGACAGATAGCATAATGCGCTACAAAAAGTCGAAGCACGAATAAGGTGCAATGAACAAATCAACATCTCGAGAGCCATCTCGCTCATATATCACCGCATGGCGTACATAGGACTACCACCTGCGTGTGAATAACCAAGTTGCCTCACAACCCATATAGCATAAAAGATTAACGCATGAAACATATGTCGCGCCCCCTTTCTCTCACGAAATCGGGTTTCGATATTTTCTGGGACAACTCTTTTCCCTTTGGGATAGGGTAAGGGATTTGAAGAGTCGCCACCTAATGGATTAAGGTGCGTTAGGGCACCTAGAGCAGTTAACTCATGAAACCAGTTTACATCACCAGAGACTGGGTAAGGGCTCAAAATTACCTTGATGGGAAGGTGTTAGGCACCCCTCGAAGTCCACAACTGTGGGTCCCGTTCGAACTTAAATTAAGCTAATTAGTCTTAAAAGGGGAGAAAAAAATTAGACAGATAAAATATTCAACCTATTTTTTACAAAGGAATATAGGGGGATGATCCTAAGTGTTTTAGCCTATAGGATCATTCCATGCAATGCTTTGCAAATCCCTCAAGTCGGGGTTTCACTCATAGCATTAGTGCATGGCCTATCATTTCCTTTACTACCCAATTACTATCTTTCAGTTGTTACCTAAGCGTTCTAGTAACTTCTAACTCGTGCCTTATGCGTGCACTACCCATCCCTTACTTATGGTCCTGGAGGTATTTAGCACCTCTATTTAGGGTGGTTCTAGACTGACCTATGTTGCTTAAAATGAGAAAATCTAGGCGACAAACAAAATTAAAATAGGACTATCATGTAAGGAGCAAATAAGGGCTCATATTAACCTCCACAATTACACAACAAATGCACGCAGTTAAATCAACAGATTTTGTTAATTTAGGATCCTATAGGCAGGATATCTTGATGAGCAGAACATAACGCAAGACAACAGTTTTATTGAGGCGAACATCAGGACCTACTAGTTTGCCTATTGATTTTATAGAGCTTTGAATTTGGGCATTTTCAGGCAGTAAAATATCAGTTTTTTAAATCCTAGAATCATTAATAACCCTATAGATTTGCCTAAGTAATTAGTAGAATCCTATAAGCCTGGTATCTACAACTGTTAATTATAGGCCTATAACATGGTTTCTAAGTGAATTACTGATTTTAACTCGTAAAGATAGGTTTTATCTCTTTAAATCCTATAGGCATGCTTTCTAATTGCTATATATATATATATATATATATATATATATATATATATATATATATATATATATATATATATATATATTTAAACCCCTATAGGTAGGATCTTTAAGCTTCAGAATTAATTCCACCCTGCAGGCATGATATCTAAGTTGAAATAGATTTTTGTCTCCTATAGGCATGATATCTATCAGTTTAAATCCTACAGACATAATTTCTAGGTTTTGAAACTGATTTCTTTTATTCCTATAGGCCAAAGTTGAAGCTGATTTTTATTTCCTGTTGGCATGATATCTATTAATCATATGTGGGCGGAATTTTAAGTACATTGCCAGGAAAGTTTGTTAATTCCACAAATTGAATCTTATATACATGATCACTAATTCACGTTGGGTTGGAAGTATGTGTAGATCCTATGAACATGATTTCTAATGCAGAATTAACAGAAAGCCTATAAGCAATATCTCTAGCATGCCAAAAATGCGAAAATACAAACAACCAGAAGAATTCTATAGGCATGATCTCTAAACAAGTAGTAATATTCACATAATCAAACCAATAAACCTATAGGCAGGATTTCTACCCGAGTTTAACAAACATATAGAAATCCGCCCCCAGCTTTTACTAATAAACTCCAGATCTGTTTATCACAACCCAGAATGAATAACAATATCTATTATACTATAAGGAGTCTTAGTAGGCCCAATATAAACCTGGGAACCAGGCGTTCAAACACAACAACTCTGAAAAATAGCAGTGATCCATTCACAACACCTTAAACCAGGCTTCTAGTGTGTTAAAGTTCCTAAAGAGCCTCAGGGACCCTGGGCAATGCTCACACTAGAACCACACATTCAACACAGAATTCATAAAAAGATTAGAGAACCAGCCCCAATGTGTCAGAGTTCAAAGGAGTCTCAAGGACCCTAGGCAGTGCTCATACTAAGGTTGGTAGGAACCTAGATAACTAAGAGTAGAAGTTGAAAACTAGTACATAGGGGTAAGGGGGAATAGGTTTAGAAATCAGCACATACAGAATAGTAACAGAACTACACCAGAGAACAAACTCCTATACAACATCAGCATATAGTTCAACTAAGTTGATATTTGTTCAGACTAGATACTCATACCAAAATTTAAAGTAATCACAAAAGCAATGATACTTGAACTAACATACAGAATTAGCCATACATTACATGCTTATAGTATTTAACAATAGTCAGAATAGGGAACATACAGCTGAATTAGAAAAGGTTTCACATTATTGAAGGTAACTTAGTTTAGCATTATCACTAAGTGGGGTCATGTAGTCATATGGAAAGTAGAAGCATGCTGAAAACTTAAATAGACTAATCGAGTAAAGCAGATAGAACAGAACATAATAATAGGAGTTAAGGCATACCAGTTGAGAAGAAAGCAAATAGGAATGCAATAACAGTCAGAATCCAGAGACTATGGCCTTGGCTTTCAGCTGGCCAAATAGTGCAGAAATCAGAACAATAGAAAGAGAAAGCTCAAGTTTTTGAGAGCAGAGAGTTTGAAAGTTTTAAGTTGTAAAGTGTGTAAGTGTCTCAGTGTGTCTGTGTATGTATGTCTAAAATCAGGACAAGGGAAGGACTTTTATAGCATACAATAGAGTAAAACAAATAAGGTAATGAGCCAGTCACATATAAATAAAATATGAAAATCAATTAACAATCAAGTAAAATCAGCATGAATCAACTAATATGATAGAATTGAGTAAGTATCACTTAATTTAGGGAAAATATCACATGAAATCAATCAGTAATTAAGAATAAGGTTAAATAAGGTAAGAACTAATTCCAAAATCGAGTCAGAACACAAAATCAAGCCGGTAGTACGGATAATTAATCACATAAATAAGGTAAGAACAAGTAAATCTTAATAAGGAAATACTGGTACTAAAAGGAAAGTTGATTCCCAAACTCTAATTTAGGTAAATAGAATTAATTAACAATTAACTGAAAGAATTAAAGGTAAACGAGCAAAAGACAGTAGAATAAATAGTCAAGTAATCGAAACCCTAGGAAATACAAAGACATATAGATGGAGCTTGATTAAATCAAGTAAAAATTGGTCCAAAAATTAAATAAGAAAATCAGAGATAAAAACATTTAAACGGTAAAACCCTTTTTGCAGAAATCCATCAGAAATAAAAACCATAGTTGTTAGGGTAAATGAAATCAGTCAATAATAATAGTAAAAACTGAAAATTTAAGGGAGAAATACCAAATAAACACAAAATCGTTTCAGATCTAAAGAGATCTAAACGGATTCAACCAAAAAATAGCTAGGTTCATGAAAATACACAGAAGCGAATCAAATCTGGTTTGAACCAGAGATTTGAAACCCCAAAAACACGAAGATACTTGTAATCATAGGTATCGGAGTGAACATAGATGTCACAACCCAAAATCCCTCCGAAGGAGTCGTGATGGCACCTAGCCTCTAAACTAGATAAGCCTAACATTTACTGAAATAACATTAACATTTGCTGACTTCAAATTAAATAACTCTCAATAAATCGCAATTCCCAAAACCAGTGATACAAGTCACAAGTCTTTCTAAGAGTAGTTATACAAAATAAATACAACACTATTCCAGAACGAGAAGGAATCAATGGAACGTAAATACAAACGAAAGTGACTCCGAGGCCTGCGAACGCAGCAACAAGTTACCGTGAGTCTCTACCGCGACGACCCGCATAGCTACTATCGATCAATACCTGGATCTATAAACAAAAATGTACAGAAGTGTAGTATGAGCACACCGCGGTGGTGCCCAGTAAGTATCAACACTAACCTCGGTGGAGTAGTGACGAGGAACAGTCAAGACACCTACTGGTCAAATGAAATGAACAGGATATAATAAAATATCGAGATAAAGATAATGAGGTAATATCAACAACGGAGAGAAATAAAAAATACAAATAGTAGGAACAATAAAGGGAGAACACGGGTAGTAACAAACGATAACCAAGTAAACCAGATAACCAAGTAAATCAAATAATCAATTAAATCAGATAACCATGTAAATCAATACTGACATAACAAGAACATAGACACGTAAGAATGTATTCAAATAAAGAAGGCGATGCTAACTCAATCAATCACATCATGTCTAATACACAATCACGACCATCTCAATCCTCGGCTTCTCATATCAAAATTTAAACTTCCGAGCCTTCAACCAACATGGCACCTCGTGCCCCCATATTTTCCAACTCACTTTTAACAACAAAATCCACATGCTATACAATACGTAATGTCCGTACAAATGCACTCAAGATGTTCAAGAAGTCTCATTTACCTAATATAAGTAAATTATAATTTATAAACTAATTAGGAAAGCCAGCGAGAAAAGATGAAGTTGTTTCTTTTGAAATCATTTGAGTAAATAAAGTACCCCTTTCAATTAAAATACAATATCGAATGGATTATTACCTTTAACATGTGAGTTAATAACTTAAAACTTAGTAAAAATTCCTTTTTAAGTAAAATACAATCTCACACAGTTTAAGGGGATATAATTGAGAAACTAATTGAATTAAAGATGTAACAATTATTGAAGTTTGAAGTATTGGAATGCATATATATAAATACCACGAAGTATTGAAAATATTGTAGGTTCCAACATAAGGGATAACAGCAATAAAGGAATTTAAACAATTAGAACACTTGAGTTGGTAACAACAAATAAACACAACAACAGAAAGTGCATGGCATCACCCTTTGTGCTTTAACTCTCAATCCTCACCATGCAATCAATATTCACTTTTGTTCTTTCTTGTTGCGGCGTGCAACCCGATTCCAATCATATAATACTGTTGCGGCGTGCAACCCGATCCCAATCATATAATGATGTTGCGGCGTGCAACCCGATCCCAATCAAATAATGATGTTGCGGCGTGCAACCCGACCCCCGACCCCACCTGTCCACCCTTATTACTTCTTGTTGCGGCGTGCAACCCGATCCCATATAATATTATTACGACGTGCAACCCGATCCCAATATACAAATCAACACCAATCACAAAACAATCCTGATACGAGAATAATAGTATAACAACAATATCCCGACAAGGGAAACAATATCATAAGCAATAATATCCCGGTAAGGGAACAATAGTATAACAACAATATCCCGGCAAGGGAAACAAAATCATAAGTAATAACATCCCGGTAAGGGAATCAACAAGTACAGAACAAGGGTCACGAAAAAAACAAGAAGCACGATAACCTCAACAAAACAACAAGACATAATAAGTACGTGATAACTACACCGGTGTGAGCATGTGATTTTTGCCCTATATGAAATATTCCTAAAGAATCCCAAAGAAATAGATTTTTATTTTAATTATTTGCCATTTTAGGAATTATTGTGGAATTTTCTTAATTATTTACATTTTTCTGTGCATGTTTAATTTTTAGTTTAATTCATGAAAATACAAAAATACTCTGCATTTGCATTTAGGATTTATTTTTACATTTTTTATGATAATTAGTAAATTAGTCATTTTATAAAAATGAAAATCACAAAAAATAACTCACTTTGCATTTTAACACTTTAATTTTGAATTTTATAGTTTTTCTTTTAATTTAGGAGTTAATTAATTTTTGTAAATACTACAGTGAGTAATTAGCTTATTTTGGTAAGTTAATTTAGTTTAAGAGTTAATTTAGGTTTTAATTAAATATGGAAAAAAAGGAAAATTGGAAATTTAAAAGAAAAGGAAAAAGAATCCAAGGAAATGCTGATTTTTGGGCTATTCCAATTGAATTTCCCCAGGCCCAATCCAATTTCCCCCAAACCTATTCCGAATCCAGACCAAACCATGCCCCTAACTCGGTCCAAACCCCTATCTAACCAAATGTGACGACCCAAAGGGTCATCACCGTAATTCTTCCTTGTTCCGTGCTTCCGAGGCCTTGAAAACCTCGCTTTTAGTTGCCTCGATATTGCGTGTGCAGTCCGGGCGCGAAGCCGGAAAGCTTTTATGTTGAAATATGCGAATTTTGCGAAAAATTTGATGAATTTTGATATTTAATACGCATAATATTGACTTCGGTCAACATTTTGGGTAAACGGACCCGGAATGTGATTCGACGGTCCCAGAGGGTCCGTAGAAAAATATGGGATTTGGGCGTGTGCCCGGAATTAAATTCCGAGGTCCCAAGCCCGAGAAATGAATTTTTGTGTGAAATTGTTTTCTGAAATTAATTAAGGAAAATGAAGAAGAAAATTGATCAGAAAACTATGGTATCGGGCTCGTATTTTGGTTCCGACGCCCGGTACGAGTCTTAAATATGTTTTAAGCACTATCTGTAAAGTTTGGCTAAAAACGGACGTCATATGACGTGTTTCGGACTTAAAATGGGGAATTTGAGTTTTTATGAAAGTTGAAAGAAAATCATGTATTATGAGGCTTGATCCTATGTATATGATGTTATTTTGGCGATTTGATCGCACGAGTAAGTCCGTAAGGTGTTTTCGAGATCATATGAATGTTTGGTTTGGAGCCCCGAGGGCTCGGGTGAGTTTTGAGTAGGGCCCGGGAGGTCTTAGACTTAGAAAAATATATAGGTTCAGATGTTGCAGGCCCAGCGCGGCCGCGGACATTTCCGCGCGGTCCGCGCTGGCAGCCACGCGGCCGCGGTGCTTTTCTGTGCGGTCTGCGTGGTGGGGTTCAGAGGGTCGACCAGCGCGGCCGCGCACCAAATCAGTGCGGTCCGCGCTGGGTGGGTTCAGAGAGAGCCCACTTCTCCCCTCCCTCGGCGAGGCCGCGGCGCATTTTTGTGAGGTCCGCGCCAACCCCCAGAAAAATGTATAAATTTGGGATTTTTAGTCATTTTTCAACTTTTCAAAAACCCAAAACCTTAGAGGCGATTTTCCAAACAACTTTTCTTCTTCAAAACGATTGGTGAGTGATTCTAACTCATTTTCTTCACTTCTTAACATCTTTTAACATGATTTCAACTTCAATACAAAGATTTTCATGGAGGAAATTGGGTGTTTTGGGTAGAACCTAGGTTTTCTAAAAATTGAGGAGTTGGACCTCAATTTGAGGTCCGATTTCAAAACAAATCATATATTTGGACTCGTGGGAGAATGGGTAACCGGGTTTTGGTCTGAACCTCGAGTTTCGACCACGTGGGTCCGGGGGTGTTTTTGACCATTTTGGGAAAAACCTTGTAAAATATATTTTTATGCATGGGGAGTGATTCATTTAGTAATTATTAATGTGATTAAGTAACTTATGACAATATTTGAGCGGATTGGTAGTGGAATCAAGAGGTAAAGCTATACTAGAAGCGTGAGTTGAGTTTGGAGCATTCGAGGTAAGTGTTTGTTCTAACTTTGTCTTGAGGGATTAGGATTTGGATGTTATTTGCTACGTGTTAACTGTGGAGTACAGTGTATAGGCATGGTGACGGTTATATATGCACCGGAGTCTAGCATGACCGTGAGTCGTAGTTTCTTTTAAATTCGAAAGATGTGAAACAGTTGAGCTAATTACTTGCTAATATAATTATGAAGTGATAGTTGAGAAGCAGATGAGTTAAAGAAGGAAGTGTGGTATTTTTCCCTTGTCGGGACTTATTTTTGATTTGTTCTCCCTTGCCGGGATGTTTAATCTTGTTGTATATTCCCTTCCTCGATTGGTTGCGACTGATGATTGGGTGAGGAAGAGTGATTATGCACGAAGGGTCTTTCCGTGCCATGTTTTGATAATTATGCACGAAGGGTCTTTCCGTGCCATGTCTCGAATTATTTGAGCACGAAGGGTCATTTCGTGCCTTGATGTGAGAGTTATGTGAGGAAAAGCACGAAGGGTGATGTCGTGCACTATATTTGACAGTTTTGGTGAGAATTGAGAGTAAAAGCACGAAGGTTGGTGCCGTGCAGTTGTTGATTCACTTGCTCTCTTTCATAGATGTTAATTATTCAGTTTCCATATCTCTGTTCGTTGGTCTTATATCTAAATTGTTACACCCCACAGCATGTCCCCTCCCTATTATTTGTTTAAATTCTGTATATCTTTCCGTTGTTGCACATATATTTGTACAGGTTAATTATGGTAGGTCTGGTCTAGCCTCGTCACTACCTCGCCAGGGTTAGGCCAGGTACTTACCAGCACATGGGGTCGGTTGTGCTGATGCTACACTTCTGTGCCCTTTTTGTGCACAGATTCGGGAGTAGCTTACAGACCGCAGTAGCAATAGATTAGGAGCGTGCCTTCAGTCCAGAGACTCCTAGGTAGTTCGCTGGCGTGCGTGGGCCCTGAGTCTCATCTATTTCATTTCTGTTTGTTTTCATTGTATCGAAGCAGACTCCTTGTGTATTTTCTTTCAAACTCTTATTTGTAGTATCTTATAGTAGTCCGTGAGTATTGTGACACTAAATCTTGGGTAGAGGATGATGTTAATTTTTACGCATTTTCGTTCATTTAATATTAAATTAAGACTTCCGCTTGAATTTATTGTTTTTATTATTATCTAGTTGAAAATTAGTTGAAAAGGTATGTTAAGGTTGGCTTGCCTAGCTCCGACAGTAGGCGCCATCACGACTCCCGATGGTGGGGAATTCGGGTCGTGACAAGTTGGTATCAGAGCCCTAGGTTACTTAGGTCTCACAACTCACGGACAAGATAAGTAGAGTCTGAGGGATCGGTACGAAGATGTTTGTATTTATCCCCCAGAGGCTACAGAGTTAGGAACAAAAGATTTCACTTTGTTCATTCTTGTCGTGCGATTCAGTTTCTCAAATATTGATTGTCGTTCTACTCTGTTCTTTCCTAGATGGCGAGAACACGTGCGTCTTCTTTTACCGCGTAGCAGCCCGAGCTCCCAGCAGCAGCTCCCGCGAGGGGCAGGGGACGAGGCCGTGTCAGAGGTCGTGGTAAGGGCAAAGCTCAACCCCATGCAGCAGTTCCAGAGGTGGAGCCTCATATTGACTTTGACGAGGAGGTTCCAGCCCCAGCAGCTCCAGTGGGCCCAGCTCAGGTCCCAGGAGGGGTTATGTTCTCCCCAGACCTCCAGGATGCTCTCGTTCGTATAGCAGGCTTTATGGACAGTGTCACTAGAGCGGGTTTGCTGCCAGTAGCACCATCCACGTCCCAGGCTGGAGGAGGGGTTCAGACTCCTGCTACGCGTACTCCGGAGCAGGTAGCTCCTCGGACTCAGGTTCCAGTGGTTCAGCCCGCAGTGGCAGCTCAGACAGGTATTACAGCACAGGCCGGGGATGGAGCGGCCATGTCTTTGGATGCTTTGTGGAGACTTGATCGGTTCTTCAAGCTTATCACCACCACTTTTAGCGGTACTTCATCGGAGGATCCCCAGGATTTTCTATTCAGTTGTCATGAGATCCTCAGGACTGTGGGTATAGTGGAGACCAATGGGGTCGATTTTTGCACCTTCAGGCTTGCAGGATCCGCCAAGACTTGGTGGAGAGATTATTGCCTATCTAGGCCAGCAGGGTCTCCATCTTTGATATGGGATCAGTTTGCGGAGTTGTTCTTGGAGAAGTTTCTCCCCATCACTCAGCGGGAGGCACTTCGTAGATAGTTTGAGCGCCTCCATCAGGGCTATATGACAGTTACACAGTATGAGACTAGATTTACTGACTTGGCACGCCATGCAGTTGTGATACTCCCTACAGAGCGAGAGAGGGTCCGGAGGTTCATTGATGGATTGATTCAGCCGATCCGCCTTCAGATGGCCATGGGAGTTGGTAGCGATATTTACTTTCAGGAGGCAGCCAATGCGGCCCGACGGGTAGAGATGGCACTTGTTCGAGGAGGTAGTCAGGGTTCAGATAAGAGGCCTCGCCATTCTGGTAGGTTCAGTGGTGCCTCATCTGGAGGCAGGGATTCATATGACAGAGGCCACTCTCAGAGGCCCTTCCAGTCGGCACTTCAGGTTTCTCATGGTACTCCAAGCGGTGGTGGTCCTCAGCAGTATTATTCGGATCAGTAGACCTTCAGCGCACCACTAGCCCCCATCAGTGCACCGCCACTTCAGAGCTTCAGGGGAGGACATACAGGTCGATAGGGCCAGCAGTCCCAGCAGCCGAGGGCATGTTATAGTTGTGGTGACCCGAGTCACATTGTCATGTTTTGCCCCCGAGCCTCGAGTAGTTCTCAGCAACAGGGTCCTCGCCCTACGATTCAGGCAGCAGGTGATCCACAGGCCGCCTAGCCAGCTAGAGGCGGGGGTAGGGATCATAGGGGTGGAGGGAGAGACCGTAGAGGTGGAGCTCGGACCGCTAGAGGCAGGGGTCAGCCAGCAGTCGATCGCTCCAGAGACACAGTTCAGGGAGGTGGGGGTCAGCCCCGTTGTTATGCTTTGCTGGCCAGGCAAGAGGCCGAGTCATCACATGCTATGATTACATGTGCTATTCTGGTCTGTGGTAGGGGTGCTTCTGTGTTATTTGACTCGGGATCTACGTATTCTTATGTGTCATCCTATTTTGCACCCTATTTGATCATGCTTAGTGAGGCTTTGGGTACTCCTGTATATGTGTCCACACCGGTTGGTGAATCTATAGTGGTCGACCGAGTGCATCATTCATGTGTGGTGGTATTTGACGGTCTTGAGACCCGTGTCGACTTATTGCTTTTAGATATGGTGGACTTTGACGCTATATTGGGGATGGACTGGTTGTCCCCGTATCATGCTATTCTGGATTGTCACGCCAAGACCGTGACCTTGGCCTTGCCAGATTTGCCCCGACTTGAGTGGAGAGGGACCTCAAGCCATGCCACCCGCAGTGTTATTTCGTATGTCAAGGCTTGACGTATGGTCGAGAAGGGTTGTCTAGCATATCTGGCGTATGTTCGCGACTCCAGCGCAGAGGTTCCATCTATTGACTCTGTTCCTATTGTTCGGGAGTTCCCCGAGGTTTTCCCTTCAGACCTGCCGGGTATGCCGCCCGACAGGGATATTGATTTTTGTATTGATCTGGCTTCGGTCACTCAGCCTATTTCCATTCCGCCATATCACATGGCCCTGCCAGAGTTGAAATAGTTGAAAGAGCATCTTCAGGACTTGCTTGATAAGGGTTTCATTAGACCCAGTGTATCACTTTGGGGTGCACCAGTGTTGTTCATGAAGAAAAAGGATGGGTCGATGAGGATGTGCATTGATTACCGGCAGTTGAACAAGGTGACGATAAAGAATAAGTATCCACTGCCGCAGATTGACGATTTGTTCGACCAGCTTCAGGGTGCGAGGGTGTTTTCAAAGATAGATTTGAGATCTGGCTACCACCAGCTGAGGATTAGGGCGTCTGATGTCCCTAAGACAGCATTTCGCACTCGGTATGGGCACTATGAATTTTTTGTCATGTCATTCGGATTGACTAATGCCTCAGCAGCGTTCATGGAGTTGATGAATCAAGTGTTCAGACCTTATTTGGACTTGTTCGTGATAGTCTTCATTGACGATATTCTGATATACTCCCGCAGTCAGGAGGAGCATGAGCAGCACCTCATAGTGGTTCTTCAGACCCTGAAAGATAGTCAGTTGTATGCTAAGTTCTCAAAGTGCGAGTTTTGGTTGAGTTCGGTCGCATTCCTGGGTCATGTCGTATCAGCAGCAGGTATTCAGGTAGACCCGAAGAAGATAGAGGCAGTCAAGAACTGGCCTCGACTAGCTTCAGCTGCGGAGATTCGGAGTTTCCTAGGGTTACCAGGTTACTATCGTCGGTTCGTGGAGGGTTTTTCATCCATTGCATCCCCTATGACCAGATTGACCCAGAAGGGTGCCCAGTTCAGGTGGTCGGACGAGTGTGAGGCGAGCTTTCAGAAGCTCAAGACGGCTCTGACTACGGCACCGGTATTGGTTTTGCCCATAGGTTCAGGGCCATATACGGTCTATTGTGATGCGTCTCGTATTGGGCTTGATGCAGTGTTGATGTAGGAAGGCAAAGTCATTGCCTATGCTTCGAGGCAGTTGAAGATCCACGAGAAGAATTATCCGGTTCATGATCTCGAGTTGGCAGCCATTGTTCATGCCTTGAAGATCTAGAGGCATTACTTATATGGCGTGACGTGTGAGGTTTACACTGATCACAAGAGTCTTCAGTATCTGTTCAAGCAGAAAGAGTTGAATTTGAGGCAGAGGAGGTGGTTAGAGTTTCTAAAGGATTATGATGTTACTATCCTATACCACCCGGGGAAGGCCAATGTGGTGGCCGATGCATTGAGCAGGAAGTCCGCCAGCATGGGTAGTCTTGCTTATATTCCAGTCAGCCAGAGATCGCTTGCTTTGGATGTTCAGGCCTTGACCAATCGTCTTGTGAGGTTGGATATTTCTGAGCCTAGCAGAGTGTTAGCTTGCACGGTTGCTCGTTCCTCACTATTAAAGCGTATCCGCGAGCGGCAGTTTGAGGATCCCCATTTGTGTGTCTTGAGAGACACGGTGCAATGTGGAGGTGCCAAGAAAGTAACCTTAGATGATGATGGTGTATTGAGATTGCAGGGGCGAGTTTCTGTGCCCAATGTTGATGGGATTCGAGAGTTGATCTTAGCGGAGGCCCACAGTTCTCGGTATTCTATTCACCCGGGTGCCGCGAAGATGTATCAGGATCTGAGGCAGCACTATTGGTGGCGTAAGATGAAGAAAGACATCGTTGTGCATGTGGCTCGGTGTTTGAATTGTCAACAGGTTAAGTACGAGCATCAAAGACCTGGTGGTCTATTTCATAGGATTGCACTTCCCGAGTGGAAGTGGGAGTGGATTACGATGGATTTCGTTACTGGACTTCCGATGACTCGGAAAAAGTCTGATGCAGTTTGGGTCATTGTTGATAGGCTGACCAAGTCAGCGCATTTTGTTCCTGTTGCAGCCACCTATTCGTCCGAAAGGTTAGCCGAGATTTATATCAGGGAGATTGTTCGCCTTCATGGGGTGCCGATATCTATCATTTCGGATCGGGGTACGCAGTTTACCTCGCTTTTCTAGAGAGTGGTTCAGCGAGAGTTGGGCACCCAGGTTGAGTTGAGTACATCATTTCATTCCCAGACGGACGGTCAGTCCGAGAGGACTATTCAGATTCTTGAGGACATGCTCCGAGCCTGTGTCATTGATTTTGGAGGCTCGTGGGACCAGTTTTTGCCTTTAGCAGAGTTCTCTTACAACAACAGCTACCAGTCCAGCATTCATATGGCTCCGTATGAGGCGTTGTATGGTAGGCGATGTCGGTCTCCAGTTAGATGGTTTGAGCCGGGAGAGGCTCGATTATTGGGTACGGATCTGGTTCAGGAGGCCTTGGACAAGGTCAGGATTATTCAGGATAGACTTCGTACAGCTCAGTCCAGACAGAAGAGATATGCAGACCGCAAGGTCAAAGATGTTGCTTTCATGGTTGGTGAGCGGGTATTGCTCCGTGTATCGCCTATGAAGGGCGTGATGAGGTTTGGGAAGAAGGGCAAGCTCAGCCCTAGGTTCATCGGTCCATTTGAGATTCTTGATCGTGTAGGAGAGGTGGCTTATAGACTTGCCTTGCCACCTAGCTTGTCATCTGTGCATCCCATGTTTCATGTATCTATGCTCCGGAAGTATCGCGGAGATCCATCGCACGTGTTAGATTTTAGCACTGTCCAATTGGACAAAGATCTGTTATACGAAGAGGAGCCAGTGGCTATTCTAGACCGGCAGGTTCGACAGTTGAGGTCGAAGAGTTTTCCTTCGGTGCGTGTTCAGTGGAGAGGTCAGCCTCCTGAGGCATCTACCTGGGAGTCCGAGTCCGATATGTAGAGCCGTTATCCTCATTTATTTCCCGACTCAGGTACTTCTTTCTTTTGTCCGTTCGAGGACGAACGGTTATTTTAGAGGTGGAGAATGTGACAACCCAAAGGGTCATCACCGTAATTTTTCCTTGTTCCGTGCTTCTGAGGCCTTGAAAACCTCGCTTTTAGTTGCCTCGATATTGCGTGCTCAGTCTGGGCGCGAAGCCGGAAAGCTTTTATGTTGAAATATGCGGATTTTGCGAGAAATTTGATGAATTTTGATATTTAATACGCATAATATTGACTTCGGTCAACATTTTGGGTAAACGGACTCGGACCTGTGATTCGACGGTCCCGGAGGGTTAGTAGAAAAATATGGGACTTGGGCGTGTGCCCGGAATTAAATTCCGAGGTCCCAAGCTCGAGAAATGAATTTTTGTGTGAAATTATTTTCTGAAATTAATTAAGGAAAATGAAGAAGAAGATTGATCAGAAAACTGTAGTATCGGGCTCGTATTTTGGTTTCGACGCCCGGTACGAGTCTTAAATATGTTTTAAGCACTATCTGTAAAGTTTGGCTAAAAACGGATGTCATATTACGTGTTTCGGACTTAAAATGGGGAATTTGAGTTTTTATGAAAGTTGAAATAAAATCATGTATTATGAGGCTTGATTCTATGTATATGATGTTATTTTGGTGATTTGATCGCACGAGTAAGTCCGTAAGGTGTTTTCGAGATCATATGAATGTTTGGTTTGGAGCCCCGAGGGCTCGGGTGAGTTTTGAGTAGGGCCCGGGAAGTCTTAGACTTAGAAAAATATATAGGTTCAGATGTTGCAGGCCCAGCGTGGCCGCGGCCATTTCCGCACGGTCCGCGCTGGCAGCCACGCGGCCGCGATGCTTTTCTGAGCGGTCCGTCTGGTAGGGTTCAGAGGGTCGAACAGCGCAGCCGGTCACCAAATCAGTGCGGTCCGCGGTGGGTGGGTACAGAGAGAGCCCACTTCTCCCCTCCCTCGGCGAGGCCGCGGCGCATTTCTGTGAGGTCCGCGCCAACCCCCAGAAAAATGTATAAATTCGGGATTTTTAGTCATTTTTCCACTTTTCAAAAACCCAAAACCTAAGAGGCGATTTTCCAAACAACTTTTCTTCTTCAAAACGATTGGTGAGTGATTCTAACTCATTTTCTTCACTTCTTAACATCTTTTAACATGATTTCAACTTCAAAACAAAGATTTTCATGGGGGAAATTGGGTGTTTTGGGTAGAACCTAGGTTTTCTACAAATTGAGGAGTTGGACCACAATTTGAGGTCCGATTTCAAAACAAATCATATATTTGGACTCGTGGGAGAATGGGTAACCGGGTTTTGGTCCGAACCTCGAGTTTCGACCACGTGGGTCCGGGGGTGTTTTTGACCATTTTGGGAAAAACCTTGTAAAATTTATTTTCATGCATGGGGAGTGATTCATTTAGTAATTATTAATGTGATTAAGTAACTTATGACTAGATTTGAGCGGATTGGTGGTGGAATCAAGAGGTAAAGCTATACTAGAAGCGTGAGTTGAGTTTGGAGCATTCGAGGTAAGTGTTTGTTCTAACTTTGGCTTGAGGGATTAGGATTTGGATGTTATTTGCTATATGTTAACTGTGGAGTACGGTGTATAGGCATGGTGACGGTTATCTATGCACCGGATTCTAGCATGACCGTGAGTCATAGTTGCTTTTTAATTCGAAAGATGTGAAACAGTTGAGTTAATTACTTGCTAATATAATTATGAAGTGATAGTTGAGAAGCGGATGAGTTAAAGAAGGAAGTGTGGTATTTTTCCCTTGCCAGGACTTATTGTTGATTTGTTCTCCCTTGCTGGGATGTTTAATCTTGTTGTATATTCCCTTCCCCGATTGGTTGCGACTGATGATTGGGTGAGGAAGAGCGATTATGCACGAAGGGTCTTTCCGTGCCATGTTTTAATAATTATGCACGAAGGGTCTTTCCGTGCCATGTCTCTAATTATTTGAGCACGAAGGGTCATTCCGTGCCTTGATGTGAGAGTTATATGAGGAAAAGCACGAAGCGTGATGCCGTGCACTATATTCGTTGGTCTTATATCTAAATTGTTATACCCCACAGCATGTCCCCTCCCTATTATCTATTTAAATTCTGTATATCTTTCCGTTGTTGCACATATATCTGTACAGGTTAATTGTGGTAGGTCCGGTCTAGCCTCGTCACTACCTCGCCGGGGTTAGGCCAGGCACTTACCAGCACATGGGGTCGGTTGTGCTGATGCTACACTTCTGTGCCCTTTTTGTGCACAGATTCGGGAGTAGCTTACGGACCGCAGTAGCAGTAGATTGGGAGTGTGCCTTCAGTCCAGAGACTCCTAGGTAGTTCGCTGGCGTTCGTGGGTCCTGAGTCTCATCTATTTCATTTCTGTTTGTTTTCATTGTATCGAAGCAGACTCCTTGTTTATTTTCTTTCTAACTCTTATTTGTAGTATCTTATAGTAGTCCGTGAGTATTGTGACACTAAATCTTGGGTAGAGGATGATGTTAATTTTCCGCATTTTCGTTCATTTAATATTAAATTAAGACTTCCGCTTGAATTTATTGTTTTTATTATTATCTTGTTGAAAATTAGTTGAAAAGGTATGTTAAGGCTGGCTTTCCTAGCTCCGACAGTAGGCGCCATCACGACTCCCGATGGTGGGGAATTCGGGTCGTGACACAAAACGACCCCGTTTTCAACCCTTTTCATCGGGGCCGTCGATTTCATTTGATCAGACGACCCTGAACTAGTCATTAGCTTCTCATATTTGTGTCCAAATAACCCTTACCCCCCAGTTCCAAATGGTCTCACTTCATCTTCCTCATCTAAAACCAAACCCAAACGCCACCCTAAATTCCCCATCGTCTTCGGTGGCGGCGCCACCCCAAACCGCTTCCAAAACTACATCCCATAACCCCCAGCCCTTCCTCTTCTTAAATTCCAAACCAACTCCCCCCAAATCCTTCTCCCTCGCCTCGAATTTGAGATCTCAGACCCAAGCCCTAAAACCCTAAAATCGTCTTACCCTCGAATCTGTAGCATGCAAAACTTAGACCTCTGAGTTTTCAAAGTTTTGAAGGTTTGATTTAACATCAAAATTAATGTTGTTCATTTGTTCTTGACAAAGAACAAGCGATTAACATTGGTTTTGGTTAAATCAGAGTGTCTTGTGATTATTCAAGTTAATTAGGTATTTTTTTTTCTTTCATTTTATTTTTCTGCCTACTTCTGTGTTTCTTTCTTTCATTTTCCTTTCTTTTTCTACCGTCGTTTCTTCATATTCCTCTGCTCCTTAGGATCTTTTTTTTATTGTGTTTGTTTTGTTTTCCGGCTATCTCTTTAGTTTCCAACTTCTGTTCATCTAAATGGTTGTTTATTTATTTGCTCCATGTAATTAGGATAAGTTAAGCTTAGGGCACCAATTTGTCAAGTCTTGTTTTCATTTGTTGTGATTGATTTTCAGCATGTTTAGATTCTATTTCTAGTGATTTTTATTTTTGACTTTTTTTTGCTTAATGGTTTGTTTATTAGGAAAAATTGAAATTGCATGTTATTTGTTTGTTGTTATTGGTCCCCTGACTAGGTTTAATTCTCTAGGGATGGCCTTTTGACCGAGAATTCTGGACTCATTTTAGATTTAAATGTTCTTGTGTGTGTTTAATTTCAAGTTCATTAATTCATATTTAGTTATAGGTTTAGAGTGAATCGATATATATCTTCTTGATCTTCACTTTTCCTTTGATTCTGGATTTTTGTGTCAGTCCTAGCTTATTAATTGGTAGGAACTTTTAGGGTCTTAATTGCACAAAGAGGAAACTTGAGCGGTCTGTTTGAGCGATTGGGCAAGTGTAATAGGATAAGAACCAGCTCAAAGGTTCTAGATTACAGGACATATATCCTCATTTGGTTAGCTGAAGTGCTGAGACCAATGAGAAAAAGAAAGTTGTCCATTTTCTGTTAAGAAAAGATGCCCTGTGAGGGGAATTTTAGAAAAAATCCTATTCCTTTGCCTTGGAGGGCACACAACATATTTCTGTTGAATAAGTAAGGCCCACCCCTCACTCTTGGGACACACACTCACACCCTAAAATGACTGAAAAATTCTCTACATTATTCTTGGTCAAAAACTGCTTGGAACTACACTGTGGGATACACTATTAGGGTCATTTTAACACCTCAAAAACCTCTTGTCTGATCTGGGTTCAAAAAATATGATTTGAAAGAACTTGAATTTGCTGAGTTTGCTGAGTTTGCTGAGCTGATTCACTACTGATGTTTGTCACACCTCCTTTTTCCGCCCCCGCGGGGGGCGTAGGGAGTTTTTCCAATTAAAGGACAATCGAAACGGGATTTGTTTATTTATTTCAAGTCACCACTTGGGAAATTTAGGGTGTCCCAAGTCACCAATTTAATCCCAAATCGAGGAAAATATTCGACTTTCCAAATGAAGTCTGCGAACCAGAAATTCTAAGTAAGGAATTCTGTTGACCCGAGGGAAGGTGTTAGGCACCCCGAATCCCGTGGTTCTAGCACGGTCGCTTAAACTGTTGTAATGGCTAAAATATCTGATTTTAATACATGTTCAAAAACTATAGTACAATTTTAACTTTTAACCGCTTTTATTGTTATTATTATTATTTTTACAAGAATGTGAACATTGTTTAAAACATGTCTTTGGATTACGTCACATGAAATGCACCCGCAATCCGGAACACATTTTATTCACTGTTTTGGGATTTGGATTTGGGTCGCAAAAATGCGCACCCGTGTTTAAGAATGTATTATTATTAACATCGTGCCTAAAGCGATTAACGTATTATTATTTATGGGTAAGACCGTGGAATTCACTAAACAGTCCATCTCGAATTCTAAATACTCAATTAAACATTTATCGAGGGCCCCACAATTGGTGCATTTTATTGGGCGAGGCTCATCTCATTTTATTTTTAAAGGACAATCCTAAAATGCCTACATTTTTCTCTTATTAAATTTGTCTCTACAAAATAAAAGAGAAAATATCTTAAATTATTTACATACTTTATAGATGGATTTTGAATATGATTCATAAATCTGAAATTGATGCAAACCGGACAGTCTGTTGCTACTGCGGGCCCAGGCCTAACGTGTATGACTTAAAACTAGACCTGGGCCGTCTTATTCACATGTTGCTACCCAGTTACATTATACGAGGCATGTTCTCAGTTTGTCAAATTAAAAAAAAACTTAGCAATCTAATTTTAATCCTAAACCATTTACATGCTGAAATTAACCAATATTATTTAACTAAACAATATTACTACCCAGTTCCTACTAGATGGCCTATTCGTTTGATGACTCGACGAAGTTACTACACCATTTGCTAACTACATGATTCTGATTTTTTGCAAGTTAAATAATTTGTACATACAAATAAAATTCAGAATATAATTAAAACAAATTTAGAATTTAAACTCTTCATTTTTCGTATTCATGCTTCATATTTCAGATTACAATAATCAGCGTGTCAGTTGTGTACCTGATATTGGAAGCAAAAGAAAATGAAGATGAGAATCAGCAGCAGTAATAACAATATAGCACAGCAACAATAGTCCAGCAGCAGTAACAACCCAGGAACAGAGTTTGCAAACCGGTGGAGTATTAATCCCAAAACAAAAGCTTCAAGCTTTGATGACACAACAAATTAATGCTAATTTCAAACAATGAAAGAAAGCAGAAGATTTTTTTTTGTTTTTTTTATATTTTTTGAAAGTTTAAATATTTTTCGGAATTTTCTCTCTCTTAAATGTTCAGCCCTTTTTTTCTCTCTTATTTTCTTTTTTGTTCTCCTCCCTCTTTTGTATCTCTCTTTAATCTTCTTCAAGACCTCTATATATAACCCTGACCCTTTAATCAATTAAAATCAATCAATTTCTCCTACCAAAACCATTATCTTCTCACTCATCCCCATTACATTAAATAAATATATCAACCCCACCCCGTTATATTTTGTTCCCCATGCTTCACTAAACAAATACAAGATTCCTCCCCACTAAATTTTGTCTTGTCCCCCCTTTATATTAAACAATTATATCACAACCCACCCCATTACATTTTGTCCCCCATGCTTCACATAAAAAAATTACAAAAATGTACAATTCCTAAACTACCCCTCCGACCTTACTGAAATTATCAAACTACCCCTGAACGTACTGCAAATTACCAAACTACCCCATCAGCTATAACAAATCAATTAATCACACTCAACCAAAATATAGCCAATATGACCAATTTCTACACAAATTTAAACAACAAATCACATGAACATGATTTCTTCAACATTTCAACAACAAATCACATGAACACAAATTGAACAACAAAGAACAACTAAAATTTGATTGAACAATATTTTTTTAGCAACAAACAATCCTATTTTCAGATTCAACAACAACAATAACAAACAAGTATATTCAGATTTCTAAATTCAATAATATTGAACTTAAAATCAACTCTAACAACATTACAACAAACAATTCCTATATTAAACTTTAAATAAGATTATGAGACAAATTCAAGAAATAATCATAAGTGATAAACAAGAAATCAAACTATACAAATTTCGGATTCAAGATCAACCAAACAAAGTATGAACATGAATGAATCTATTTTTTAAAACAACAAACATGACGGATTAAATGACTCAAACAACATTAATAATTTCTGGAAAATACATAACAACATGAAACAAATTGAAGAAATAATCAATTAAAACTTCAATTTGAATCTAACAAACATTAAACTAACAATCCTTTTTTTTACAAAAATGAATAAAATTAACATGAAATAAACATGAAAAACAACTAATTAATTTCCCATTTGAATCTGAAAATTAAATTAACAAAACACATGAACAAACTAAAAATTAATTCAAACGATAGACATGAACAAAACAAGGATCGAACATTTATCGATTTTTTACTTCGAGAAATATAAAAACGAAATATGGACAAAAATAAAACTCAAAACCAACTATGCCTTTCCTGAATCCAAGCTTAATTACTTGCGAAGCTTACTTACATTTTGGCTTTCATGGCTGAAGATAAAAATAACTAGTTGCAAATAAATCAAATGATCAACAATCCGAAGCTAAAATATTATCCATACGACTTGTCAGACATCAACGAAAAAGGGACAATATCATCATCTTAGATTTTTCATTCTCGACCAAATAAAGATAATTAACAAAAAAGGAATAGGAATAAGAGGAGAAGATACAGTAGGAATTTTCATGTAGAAGCCGTGGGAAGCAGTTGGAGAAGGAAGCAGAACAGTAGCAGCGGCGAAGCAGAAACGGAAGCACGGAGGAGCTGGAGGTCGACGAACCATTCGTCGTCGATGACTGGATGTAGCAGCTGGTCGTTTGGACTTAAGGTTGAAGGCAACCATGGATGTCGAGCTCAAACTCGAGCTTGACGTCGAACGACGAAGATGAAGCCGTGATGGTGGTCGTTTGGTCGGAGACGGAGGCAGCGGGCAATCCATGGCTGCGTGATGAAGAGGAGGGTAGCCATTGATGCTAAGGAGGGGAGCTTGAGGAAGAAGAAGGAAAATGAGGGGGGGCGGATGGTTTAGATCTTTTTTAGGGTTTTCTTTTGTTTTGTTTTGTAAAAATGTAAGATATTAGGGGTGTTGGGTCTTTGGGTATGGATTGGGTCGACCCGGTTTGAAATGGACTGGGTCGTTTGGGAAGATTGGGCCATTTTTTGGGCCTGTGGCTTGAATTAGAAGAAGAGGCCCAATTCCGACTTTCTTTATTTTTTGCTCTCTTTTCTTCTTTTATTTTTCTAAAACTAAATTATAAAAATACTTAACTTATTATTAAGAACTAAATTAAGTTATAAAAGTGCAAATTAACTCCCAATAACAATTAACGCACAATTAAGTAATAATTAAGCATAAAATTGTATATTTGGACATTAAATGCTAAAAATGCAAACGATGCCTATTTTTGTAAATTTTTATTTTTTTGTAAACAAACTTAATTACTAACAAATTGTAGAATTAAATCCTACATGCAAAATGCGACATATTTTTGTATTTTTTATTAATTTAGCAAATAAACATGCACAGACAAATACAAATAATTATTCAAAATATCACAAAATATCACAAAATTGCACACCAAGGAAAATTCTTTTATTTTTTTGAATTTTTTTGGGAGTAATTCTCATATAGGGCAAAAATCACGTGCTTACAATGTTCATCCCCCACTCTCATTGCTTTTCTCTTGATTTTCAGGTACCTTTTGGACTATGGATAACACATGCAGTGTAACATGAAATTTGAATAGGGGAAATATGATGAACACCAGTGTCTTTTGTTGAATTTTATTTCTTATTCTTCAATCTCATTCATGGCTTGTAATATTTTAGTTCTAGGTGCATTTTGTTAGTCTGTTTCATGTTATGGATGTGGTGTCCTAGTGTTAATATGAAATTTAAGCTCTCTGAGTCTCTTGGTAGTTGTTAATTTGGTTTAAACTTGCTAGGGGGGAGGAAATGCTCCAGGTCATTTGCAGTAAGGGTTTAAGCCTTATGTTGAACTATTCTTGGTCTGTGTTCGAGTATGTATAAATTTGACTTGATGTTTAGATTCAAGTTTTGTCATATGACAATCTCATGGGGTTTTTGTTGCTATTATGTGTGTCAAAAAGGGTTTAATTGAGGTTTGAATTTCATGCAATTGTCTATAGGCTATCTTGGGACTGATTTAAATATGAATACCGTACGGCTTAGCCTCTCATGTCACTAGTGCAATTCAATTCAAATAATGTTACTCTTAGGCATGTAGTATGTTGTGATAACTTTTAAAGTTTTCTTTTTCTCTCTTGTGTCATGTTGCTGAGTATTGATGAAAGTCGAGTGGGCTCAGTGGTGTCATTGAGTTTCAAGTACTACTCACGTTTTGGTAAGGACTCGATCTCGAGTCTCATGCTCCTCAGCCTTGGCTTTTCATGAGGTTTGGATCCCCTTTGGGCCTGGACCTTGAGGCCGCTCCGAAATGGGGAGATTTGCGGCCCTACAGTCCCCTTGGGCTTGTGTTCGCGCCCAGTTCCCCTTTTACTTTGATGTGGAAGCTTGCAAAAAGATACTTGGGTCAGCTGCCAATTTAGGCCCTTCAAACAACCAAGTATCTGACCTCTTTCAACACTAGTTCGCTAATTATTAAGTTTGGTTTAAACATTAGCCTAACAAAAATTTTAAATTCCTTTAAGTTTTTTAATTAATCAATCAGCCCCTTTGAAATTAGACTTGAGGTGTGCCATATTAAGCAAGCTATAATTTATGGCTCTCAAAAGATAAGTTCAAATATCCTTTGAAAATTAAACTCGAGGTGTGCCATAAGCAAAATTAGATAACCCATGGCCCTCGAATAATTAATACTAACTCTTTAAAATCGGGGCGTGCCATTAATTGAATTTTCCATGGCCCTCGCAAACGTTGTTATTAATTTGAAATTTCGTAGTTGCTTTAGGCGCGCAATTTAAATTGATTTCCTTTATCTATTAAATTCGGGTGTGCATTTCATGTGACCCAATTTTAATTCTCAACAACGTTAAATAGAATGTGTCGTGGGTCGCGGGTGCATTTCATGTGGCGTGGTTCAAGGCATGTTTTAAATGAGTTTGAATCTTCCTAAAAGTGTTTCAAATAGTTAAAAGCGGTTAATAAGTTGAAAATGCACCATAGGCTAAAATGTGTAATTAAAATCAGATATTAGGCCAATTTTAATAGTCTGAGCGACCGTGCTAAAATCACGAAACTCGGGAATGCCTAACACCTTCTCCCGGGTTAACAAAATTCCTTACCCGGATTTCTATGTTCGTGGACAGTAAAACAGAGTCAATCTTTCCTCGATTCGAGATTTCAAACTGGTGACTTGGGACACCATAAATTATCCCAAGTGGCGACTCTGATTCTTAAATAATAATCCTATTTTGATTGTCACTTTAATTGGACAAAACTCCCTTATAGCCTTTCAGGGTAGGAAAAAGGAGGTGTGACAGCTCTGGCGACTCTGCTAGGGACAAGAACCCAGAATTTCTGGTTCAGGGTTCAAGAATTCGAGCTTAGAATAATTGTTATATTTATATTTATTTATTATCTGGTTTTATTTACATGCTTGGGCCTAATGTGCTAAATATTGCTTTTTACCGCTTTGATATTGTTGAACTGTATATAAATTGTTATGAATCTCTCCTCTCTCTGAGTCTTCTAAATCATCTGGGAAGTGTGCACTTCGTGTGACTTCTTTTCTGTTAGATTCATATCCCAACTTTAGAACAAGGTTCGGACAAGTTGCAAAGCCGATGAAGCTTCTGTATTCCCGGTACGCTGCACCCCCTCGGCTAGAGCTGCCCGCTCGGGTGAGCCAGGTCTAGAACAAATACACCCAAGTTTTAAACCTAGAATAACTCAGCCTCATGCCGGATCCCTAGTAGGAACGCTTGCTTGCATCATGTGCATTCTGACTTTGGGGACTCAACACAGAGGTTGGGTCCGTCTAGGACAGGTGCACCTGAAATCAAAAGACCATCCTGATGCATTTTTCTTGCTACTTGCGCATTTATTTGATTTGGGTTGCATGTTGACCGGCTTCTAGAATAAGGGAGAAATGGAGAAAAACCAAATTGAGGTGAGAGAGAGGAAATTACCCGCATGTGAAAAACCTGGTGTCCAAAATACCCCGAAACTCTGCCGAAATTTTCGAAAAAAAGCTACTTCAAAAGTTTGTGTTTTTTTGTTGCGTCAAAATTGGCCGATTTACGCAAGTTTGATTCCCACCGGATGTGGGATACGTAGGCAACCCTCATCGGGTCCAACTCCTTTTGCAAAAATAACCCCAAAATTTGAAGTGTCGCTGTTTTGTCTTAAATAAATTAGGTGGCGTCATTCTTGTCCAACATAGCCGGAAATGCCCCAAAAGGCGCCGGAAGGTTGTTTTTGCAAGAATAGCCACTTAGGGTCCTTTTTCAAAAAAAAATTGGTTGGTTAACAAAGATAGCCCTAAAACATTTTTTTTGTTGTTTCTCTCTTGAGGTGCTGAAGGGCTGTATTCGCAAGAATATTTTGTTCTAAATTTTGTGAAAATGGGTGTTTTTATCTTGAGTCAAAGTAAACCACAGTCTTTTAATCAATCAGCTTAAAGAAATGTGCAGAATGAGCACAATTGAAAATGAACCTTTCACAATCCGCGAGGAAATCCCGTTAGAACTACATATGTGGTGGCATGATTTGGGGGAAGTCAGCAGGAAAACTATAATAAAAGCTTTGAGTGGTCTTGTTGGGCTTCTGAAGATTAAGCCGAGGAAGGATGTAATTGAGGCTTTGATACCCTTCTGGGACCCAGCACACAATGTGTTCCATTTTGCTGATTTTGAGCTAACTCCTACGCTGGAGGAAATAACGGGCTACACTGGTTTTAGTGGGAATCTCAGAAATCAATACCTGGTGGAACCTAGAATAGTGACTCCCCATAAGTTTCTGGATCTACTAAGCATCAGTCGGGAAGTTCAAGACGGAAACTTGGCTAAGGGATTCTGCACATTCTATTTCTTGTACCGACTTTACGGGAATCCCTGCAGTTTAGAGATGCCAGATACCGATCTTACTCATTCGGAAAACAAAGAAAAGTGGGAAGCTCGGCGGGGATTGGCTTTTATAGTGGCATTCTTGGGTGTTTTTATTTGTCCAAGAAAGGATGGAAACATAAAATTTGGGCTTGTGGGAATAGCCGACTTCATGAATAAAAAGGCAAATGGCACCATTGTACCAATGATCTTGGAGGAGATTTACCGAGCTCTAACCATATGTCGAGAAGGAGGAAAGTTTTTTGAAGGATGCAATATACTCCTATAGCTTTGGATGGAGGAACATCTTTGCCACCGTCTAGGGTACATGAACTATGGCATGGCCGGTCTTGAATGCATTGAAAAACATGAACAACGGGTGGAGGGCTATGAGTTCCCGGATGGTACGGAAGCATGGTTTGCACACTTGAGCTCCCTGACTGCAAACAAGATTGAATGGACATTCGGGTGGCTCTTGGTCAATGAAGTCATTTATATGTCGGTCGAGGTGTATTTTCTTCTATCGATGGGTCTCCGGAGCATTCAGCCCTATGCCCCGCACAAAGTTCTACGCCAGTTAGGCAGGTACCAGACCATCCCACATGATGAGGATTTAAGTCGGCAGGTCATTGAATTGGAACCAAAAGCTGCTTTCCCAGAAGAAAGGGTGCGTCGAATTTGGCATCAATGTAGGTTCTTAGAGCCAAAGACTCAGGTACGAGATCTATCCAGAGGTGAGCTGGAGCCTAGTTACGCAGCTTGGTATGGTAAAAGGTCCCAAATCCATCTAGAGCCCGAACGACCCGCAAAAAGGCCCTATGTCCAACAATTCACTGATAGAGCGCATGAGCAATGGGATTGGTTGGCAAAAGAGGAAAACTACAGAGCTACCATAAGCAGATTGGAGGGACTGATCCGGGATCTTAAATTTGACAAAAGTGTACAAGCCGCGGATGATGAAGGGGAGAAGAAGAAATTGGTTCAAGAAAAAAGGCACTTCGAGCACAGATCTGAAAAATGAGAATAGCTGCTGAAAATTAGGAAAGGAGCCGGAAGGATGAAAGACTCATAAGTAGCCTCAAGAGGAAAATAGCTGAGTGTGAGGATGATCTGGAAAAATCCGAGGGTAATCTGGCGAAAGCCCGGGCATAGTTAGTGAAGAACGCAGAGGGGCGAGCAGAGTTTGTCCGACAGTTGAAAAGGAAATACGAGGGAACAACCACCAAGTTGAAGAAGAGGCTAACTACCCTCGAAAATGAGATGGCCAAGCAAGATAAGAACTTTAAAGCATAAAGGGAACATTGCTATGCATAAATGTCCCAACTGGAGGAAGATATGCAACAGTTGCAAGGTCAAAACCATCATGATGCCCAGGTGCTAGAAGCTAGGTCTCAGTAGATAGGGCGTTTGCTCCAAGAAAAGGGTATCATCAGGGAGAGGGTTAGAGCAATTGCTGACTACATCGTCATGAAGTGCCATGAATGTGAAGACATAACCAGAACCACCTTCTTTGCCACGGTAATGACCTTTGTTCGTCAAACAATGAGTGTCCTGGAGCATCTTCAAGGGGATCTTGCGCATAAGCCCATGGCGAAACCGACTGATGTCCCGCGAGCCCCTGGAGCAGTTGAGGCATTGATGTATTCATGATTTTCATTCGTGTCTATATTTTCATTTTCTTTGTTGGAGTCGGTTAGTCTATTTTCGAGTCTGTATTTTCATCTTTTTGTTGGAGTCTGTTAGTCCCCTTTTTCGAGTCTATTAGTTCTGTAGGACGAGTCATTGTAATCAAGATGTTTTTATTTTATGAAAAATTTAAAACCCCAAAATATTTTTTTACACCTATCCCAAGAACTACACTTGGTCTGATTCATGCGGCGTCATGATACGTAGGCAATTCCCATAGGATTCGATCATAACCATGAAATGAAAAAAAAGAAGAAGAGAGAAAACAAGAGAATTGTGGAAGGGAAATAATAGCAAAACACGGGAGAAAAATGAGGGAATAAAAGAAAAACAAGAAGCAAGCAAAGAAAAGCAGGAGTGAAAAAAAAGAGAGGAGTTGCAAAATGAAAATTATGGAAAGTCGGGATGACGCAAGCAACCGATCAAATACATAGTATAAATGGTTAACTACTTAGGTACATTGCATCCCTAACGTGCGGTTGCCTATCTGTTAAGCCCTAATCACTAACAAGATTGTTGTTGTCATCAAGTCCAGGCAGGTGGTTAGTTTGTTTGGCATTCTGGCAACTCACCCGTACAACACCAGGTCCAAAGACAAGTTGATCATGGCTAACCAAAAACTGGATGCAAGTGTTATTGACCCGACAAGAGAGGGGGAAGAGTCCGATGTTAATCTGAAAGAGGAGTTGTATAAGCTGAAACAACATATGGCAGAGAAGTACCAAGCATGGGTAAAAGGGCATCCACCACCATCCTACCCAACCAACCCTGCTTTCGTCCCGCCACTGGCTCAGTCCCAAGAACCTTCCACAGTTGATTTATCTCCAGGCTTTCCCATTTACCACCACTACCAAGGCACTACTTCCCAAACCCTACAAGCTCCACCACCCAAACCAGTCTCATACCCCCCTCCACTAGCCACCCCTGTTTTCGTGGCACCCCCACCCGCTACACTTCATCGATCCTCCAGTAGGCCCTTATTCCAGACCCAGGATAACCAATACTACCCCCAGAGCCTACTTTCAAGGCCCCAGAGTCTTGCTCCTATACTCCTCGTTTCGACCTCCCTGTCGAGACTAAGAAACCACCTAAGAAACCAGAGCAGGAAGAGATGTTCAGGAAGGTTAGAAGTCTGGAGCAGTCATTTAGGAACATGCAGGGATTGGGAGGCCAGGTGAGCGTAGCCTACAAGGATTTGTGTCTATTACCCGATGTTCAGTTGCCTGTGGGATTCAAGATGCCGAAGTTTGATTTGTATGACAGGCACGGAGACCTGGTGGCCACTTGAGGGGATTCTGCAGTAAAATGAGAGGAGCTGGTGGGAAAGATGAGATGTTGATAGCATACTTTAGCCAGAGTCTGAGTGGTTCGGCATTGGAGTGGTACACTCGTCAGGATCACAACAGATGGTATACCTGGGAAGATTTGGCCCAAGCATTCGCCCGTTATTTTCCGTACAACATTGAGATTGTTCCAGACCATTTGAATTTCACTAAGATTGAGAAGAAGCCTAGTGAAAGTTTCAGAGAATATGGCTTCCGCTGGAGAGAACAAGCGGAAAGAGTTAACCCCCCCCCCCCCGATGGAGGAAAGCGAAATGGTAAAGTACTTTATGTAGGCTCTAGACCCCACTTACTTTCGCCATCTAATACCGGCCATAGGCAAATCGTTCAACGAGGTAGTAAAGATGGGTGGCATAGTGGAAGAGGGGCTTAAATCAAGTAAAATCATGAGTTACTCGGCTATCAAGGCAACTACCCAAGCCATTCAAAACGGTACTGGGGGAGTGATTGGAAAGAAGAAGAAAGAAGATGTGGCAATAATTGATTCAGGATCATGGTTTAGACCCAGGGGCCCGTCACACCAATATACCCATCCTCGACCCCATCACCAAACCTACACTCAAACCTCATATAATCCACCCCAACACTACTTCCCGTCCCCAAACCCTCATATTTCTATCCACCACGCCCAGACATATACCCAACCTCCTGCCTACGCACAATGGCGTGCCCCAGCCCCACAGAACACCTACCCAGCTCCACGAAATGCTTACCCACCCCCACGAACCTACCGAAACCCTGTCGGCCCAAGTTTTCGACCCAATCCAGCATTCAAAAATGAGAGGTTGCAGCGAAAGAAAACTTTCACCCCATTGGGAGAATCTTATACCAGTTTATTCCATATATTGAGGCAGTTGGATATGCTGAGGCCAATTGAGTCGAAATTGCCAAACCCCCCCTCCAAAGAATCTTGATTACTCTGTAAGCTGTGAATATTGTTCTGGTACTCCAAGGCATGATACGGAGAAGTGCTGACACCTAAAAAATGCCATCCAGGAGCTTATTGACACAAACCGGATTGAGGTCCAAACTCTAGAGGCACCCAACATCAACCAGAACCCATTACCAACCCATCAGGAAATAAACATGAATGAGATAGTACATAAGTGAGGGGAGCCCAAGAAGCCTTCACAGACCATCATGATGATTCAGTTCAGTAAGGTCAAGCCAGTTAAAAAATCAATAGTTGAAGGATCAGTGAACAAGTTAAGCAGGGACGGTGAATCATCTGTGTTAGTCAAGGAAGGATCCCCTAGTGATGTTGCGGCGAAGCAAGAAAAGTCAAAAGTGGTTGTACCGGGAGTGAAAAACAAGCCTATCTGCCCGTATGGATCCCGTCATCATCAAGCCTGTAACCCAGCTACCGGTAATCAGCACCAAAGTCATCCCATGGAACTATGAATGAGTGATATTGACATATAAGGGAAAGGAAGTGAAAGAAGAAGTCAATGAGGCCCAGGGATTAACTCGTTCGGGGAGATGCTTTGCCCCGGAAGAGTTAAGGAAAGCTAAAACATCCAGAGATAACCCAGTTTTGGTGAAGAAAGCAGTGACTGAAGAAGAGGCGAAGGAGTGTTGATACCCAATTATTCCCTATATTTTTTAATATGCAAAATACCTTCAAAATAACATATATATACATATATAAGTATGTCCAAATATTTTATTATTTTTTCATAATTTTAAAGGTTTTTTAAATCAATTTATTTCCCTCTTTTATCCATAAAAACCCAATAATTATTTCCAAAATTATTATTTTGGTAATTCATTTATTGGTCTTTTATATTTATGCTAAAATATAGCTAAGGCAATTTTTGCATATTTGTTACAAATTTATTTAGTATTTTTTAGCTAAATTATATATAATTGCAATATTAGCCCTTTTAAGATTCAATTGTGTTTTATATTCATAAAATTAAGTCCTGTATTTTTAAACTATTAATTATACGTTATAAATGATGTTAGTGCTTTCAATTTATTTCCAAAAATTAATTTACTATTTTTATAATTTTAAAAGGGGGAAATTAGCTATTTAAATAATAGCCAAATTACATTTCAATTTTAGCCTAAATCTGACCCCAAATTACACCCAATTTCCCCGGCCCAATTCCCATTCAAACTCGACCCCTAACCCAATTAAATGACCCAACCCGGATTCCCCTACCTACCCTCTTTAATCCAGCCCGTTGATCATTCTAATCAACGACCAATATTCGCCCTTTCCATTTTTAACCTTAAACGACCCCTTACCCTACCTCATTCTTCACCAAACACCGCCCTTGAATCCCTCTTCTCTCAATTCTCTCTGAAGCTTCACATTAACCCTAGCCACCGACATCTAATCCCACCCTAATCTACCTCAACCCCTGCCTAATCCATGGTCTCTCATGGCCATTAGAGATGTGTATTGACCCCTGGGTGTTTGTTTCTTTGTTTCCGTGGTTTCATGGCCAGTCCTCTAAGGAATCTGGTCCAGTCCTTGCCCAACCTTCATCTCTAGTCTTTCTCCGGCCAGCCATGGCCGTTCGAGTCAGATCCTTGACTCTCCTGGTTAGATCGGTAACTTTCAAGGTCTTTCTCACCTTTTCTAGGTTTTCCTAAACCCTAATTTTTAAGATCTTTCAATTTTCTTCAGATATACCTTAGATCCATATATTAATCTCTTAAGTGTTTTCTCTAAGGTTCTTCGACTTTTCTTTCAAAACGAATTTTTTTTTGACGATTAGGGTTTTCCTTTAAGTTTAAAAGATCTCTTCTCTGATTTTAATGTTGTTTGTGATTTTGCTATGTTTAAAACGATTTGCTCATGTTGTTCTTCTATCTATTTCAGCATGCTAAAAAAACCTAGTTCCTCTTAGTCTCATCCGAGTTCTGAAATTGTTTGTCTAAATGTGTGCTTATTTTAAGTTCTTTGTTTCTAACTCTCTTCTCCTTTTTGACTTATCTGATTTGAGTTCTTTCCATCTCTCAAACTCGACTACTGTCGAAGCCCTAATTTCTTAAAAGGGGTTTTTCTCACTTATTACTGTTGTGAGACCTTTACCTTTTTCTGACTCTCTTTACCTGTTACTATGTTCTTCTTCACTATTGATTCTATGTGACTACTTGACCTACCTGACTACTGTGCTTCGAATATTTTCCTTACTACTGAATCCTAGCTTATTTCTGCCACTGTTGTATGTTTGTGTTATCTTTTTTGCCAATGCGTCTGGTGCTTCTGTTCACTCTATTTATATATTGAAGTTTCTTCCTTGTTTGATCATGATCTTGTGACTGATTACAAAAGCTTTTCTTTTATGAACCCTAATTTCACTCGCTTGTTTAAAATTAATTGATTTCTTTCCCATTACTGTGATGTTTTACCTTGCTGAATCCTTTACCAAAATAAGCATATTTTGTACTTAGACTTGATTGTTTACTTCATGCTTTTACTGCCCCCTTATATGGAAATAATCAATTTATCCCAAAATTAATTTCTTTCCTTAATTAAACCTACTACTACCCATTAAATAGTTATTCCTTAATTAAAGAGAATCACTTGTGTTAATTGATTCTGACTTGTGATTGTTTCCATGTTTGTGTTAAGACTTTACTTATTACCTTACTTTTTACTAGTTTTCAAAGCTATAAATACCCTGCACCCCCTCTTCTTTCAGAGACACGAACAATTGAGTTCAAGAACACACGCTTACACTCACAACTTTCTCTCTTTTCTCTACTATTACTTGTGCTACTACTTTGTCTAGCCGACTGAAAGCCAAGTCTAGGCTGTGGAAATTTGCTTACTTTTCCTTTCTGCACTTTGCTTCTCTACTGGTACGTCCTAGTTAATTTTCAAGCATCAACAACAACATGTTTCTTTAATTGTTCCAACTTCACTCATTCTTGCCTACTTTTGCTTATGTTTCTGCAATCAAGTTACATTACTAGCATGTCAAAATATGTTCCCTTCCCCTTTTAAATTAATGATCTCCTACGTGTATGAATCCCAAACCCCACATCCCCTCTATGTGTTTGTGTTCTCTGGCGGGTTTGTAGGCATGCCAGCATCATCTATTGTTGTGCATGACCAAACCTGACCCTTTCTGGGGTCATATGTTTCATGCAATGTATTCCCAAAACCTCTGACCCTTTTGTGTAACTGCTGATTCTGTGTAGTTTGAGTTTTACTACTACTGTTTTCAAATCACCCCTGCCACTTACTATTTCCCAAACTATTTTAAATAAATCTCTGTATTCTGCACTTCCACTATATTCTTAGAACCTAGGTTCTGCCCCTCTTGTGTGAGCCTTGCCTTGGGACCCCTTGAGCTCCCTCTGAATTTGGACACATAAGGGTTAGCCCCTCCACACTACACTCATTTCTGTCTGGGTATGCAACCTGGGTGTAAGCACTGCCGGGGTCCCTTGAGACCCTTAGGGAACTTTGACACACTCAGGTTTGAGAAAGGCTTTGAGAACGTTGGCATTTGAGGTAGTTTATTCCATAACTCAGAGAGGAAGTCAAGAATCAGGTTTCCTATGGTTGTAACTTCTTATTTTGCACTATTCTGATGTAATTTAGTCATTTTTGGTCTGTAATAATTTGTAACAAATATTGGGGGCTGGCTAGTGAAAAGGAATGGGGTGATTATGAATGCTTTAGCTATTAGAAGGGTAGATAATATGCCTATAGGATCTATTTAATAAATTCTGCATGTTTTACTTCCACACTTAGACATCATACCTATAGGACCCAAATCAGCCTTTAATATTTTGATACCATGCTTGTAGGAATAAAAATCAGCAATAATAGAGATCATGTACATAGGATCTGAAACTAGTTTAGTTAAAAATCAGTTTGACTCGTACTGTTCTGAATCAGTTTAAACAACCTACTCCTTTTATTAACACGGTTTAGAAAGCATTCCTATAGGATCCAAATCGCTCGTTTAAAACTGTTTACTGCTCTGCTGCATTCCTAATCAGTAATAGATATCATGCTCATATTACATCACCAATACACACTTAGGCAAGCCTATGTAATAATGATAAAATTGAATCCGCCTTTATTAATTAGCAATGGCTACAACCAGCAGGTAGGCCTGATTTGGACTTCTTATCTGAGTTATGTAATAAATTGGTCTGCTTCAACAATTAAAACACCCTGTGTTAGTACCTTTAAATTGTGACCCTAATTGTGTTTAAGTAATTCTATTTATATGCATTGTTTGAGAAGGTATACATGAGCCTCATAACTACTTATATGTTTCCCTCTAAATGCAGTCCTACGTGTATTGTATGTCGCCTAGTCTATTAACCTTTAAACCTAAGAGTCAACCTAAAATCCTCCCTCTCATAGGAATAGTAGTCCTAAATTCCTCCGGGACTGATAGGAATGGGACGGGTAATAGCATGCAATAGAGGTTGATACCAATCCGCGCTTTAATACCTTAATGGGGTGGGGAAGGGTAGATATGGATATGATGACCGGTGCGCTAATACCACGTGTATCCCCTCTCCTGAGGAGTGTCATACCGGGTATCGCATTGATGTGATACATATTATAAATAAACCTAGGACTCCCTTTTTCTTTTTTATATTCTCAAGTATTTGTAAAACTGCAACTCCTTTTCAAAATTCGCCTTTTAATAATTGTTTTTAAACTCTTATGTGTTCAAACTTAAATCCCCTACTATTTGAGCCTATACTTGCCTATTTGCTAATTGTACAAAATTCACAAAAATTGTCTTGCTGGGAACCATACTAGTGGATCCTGAGGGGTGCCAAACACCTTCCCCTTAAGATAATTTCGAGCCCTTACCCTATCTATGGTTATCAAAAAAACTTAGAAATGAACCAATAGGTGTCCTAATGCACCTTAAATCATTAGGTGGCGACTCTTCAAATACAAACTCAGTTCCCAAAAGGAATGAGTTGTCCCATACCCAAAGTGTCATAAACCTAATTTTCCGATGTGAAGAGGGAAAAAGGGGGCGCGACAAGGAGTTTTTGAGAAAAATGAAGGTACAAGATTATTCCATCGTGGAGCGGTTGAGAAAGACGCCTGCTCAGATCTCATTGTTGTCATTGTTAATCCACTCAGACGAGCATCGTCGGGCCTTGATGAAAATTCTTAACGAGGCTCATGTTCCCGACAAAATTTCAGTAAACCATCTGGAAAAGATCGCCAACAAAATATTTGAGGTGAACAGGATCACCTTCTCTGAATGAGTTGCATGTGGAAGGTACTGAACACAATAGAGCTCTCTATCTTATGGTAAAATGTGAACATTCTGTGGTTACCAAGGTATTAGTTGGCAATGGATCCAGTGCAAACATCTGCCCACTCTCTACTTTAAACAAGTTGAAAGTAGATAATGAGAGGATCACAAGAACATCATCTCCGTTCGGGGATTTGACGGTGGGGGGAAAGATTCAGTTGGTGATATAGTACTTGAGTTAACAATAGGACTGGTGGAATTCACCATGGAGTTCCAGGTGCTGGATGTAACCGTCTCTTACAATTTGCTGTTAGGTTGACCTTGGATTCATGCCGCCAAAGCAGTCTCGTCCACTCTGCACCAGATGGTCAAGTTCGAATAGGATAGACAAGAGATCGTCGTGCATGGTGAAGATAACTTGTATGCTCACAGTGATGCCTATATCCCGTTCATTGAGTTTGAAGATGACAAAGGGCCTTGGGTCTATCAAGTTTTTGAAACAGTGTCGGTAGAGAAGGTTCCAAAAGGGAAATGTGTTCTAAACCCAAAGATAACCTCCGTATCAGTCATGGTGGCTTTTGAAATGCTGAAAAATGGCTTTGTGTCCGGTAAAGGTTTGGGTGCATCTCTGCAAGGTATCATACAACCAGTGTCCCTCCCTGAAAATTTGGGTACATTCGGTCTCGGATTCAAACCTATAGCGGCAGATATGAAAAGGGCTAAAAGGTTGAAACAAAAGGCGTGGGTACTTCCAAAGCCTATTCCGCGTCTCTCCAGGTCTTTTGTCAAGCCCAGTGCTAGGAAACGCCCAGTGACAACAGTTCCAAGTTATGTGGTTGACATTGATGAGGAGTTAATTGAAAGGTTCCAGAGGTTGTTTGATGATGTGAACCTGGTAGAGGTCGGAGAAGGTTCTAGCAAAGCGGGCGTGCAATTCGTCGGGCCGAATGTAAAACTTAACAATTGGATGGTTACTCATCTCCCTACCCGGAAGGAGTCTAGGTAGTTTGTTTTGTTTTCCTTTCTATCTGGGTCATTCCAGGGTTGTGACCCAAACTTTTATGTTTCGCTTGTTGATGTACAAACCCTGTTATCCTTTATTTTCAATGAAATACAATTTCCCTTTTCTATCATCCCTGATAGTTTTATTTTTGTTTTTCTTTTCTTCTCTGTACAGTTCTTTTTTATGCTGGTTTCAGTGACATGACATGCATGAGGAATCTTCAGCCCAGTCTTAAAAGTCAATCTAATACTAAAATAATAATCCAAGAAATAGAGTGTGATGATGAATCAGAATATGATGAGGATGAGGCCTTTTGAAGAGATTAGTAAGGAACTAAGTCATTTTGAGGAAACACCCATGCCTAACCTGAATGATACAGAAGCAATCAATTTAGGGGACCCAGATAATGTCAGAGAAACTAAGATAAGTGTCCATCTTGAACCGCAAATCAGGGAAGAGATAATTAGAGCATTGTTTAAGTATAAGGATAATTTTGCATGGTCGTATGATGACATGCTAGGCTTGAGTACCGATTTAGTGGTCCATAAATTTCCAATTGATCCAGCATTCCCTCCCGTCAAGCAGAAGTTGAGAAAGTTCAAAACCGACATGAGTGTGAAGATTAAAGAAGAGGTCACAAAGCAGCTTGATACAAAGGTCATTCGAGTCACACAGTATCCCACGTGGTTAGCCAATGTTGTGCCTGTGCCAAAGAAAGATGGTAAGACCAGGGTGTGTATTGACTACCGTGATCTCAACAAGGCAAGCCCAAAGGACAACTTCCCGCTGTCAAATATCCACATGATTGATAATTGTGCCAAACATGAGATTGGGTATTTTGTGGATTGCTATACGGGCTATCATCAGATCTTAATGGATGAGGAAGATGCGGAAAAGACGGCATTCATCACGCCACGAGGAACATATTGCTACCGGGTCATGCCTTTTGGTTTGAAAAATGCTGGGGCAACTTACATGAGGGCAATGAAAACCATATTCCATGATCATAAAAACAAGGAGATCGAGGTTTACGTGGACGATGTGATCATAAAGTCCAGGAAGCAGTCTGACCACGTCAGAGATTTGAGAAATTTCTTCCAAAGGCTCTGCAGGTACAATCTTAAACTCAACCCTGCAAAGTGTACATTTGGTGTCCCATCCGGAAAACTATTGGGATTCATAGTCAGCCGGCGAGGCACTGAATTGGATCCTTTAAAGATTACATCTATTTAGGAATTTCCCCCGCCAAGGAACAAGACCGAAGTGATGAGTCTGTTAGGGAGACTGAACTACATCAACAGGTTTATTGCTCAGCTCACGACAACCTGTGAGCCTATCTTTAAGTTGTTGAAGAAGGATGTTGCAGTCAAGTGGACTGATGAGTGTTAGGAAGCATTTGATAAGATAAAGGGGTACTTGTCAAACCCACCTGTGTTGGTCCCATAAGAACCAGGAAGACCTTTGATTCTATATTTGACGGTCTTGAATAATTCATTTGGTTGTGTGTTGGGTCAGCATGTAGGAAAGAGCAAGCCATCTACTATCTCAGCAAAAAATTCACATCTTATGAGGTTAAGTATACTCCCCTTGAGAGGACGTGTTGTGCCCTGACTCGGGTAGCACAGAAGTTGAAGCATTACTTGTCGTCCTACACTTATTACCTCATCTCTCACCTGGATCCCTTGAAGTATATCTTTCACAAGCCCATGCCCACAGGGAGGCTCGCAAAGTGGCAGATCTTGCTCACAGAATTTGACATTGTATATGTGACTTCGACAACGATGAAAGCCCAAGCATTGGCCGATCATTTGACCGAGAACCTGGTGGATGAGGAATATGAACCATTGAGAACTTGTTTTCCCGATGAAGAGGTGATGCATATTGACGAGGTGGAGCAGGTTGAAAAACCAGGTTGGAAACTTTTCTTTGATGGAGCAGCTTACATAAAAGGTGTCGGGATAGGGGTAGTGCTTATTTCTGAAATAGGACATCACTACCCTGTTACGGGCCAGCTGCGATTCTACTATACCAACAACATGGTTGAGTACGAAGCATGCATTCTGGGACTAAGGCTAGCTGTAGATATGGGAATCCAGGAAGTCTTGGTCTTCGGGGACTCGGACCTTCTGGTGCACCAGATACAAGAAGAATGGGAGACACGAGATTTAAAGCTTATACTATATCGAAAATGTCTACATGATCTTTGTCAACGATTTCGATTAATAGAATTCATGCACATTCCGAGGATCTATAATGAGGTCGTCGATGCTTTGGCTACCTTGGCGTTGATATTACATCATCAAGATAAGGCTTATGTTGATCCTTTGCATATTCAGGTCCGTGATCAGCATGCTTACTGCAATATGGTGGAGGAGGAAATTGATGGTGAACCATGGTTTCATGACATCAGGGAGTATATCAGGATGGGGGTGTATCTAGTACAAGCCACGGGGGATCAAAAGAGAACAATTCGATGTTTAGCGAGTGGATTTTTCTTCAGTGGGGGAGTTTTGTACAAAAGAACTCCAGATCTTGGATTGTTAAGATGCATAGATGCTAGACAAGCAACGACTATCATGATTGAAGTGCATTTCGGAGTCGGCAGACCGCATGTGAATGGGTATGTTCTGGCAAAGATAACTATCCGAGCAGGTTATTATTGGCTCACCATGGAGCGAGATTGTATCAGTTTTGTGCGCAAGTGTCATCAGTGCCAAGTGTATGGAGATTTGATTCATTCTCCACCGTCCGAATTGCACACAATGTCTGCACCATGGCCCTTTGTTGCTTGGGGTATGGATGTCATCAGACCAATTGAGCCGGCAACATTCAATGGGCACAAGTTCATTGTGGTGACGATTGACTATTTCACTAAGTGGGTTGAAGCTAAAACTTTCAAATCTATGACCAAGAAGGCAGTGGTCGATTTTGTTCATTCAAATATCATTTGTCGGTTCATAATCCTGAAGGTGATCATCATATATAATGGGGATAATCTTAACAATCATCTGATGAAAGAAGTATGCCAACAGTTTAAGATTACGCATTGCAATTCCACCCCATATCGCCCCAAGGCAAATGGAGCAGTCGAGGCAGCCAACAAAAACATAAAGAAAATACTTCGGAAAATGGTGCAGGGGTCTAGGCAATGGCATGAGAAGTTGCCTTTTACATTGTTCGGTTATCACATTACTGTTTGCACTTCGGTAGGTGCAACTCCTTATTTATTGGTATATGACATAGAAGCAGTGATACCCGCGGAGGTTGAAATTCCATCCCTTCGGATTGTTGCTGAAGCCAAATTGATGATGATGAGTGGGTCAAAACCCGTCTGGAGCAACTAAGTCTGATTGATGAGAAACGATTGGCAGCAGTGTGCCATGGCCAGTTGTATCAAAAGAGAATGGCAAGAGTATACAACAAGAAGGTGCATTCACGGAAATTTGAAGTGGGTTAGCAAGTATTGAAATGCATCCTTCCACATCAGGCTGAGGCAAAAGGCAAGTTCGCCCCAAATTGGCAGGGGTCGTTCATCATAACGAGAGTGTTGTCCAACGATGCTTTGTATTTAACAGATATAGAAGGCAAATGTGTAGGTATGGCTATCAATTCTAATGCAGTTAAAAGATATCATGTATGATTTCTTCGGTTTAAATTGTGTTTATTTGTACTTGGCATGTTTTGGAGATTGGAATGACGAAGGCATTTTGTTATACTATCTAAACACTTTATCTTTTATTACCCTTTTAAGCCTTATTTATATCCTTTCATACCCCTCTTTTGGAGTCAGTAGCGAAATTAAGAAAACATGAATGCAAAAGGTAAGTAAAGAAGGAAAGAAGAAGAGAAAAGAAAAGAAAAAATGGAAAAGAATGAAAAGAAAGAAAGAAAGAGAATAGAAAAGAAAAAAAAGAAAGAAAGGAAGAAGAGAGAAAGAAAAAAGAAGAGAAAGAAAAGGAAAAGAGAAGTAACAACAACAAAATAATTCTTATGTCATGAACAACGTTCGACCTGATTCCTTTTAAGGATACGTAGGCAGCCTCACAGTTCGGTCCCATCAAAATAAAAATCCAAAAATTCCCCAAGCAAAGAAACTGAGGCAGAAAGTTGTGGTTGTTGTAAGAAATCTGATTCCAAAAGTTGTAATTTGGAACCCATTCAAGTTGTTTTGAGCCTTTGAGATACTCTTCTTTCTAACCCTATCCAAAAATCCCACATTACGGTCCAAAGAAAGACCTTCCGACTAGTCTTCAAGAGATGCCGAGTCGATCAAGTAGAGGTGACTCATATCAGGGGCAACACTCCGTTCTGAGCAAGAAAATGAAAAATGAGAGAGTTTTATTGGTGAAAACCCTCACGAGCACTATAAGGCGACAGTGAGTTGAGAGATGAACAAATGAGAGAGGTTTGTTGGTGAAAACCCTTCAGTGCACCGCAGGCCGAGCAGGGTCAGTGATTTGGTGAAGAAATTGGGTTTTTGAGATCTCGGGGCATAAAGTATGATGACTAAAAGTTGGTTGGTTTAATAGGCTGGGCTGATTAATCTGAAATGCATGTCATGATCATTGGTGCCAGTTGTTCCGCTCAGATAAGTCTCTTTTCTTTTTTCCCCTCAAACAGTCATCTAGTTTTAGATTTTCTTCTTTATTCCTAACTCTCGAAGTCATTGCATTTCATTTTTTTTGGGTTTATTTCTCTAAGATTTTTCTGATGTCAGTTTTGTTTGAGCAAGAGAGAAGGGATTTCAAACCTTACTACGAACTTCCAAAATTGCACAAAGCAAAGTGCGGCCAAAGCATACCAAAGATAGCATGATGTAAAGTGGGAAATAAGGTGTCAGTGAAAGTTCCACTGGACGAATGGTTTAGTAATCTTGTGGTAAATATAGAGGTTCAGGTAGAAAGGTCAGAAATGTAAAACAACAGTTTGGGTGTAGAACACTCAGGTCATCCAAGGTCCTGTAGTTGAGAGTCAGTCATAAAGTCAAACGGTTTTTGGCCAGTTCAAGTCAACTAGTCAAAGAAAAGCACGGCAGCGGAGAGGCCGCCTTCAGCAAGAATGCCACAAACTAACCACCACATTTTAAACTGACAAGATTTTTCTTTGATTGAAACAAGGGCAAAAAATTTTGTTTGTTTTGGAGAAACCCTCCGTAAGGAAAGCAAGTACAGGACAGGTTCGACCATAAATTCTCAGCACCCTCCTGGACAATGGGACCTAGTTTTAAAATTCAAAACATTCATGCGTAACAAGATCTAGCGTAGGTTTTACCTTGAGGAAATATAAGTTGGCTTTGAAGTTTCATTCTTAGAAATTTTCAGGACCCTCCTAAATAATGAGACTTAGATTTAAGACCTCTATCAGATAACAAGATTTAGCGTAAGTTCTGCCGTACGAAAATATAATTTAGCCTTAAAAGTTGTCACTCTTAAGATGAGATTTGATTTTAATTTTCAGGACCCTCTTGGATAATGAGATTTAGTTTAAGATTTTTCACAGATAACAAGATTTAGCGGAAGTCATATCTTTAGGAAATATCATTTAGCTTTAAAAACTGTCAGTTAACTAGGAATTCTCAGGACCCTCCTAGATAATGGGATCAAGTTTTCAAATTCTTAGAGATATTTGGTAATATGACTCAATTAACAGATGTGCCCAGCTACCAAACTGGGGCAGAAAATTTCCTTTGTTATGTCTATTCTATTGTAATCAGGCGCCCACCTGGAGAGCAAGGGAAAACAACACGAGTTTCGAGAATGGAAAGCAGTTCAGGTTCAAGCAATCAGGCACCCACCTGGAGAAACAAGGGAACACAGTTCAAAGGAAAGACAGTCGCAAGAGGAAGTAGTTCAAGTTCAGCAATCAGGAGCCCACCTGGAGAACAAAGGGAAAACAGTTCAAGTTTCAAAGGAAAGGAATACAATTCAAGTTCAGTAATCAGGAGCCCGCCTGGAGAACAAAGGGAAGAGCAGTTAAAGTTTTGGTAATCAGGAGCCCAGCTGGAAAACAAAGGGAAAAGCAACTCAAGTGTTGGTAATCAGGAGCCCACCTAGAGAACAAAGGGAAAAACAACTCAAGTGTTGGAAATCAGGAGCCCACCTGGAGAACAAAGGGAGAGCAATTCAAATATTGGAAATCAGGAGCCCACCTGGAAAACAAAAGGAGAGCGATTCAAGTGTTGGTAATCAAGAGCCCACCTGGAGAACAAAGGGAGAAGTAATTCAAGTACTGGTAATCAGGAGCCCACCTGGAGAATAAAGGGAAGCAACAATTCAAGTGTTGGTAATCAGGAGCCCACCTGGAGAATAAAGGGAAGCAACAATTCAAGTGTCGGCAATCAGGAGCCCACCTAGAGAACAAAGGGAAGCAGCAATTCAAGTGTCGGTAATCAGGAGCTCACTGGAGAACAAAGGGAAGCCGTTCAAGTTTCGAGGAAGAACAGTGCAGATGTTGGTAATCAGGCACCCTCTTGAAGAACAAAGGGAAAGCAATCCAAGTATTGTTAATTAGGAGCCCACCTGGAGAACAAAGGGAGGCAACAATGTTCAAAGGAAGACGGTACAAGTTCGGCAATCAGGCGCCCACCTGGAAAACAAGTCAAGCGTCGGAGGAAAGTAAAATAACTCAAATGTTGGTAATCAGGAGCCCACCTAGAGAACAAAGGGAAATCAGCAATGTTCGAAGGAAGACGGTTCAAGTTCAGCAATCAGGTACCCGCCTGGGGAACAAAGGGAAAGCACCTCAAAATACGATTCAGGTCAGCAACAAAGGAATTTCACCTGGAGAGTACAAGTCAATAGAGCAACATAAATTGCAAGATCAAGTTTGAAGATTAGATAGGATTCTTGTAATTCATAGATCATAGTTTAGTCTAGCTTCTTTTATTTTGTCTTGGTGTAATAAGGAGTTCAGCAAGCAGTAGCAGCAGCAACAACAGTGAAATCACAGCTTCCTGGTAGTTCCAGCTACCAAAACTTCCCGAACTACACTAACCTAATTCCTTTATAGCCAAGGATATGTAGGCAACCTCGGAAGCAGGGTGCGGTCAAATCTTTTCAAAATGCTTTCCACAGAGTATTCAAATGGGCAAAAATCGCTCGTATCCGCTCACTTTATCTTTGCACGAAAACTCTTCGTGTTTTCGAGCAAAGAGGGGTAGCAGTGAGCATGTGATTTTTGCTCTATATGAAATACTCCTACAGAATCCCAAAGAAATAGATTTTTATTTTGATTATTTGCCATTTTAGAAATTTTTGTGGAATTTTCTTAATTATTTGCATTTTTCTGTGCATGTTTAATTTTTAGTTTAATTCATGAAAATACAAAAATAATCTGCATTTGCATTTAGGATTTATTTTTACATTTTTTTAGGTTAATTAGTAAATTAGTCATTTTATAAAAATGAAAATCATAAAAAATAACTCACTTTGCATTTTAACTCTTTAATTTTGAATTTTATAGTTTTTCTTTTAATATAAGAGTTAATTAATTTTTGTAAATATTATAGTGAGTAATTAGCTTAAATAGGTAAGTTAATTTAGTTTAAGAGTTAATTTAGGTTTTAATTTAATTTGAAAAAAAAAATGGAAATTGAAAAGAAAAGGAAAAAGAATCCAAAGAAAGGCTGATTTTTGGCCTATTCCAATTGAATTTTCCCAGGCCTAATCCAATTTCCCCCAAACCCGTTCCGGATCCAGCCCAAACCATGCCCCTAACCCGGTCCAAACCCCTATCTAACTAAACGACCCCGTTTTCAACCCTTTTCAACGGAGACATCGATTTCATTTGATCAGACGACCCTGAACTGGTCATTAGCTTCTCATATATGTGTCTGAATGACCCTTACCCCCCCCCCACCCAGTTCCAAATGGTCTCACTTCATCTTCCTCATCTAAAACTAAACCCTAGCGCCGCCCTAAATTCCCCACCATCTCCGGTGGCGGCGCCACCCCAAACCGCTTCCAAAACTACACCCCATAACCCCCAGCCCTTCCTCTTCCTAAATCCCAAACTAATTCCCCTCAAATCCTTCTCCCTCGCCTCGAATTTCAGATCTTAGACCCAAGCCTTAAAACCCCAAAATCGTCTTACCCTCGAATCTGTAGCATGCAAGACTTAGACCTCTAAGTTTTCAAAGTTTCGAAGGTTTGATTTAACATCAAAATTAATGTTGTTCGTTTGTTCTTGACAAAGAATAAGCGATTAACATTGGTTTTGGTTCGGAGTGTCCAGTGATTATTCAAGTTAATTAGGTATTTTTTTCTTTCTTTTATGTTTCTGCCTACTTCTGTGTTTCTTTCTTTCTTTCATTTTCCTTTATTTTTCTGCCATTGTTTCTTCATATTCCTCTGCTCCTCGGGGTCTTTCTTTTTATTGTCTTTGTTTTGTTTTCCGGCTATCTCTTTAGTTTCCAACCTCTGTTCATCTAAATGATTGTTTATTTATTTGCTCCATGTGATTAGGATACGTTATGCTTAGGGCACCAATTTGTCAAGTCTTGTTTTCATTATTTGTGATTGATTTTCAGCATGTTTAGATTCTGTTTCTAGTGAATTTTAGTTTTGATTTTTTTTTGCTTAATGGTTTATTTATTAGGAAAAATTAAAATTGCATGTTATTTGTTTGTTGTTATTGGCCCCCGGACTAGGTTTAATTCTCTAGGGATGGCCCTTTGGCCAAGAATTCCGGACTCATTTTAGATTTAAATGTTCTTGTGTGTGTTTAATTTCAAGTTCATTACTTCATATTTAGTTATAGGTTTAGAGTGAATCAGTATTTTTCTTCTTGATCTTCACTTTTCCTTTGATTTTGGATTTTTGTGTTAGTCCTAGCTTGTTAATTGATAGGAACTTTTAGGGTCTTAATTGCACAAAGAGGAAACTTGAGGGGTCTGTTTGAGCGATTAGGCAAGTGTAATAGGATAAGAACCAGCTGGAAGGTTCTAGATTACAGGACATATGTCCTCATTTGGTTAGCTGAAGTGCTGAGACCAATGAGAAAAAGACAACTGTCCATTTTCTGTTAAGAAAAGATGCCTTGTGAGTGGCATTTTAGAAAAATTCCATTCCTTTGCCTTGGAGGGCATACAACAGATTTCTGTTGAATAAGTAAGGACCTCCCCTCACTCTTGGCATACACACTCACACCCTATAAATACTGCACTATTCTTGGTCAAAAACTTCTTGGAACTACACTGTGGGATACACTATTAGGGTCATTTTAACACCTCAAAAACCTCTTGTCTGATCTGGGTTCAAAAAAAATGATTTGAAAGAACTTGAATTTGCTAAGTTTGCTGAGCTGATTCACTGTTGTTGTTCATCCCCCACTCTCATTGCTTTTCTCTTGATTTCCAGGTAACTTTTGGACTATGGATAAGACATGAAGTGTAATATGGAATTTGAATATGGAAATATGATGAACATCAGTGTCTTTTGTTGAATTGTATTTCTTATTCTTCAATCTTATTCATGGCTTGTAATATTTTGGTTCTAGGTGCATTTTGTTAGTCTATTTCATGTTATGGATATAGTGTCCTAGTGTTAAACTGAAATTTAAGATCTCTAAGTCTCTTGTTAGTTGTTAATTTGGTTTAAACTTGCTATGGGGCGGGTGGAATGCTCCAGGTCATTTGCAGTAAGGGTTTAAGCCTTATGTTGAACTATTCTTGGTCTGTGTTCGAGTATGTATAAATTTGACTTGATGTTTAGATTTAGGTTTTGTCATATGACAATCTCATGGGGTTTTTGTTGCTAATATGTGTGTCAAAAAGGGGTTTAATTAAGGTTTGAATTTCATGCAATTGTCTATAGGCTATCTTAGGACTGATTTAAATATGAATATCGTACGGCTTAGCCTCTCATGTCACTAGTGCAATTCAATTCAAATAATGTTACTCTTAGGCATGTAGTATGTTGTGATAACATTTAAAGTTTTCTTTTTCTCTCTTGTGTCATGTTGCTGAGTATTGATGAAAGTCGAGTGGGCTCAGTGGTATCATTGAGTTTCAAGTACTGCTCACGTTTTGGTGAGGACTCGATCTCGAGTCTCATGCTCCTCATCCTTGGATTTGCATGAGGTTTGGGTCCCTTTTGGGCATGGACCTTGAAGCCGCTCCGAAATGGGAAGATTTGCGGCCCTACAGTCCCTTTGGGCTTGTGTTGGCGCCCAGTTCCCCTTTTACTTTGATGTGGAAGCTTGCAAAAAGATATTGGGGCCTACTGCCAATTTAGGCCCTTCAAACAACCAAGTATCTGACCTCTTTCAACACTACTCCGCTAATTATTAAGTTTGGTTTAAACATTAGCATAAAAATAATTTTAAATTCCTTTAAATCTTTTAATTAATCAATTAGAACCTTTTGAAATTAGACTTGAGGCGTGCCATATTAAGCAAGCTATAATTTATGGCCCTCAAAAGATTAGTTCAAACAGCCTTTAAAAATTAGACTCGAGGTGTGCCATAAGCAAAATTAGATAACCCATGGCCCTCAGATAATTAATACTAACTCTTTCAAATCGGGGCTTGCCATTAATTGAATTTTCCATGGCCCTCGCAAACCTTGTTATTAATTTGAAATTTTGTAGTTGCTTTAGGCGCGAAATTTAATTTGATTTCCTTTATCTATTAAATTTGGGTGTGTATTTCACGAGACCCAATTTCAACTCTCAACAACGTTAAATAGAATGTGTTGTGGGTCGCAGGTGCATTTCATGTGGCGTGGTTCAAGGCATGTTTTAAATGACGCTAAATCTTCCTAAAAGTGTTTCAAATAGTTAAAAGCGGTTAATAAGTTGAAAATGCACCATAGGCTAAAATGTGTAATTAAAATCAGATATTAGGCCAATTTTAATAGTTTGAGCGATCGTGCTAAAACCACGGAACTCGGGAATGCCTAACACCTTCTCCCGGGTTAACAGAATTCCTTACCCGAATATCTATGTTTGCGGACTATAAAACAGAGTCAATCTTTCCTTGATTCGGGATTTCAAACCTGTGACTTGGGACACCATAAATTATCCCAAGTGGCGACTCTGATTCTTAAATAATAATCCCGTTTCGATTGTCACTTTAATTGGACAAAATTCCCTTATACCCTTTCGGGGTAGGAAAACGGAGGTGTGACAACCTATAACCATAACAATTGGACATGTAACATATTTGCACGAAGTCATAGAGGAACTCACAGTCAAGAAGTATCAAACAATAAGGAAGGCAATCACTTCAATTAAGGCAATTAAGGGTCAATATAACACGTAAGAATTAGAGTAAAGCTAACAACATCATATGGGGTATATAGAGGCAATTTAAACAATTATTAAACCCAATCATAACGGGATACTTTCCAAATAATGAACATAAGGACCTAAGAATCCTAGAGCAAATTTCCTACAAATAAGTCCGAGCACACACTCGTCACCTCGCATGCACGGACTACAATTAGCATAGAAGACTCAAATCTTACAGGGAAGTCCCCCACACAAGGTTAGTCAAGATACTTACTTCAAAGATGACAAACTGATACCCTAAAATGCACTTTTCGTGTGAAAAGATCTCCGGACGGCTCAAATCTAACCAAATTAACTTCAAAGCACAAATAAAACACATAAGAAACTATTCCGGAACATAAAGCCTCAATCTTTAACAAAATCCAAAAATCGATCCAAAAGTCGGCACCCGGGCCCGCACCTTGGAACCCGACAAATTTTACAAAAATCGAATACCCATTCCGAGACGAGTTTAACCGTACAAAATTTATCAAATTCTGATAACATTTGGTCCCTTTAATCATGATTTTTCATTTTTGAAATTTCCTTCAAAAACCAACATTTCTTCAAACCCAAAACACACATTAATGATAAAAGAGAAGATAAAATCATGGAATATATTAGATTCTAGATGAAGAACACTTACCCAATTGATTTGTGTGAAAACCCCTCAAAGAATCGCTCAAAACCGAGCTCTACAAGTCAAGATATGAATAAAATGGCCTAACCCTCGATTTGGAATATATTCTGCCTGCCCAGGGGTTGTTCTTTGCGTTCGCGACCCTTCTCTCGCGTTCGCGATGAGTAAATTCCTCGCCAGCGATTTCCAAACTCATTCCATACAACCTTTAGTATAATGGCCATAACTCTTTGCACACAACTCCAAATGACAAATGGTTTAATGTTCTGAAAACTAGACACCAAAGGCTATTGTTTCATAGGTTTAGAATTTCCTGAGTCATTATATATTGCTAGATATACGCTTCCAAAGTCAACCCTGTGTAGCAGATATTTTGAACTCTTCCCGAACAGCCTGTAGTGTAACTACTATAACTTTTTGTACACAAATCTAAATGCCATTTAATTTACATTTCTAGAGACTAGACACAAAGGTCTATAACATTATTTTTGGATCATCTCCAAATTCCATATAGATTGTGAGATATGAGCCTCCGAAGTCAGACCTGTGCAACCAAGATTTCCTTCTTCGCGAACGCGAGTGTCTCTTCGCGAATGCGATGAACAAACTTCCAGAAGCCAAATTCTTCTTCGCGATCGCGAAGAACAACACTAGATATCAGATAATCAACATCCAAAGTACCCCAAAATGATCCGAAACACACCCGAAACACACCCGAGTCCCCCGGGACCCTGTCTAAACACACAAACATCATATAACCTAACACGGACTCGTTCGAGATCGCAAATCATATCAAACAATGCCGAAACGACGAATCACACCATGAATCGAACTTAGGAACTTCCAAACCTTCCAACTTCCAAAACTCGTGCCGAAACCTATCAAATCAACCCGGAATGATGCCAAAATTTGCAGACAAGTCCAAAATAACATAACGGAGTTGTTCCAACTCTCGAAATCACATTCTGACTCCGATATCACAAAAGTCAACTATGAGTCAAACTTCTCCATTTTTCAAACTTCAACTTTTTCAACTTTCTCCGAAACACCTCAAATTATCCTACGGACCTCCAAATCCGAATCCGGACGCGCGCCTAAGTCCAAAATCACCATACGAAGCTGTTGAGATCACCCACGATCCATTCCGGGGCCATTTACTCAAAAGTCCAATTCCGGTCATATTCTCACCGTTTAAATTTCCAAAACTAGTTTCCTTCTTCCAATTTGACTCTGAATCATCCGTTAACTGAATTCAACCACGCACGCAATTCGATACACATATTATGAAGCTGCTCGAGACCTCAAACTGCCAAACCGAGTGCAATTGCTCAAAATGACTAGTCGGGTCGTTACATCCTCCTCCACTTAAACTTACGTTCGTCCTCGAACGTGCCCGGAATCGTTTCAAAGCCCTCGAACCACTGCATGAGCTCACCATACATACACCCAGGGTGATTCCCCATCACCCAGCCTAAGCAGAACTGACAATGCAACTTACTTAAGGTCTCATCATCTTCTTAGCCCATAACCTTATAACAGAACCCCAAACCTCTTTATCTAAAATTTACCATACGATCCGAATTTCACGTCATCACACTGCAAGAACCTTAACAAGCTAAACCGAGCCAATATTCCAATCCAGAATAGAATCACATGCTGCTCCACACAACTCAAATGCCCGAAGCAATAACCTCTGACCACCATAGCCGCTCAATAACATCCTGGATGCCAACAATACACTTCACATTTAATATAACCTTGTTCCAGACCTCCACATCACTGCTCATGATAAAGAAACGTGCGGGAACTCGTAGCCGCCCATGAAGACAACAAGTCAAGAAGCTCTCTCGCCCGCCAAGGTCCATCACCCAAATCTTAGCAGAAACACCCTCATACTTCCAAACGCTCCTCACCCCCGATACCATACTACTAATCTTAGGTCTACGAACCTCATCTCAGCCAATACAAGCAACCCAACTAACAGCTCATCACGGAACCACACAGATTCTCACATTACACCATTCGTACACCAAACCAACAATATCTCAATTATGCAACACAAGTAAAGAAAAGCAAAGTATAAGAATTATCTAACGAGTACAACACGTGTAACAACAAAAGTGTAGTTCTTCATCAAATCGTCCCGTAAAGGGAAAATACAACACCAAATAAACACAAGGAAAGGATATCCCACATAACATCCGTTGTGGCATGCAACCCGCTCCCAAATGCTCATCGAGCCAAAATGCTCTAGTTCGCTGATTACATAAATACTGATATCAAGTACAACAGAGTGCACAAATAAAACTGTGGGAAAATGAATGAAAGTGCTAAAACAAGAAAGAAGCAAGCACAACTAAGGTGCCATGAGCAAATCAATATCACGAGGGCTATCTCGTCCACATCGCCATAAGGCCTACACAGAATTACTATATGCGTGGGGAATAATCATACAACCTCACCGCCTATCACAGCATAAAAGAGTAGCACATTTCATAGGCTAGGGGTACAAATAATATCCATTCTGCCTGATAACATAACCATAATGACTATCTCACAGGAGCACACAAACTTGACCTGATACAAGATACATATTCTCATTGAGCTTTCAAATAGCCCCCAACCCAAATACTGATTATTTCCACATAGGTAAATATCCTTTCTATAAAATCCACAGCGACCTATCAATTATACATGCTATTAACTACCTCATCCTCAATGTTTCTTCACAATTCGCAAACAGGAAATGGTCCACATATGAGGGCATCTAGCCCCAAAACCTCAGGAATACCAAAATTTCCATACCCAAACTCAACTCTGCAAATCAAATGGCCGATATATCACTTACACCCTATCATTCTACTGAAGCACTCATATAGAGTTTCTGGCCGCGTAACAAAACATGAACCTCGAAAGCCTCAAAACCCAGTAATCACCATGCTACCAGCCACGCACTACAAACCAAAACTCAAGGTCCTTTCAAAAAATGCACACTCTTCACATATAACAGTTAAAATGCCAACACCCTATTAATTTCTGATACCTATTTAGAAGAAATCCACAATGTGCAACATATTCCTTATGCCCCTAGCAGCCAGCAAAATCAAGTTGTTGCCTAAACCATCGAGAACTCCCTAGGATCCACTCGCACGCAACTAAGTCATTAGGACTGTATCTCCCCAAATCAAATGAGTCACACAAACCTTCCAATACCAGAGTGCTGCCACAAATGCTAGTAGAGAATTCCTATTCAAAAGGACCAATTACTTCCATTACTATGCTGACCCAACACTACTGAGCTAACCCATTTATTCGGATAGTCGATATGCAATAATCCTAATATAGATGATCCTAACACGAACCATGTAGCCAGAAGCTCATAAACCACCGCATTTCCTCTAAAGCACCCAGTTCTGCTGCAACCACGATACCCACACTGAATAGACCTCCTGTGAATTTGAAGTTGTTCCTCTGACTCCCCTTGATGCTGAAATGTAGATCCATTATTGACGTAGAAATACTGTAAGCCCCAACATCATCTCGTCCAAGATCTCAGACCCTGGTCATAACCCAAATCCGGGAACCTACCAATACTACATATACACATACCTCGGGCTGAAACTGATATAAATCTGACTCTACAATTGGAATGCCGCTATTGGACTCCTCCACTCGACGCAAAGCCATAGAAAACAACATCTGATGATCCGTAAAACTAACCTTCATAGCTCACACAACACAAATCACAAGGTACTCCAATACCACCAACAATTCCAAATCAACACCCACCTCGTGACCTTGCCATAATCGCAACGACTAGTCAACCAATTAAACCTTCCCAAGCTCGCACTCATCAACCAGATGTCGGAAACCACTACGCCTTCATACGAACAACTGAATAGTCTCTCACTACCTCTATATTTTCATTCTGGACAACACATTGAGACAATGCCTGAGCATCCCTGACTCCTTCGTAGACTATCTCTGGTATCACGAACCACTGGCACATAGCGAACGCTAAGAGCGTAATATTATACATGAGCGGATGTAAAGGGACATAAGTCATATACTTCGAGCTGAATCAATATCGCACGACAAGGAATGAAACAAGTGGAATTTCCTAACAGTTCTGTAGCCTCTCGAAGATAAGTACAGACGTCTCTATACCGATCTGCAAGACTCTACTAAACCTGCTTATGACTCGTAGCACCTATGAACCTAGAGCTCTAATACCAACTTGCCACGACCCAAAATCCCTCCAAAGGAGTCGTGATGGCACCTAGTCTCTAAACTAGGTATGCCTAACATTTACTGAAATAACATTAATATTTACTGACTTTAAATTAAACAACTCTCAATAAATCACAATTCCCAAAACCGGTGGTACAAGTCACAAGCCTTTCTAAGAGTACTTATACAAAATAAATACAACACTGTTCCAGAACGAAAAGGAATCAATGGAACGTAAATACAAACGAAGGTGACTCCGAGGCATGCGAATGCAGTAACAGGTTACCGTGAGTCTCTACTACGATGACCCGCACAGCTACTATCGATCAATACCTAGATCTGTACACAAATAAATGTACAGAAGTGTAGTATGAGCACACCACGGCGGTGCCCAATAAGTATCAAGACTAACCTCGATGGGGTAGTGACGAGGAATAGTCAAGACACCTACTGGTCAAATGAAATGAACAGGATATGATAATAAATATCGACATAAAGATAACGAGGTAATATCAACAATGGAAAGAAATAAAAAATACAAACAGTAGGAACAATACAAGGAGAACACGGGTAGTAATGAACAATAACCAAGTAAATTAGATAATCAATTAAATCAGATAACCATGTAAATCAACACTGACATAACAAGAACAGAGACAAGTAAGAATGTATTCAAATAAAGAAGGTGATGCCAACTCAATCAATCACATCATGTCTAATATACAATCCCGACCATCTCAATTCTCGGTTTCTCATATCAAAATATCAACTTCCGAGCCTTCAGCCCACATGGCACCTCGTGCCCCCATATTTTCCAACTCACTTTTAACAACAAAATCCACATGCTATACAATACATAATGTCCGTACAAATGCACTGAAGATGTTTAAGAAGTCTCATTTAACTAATATAAGTAAATTACAATTTCTAAACTAATTAGGAAAGCTAGCGAGAAAAGATAAGGTTGTTTCTTTTGAAATCATTTGAGTAAAGAAAGTACCCCTTTCAATTAAAATACAACATCGAATGGATTATTACCTTTAACATGGGAGTTAATAACTTAAAACTTAGTAAAAATTCCTTTATAAGTAAAATACAACCTCAGACTGTTTAAGGGGTTATAATTGAGAAACTAATTGAATTAAAAATGTAACAATTATTGAAGTTTGAAGTATTGGAATGTATATATATAAATACAGCGCAGTATTTAAAACACTGTAGGTTCCAATACAAGGAATCACTACAATAAAGGAATTTAAACAGTTAGAACACTTAAATTGATAACAACAAATAAACACAACAACAGAAAGTGCACAACATCACCCTTCATGCTTTAACTCTCAATCCTTACCATGCAATCAATATTCACTTTTGTTCTTTCTTGTTGCGGCGTGCAACCCGATCCAAATCATATAATACTATTGCGGCGTGCAACCCGATCCCAATTATATAATGATGTTGCGGCGTGCAACCCGATCCCAATCATATAATGATGTTGCGGCGTGCAACTCGACCACATCTATCCACCCTTATTACTCCTTGTTGCGGTATGCAACCTGATCCCATATAATATTGTTGCGGCGTGCAACCCGATCCCAATATACAAATCAACACCAATCACAAAAGAATCCCGACAAGGGAACAATAGTATAACAACAATATCCCGGCAAGGGAAACAATTTCATTAGCAATAACATCCCGGCAAGGGAACAATAGTATAACAAGAATATTCCGGCAAGGGAAACAATATCATAAGCAATAACATCCCGCCAAGGGAATCAACAAGTACATAACAAGGGACACGGAAAAACCAAGAAGCATGATAACCTCAACAAAACAACAAGACATAATAAGCACGTGATAACTACACAGGTAACCACAATAATTGGACATGTAACATATTTGTACGAAGTCATAGAAGAACTCACAATCAAGAAGTATCAAACAATAAGGAAGGCAATCACTTCAATTAAGGCAATTAAGGGTCAATGTAACACGTAAGAATTATAGGAAAGCTAACAACATCATATGGGGCATATAGAGGCAATTTAAGAAATTATTAAACTCAATCATAACGGGATACTTTCCACATAATGAACATAAGGACCTAAGAACCCTAGAGAAAATTTCCTACAAATAAGTCCGAGCATACACTCGTCACCTCGCATGCACGGACTACAATTAGCATAGAAGACTCAAATCCTAAGGGGAAATACCTCACACAAGGTTAGGGAAGATACTTACCTCAAAGACGATAAACCGATACCCTAAAATGCACTTCTCGTGTGAAAAGACCTCCGGATGGCTGAAATCTAACCAAATTAACTTCAAATCACAAATAAAACACATAAGAAACTATTACGGATCATAAAGCCTCAATCTTTCACAAAATCCAAAAATTGGTCCAAAAGTCAACCCCTAGGCCCGCACCTCGGAACCCGACAAATTTTACAAAAACTGAATACCATTCCGATACGAGTTTAACCATACAAAATTTATCAAATTCCGATACCATTTGGTCCCTCAAATCATGATTTTTTATTTTTGAAATTTCCTTCAAAAACCAACATTTCTCCCAACCCAAAACACAAATTAAATGATAAAAAAGAAGATAAAATCATGGAATATATTAGATTCTATATGAAGAACACTTACCCAATCGATTTGTAAGAAAAAACCCTCAAAAATCGCTCAAAACCGAGCTCCACAAGTCAAGATATGAATAAAATGGTCTAACCCTCAATTTGGGAATATATTCTGCCAACCCAGGGGCTGTTCTTCTTGCTCGCAACCCTTATCTCGCATTCGTGATGAGTAAATTCCTCGCCAGCGATTTCCAAACTCATTCCAAATAGCCTTTAGTATAATGGCCATAATGTTTTGCACGCAACCCCAAATGACAAATGGTTTGATATTCTGAAAACTAGACACCAAGGGCTACTTGTTTCATAGGTCTCTCATTTCTTGAGTCATTATACATTGCGAGATATAAGCTTCCAAAGTCAACCCTGTGCATCAGAGATTTTCGAACTCTTCCCGGACAGCCTATAGTTTAACTACCATAACTTTTTGTACACAAATCTAATTGCCAATTCATTTATCTTTCTGAAAGCTGGACAAAAAGGGCTACAACTTTCATTTTTGGATCATCTCCAAATTCCTTATAGATTGTGAGATATGAGCTTCCGAAGTCACACCTATTCAACCGAGATTTCCTTCTTCACGAACGTGAGTGTCTCTTCGCGAACACGATGAAATAAACTTCCAGAAGCCAAATTCTTCTTTGCGAACGCAAGAGGCTCCTCGCGAACGCGAAGAACAACACCAGATATAAGATAATCAACATCCAAAGTAGCCCAAAATAATCTGAAACACACCCGAAACACACCCGAGTCCCCCGGAACCCCGTCTAAACACACAAACAAGACATATAACCTAACACGGACTCTCTCGAGATCTCAAAACATATCAAACAATGCCAAAACGATGAATCACACCATGAATCGAACTTAGGAGCTTCCAAACCTTCCAACTTCCAAAACTCGTGCCGAAACCTATCAAATCATCTCAGAATGATGCCAAATTTTACAGACAAGTCCAAAATGACATAATGAAGTTGTTCCAACTCTCGAAATCGTATTCCAACCCCGATATCACAAAAGTCAACTATGAGTCAAACCTGTCCATTTTTCAAACTTCAACTTTTCCAACTTTTGCCGAAACACCTCAAATTATCCTACGGACCTCCAAATCCGAATCCGGATGTGCGCCTAAGTCCAAAATCACCACACGAAGCTGTTGAGATCACCCACGACCCATTCCAGGGCCGTTTTCTCAAAAGTCCAATTCCGGTCAAATTCTCACCGTTTAAATTTCCAAAAGTAGTTTCTTTCTTCCAATTTGACTTTGAATCATCCGTTAATTGAATTCAACCACGCACCCAAGTCGATACACATATTATGAAGTTGCTCGAGACCATAAACTGCCGATCCGGGCGCAATTGCTCAAAACGACCAGTCGGGTCGTTACAATAGACGGAATAATCGAGAAATAAGAGACTTTGAACTAGATTTGGTTCGGGTCTCTTGAGATTCACATCAGGAAACATAGAAATCGTATAACCAATAGAGAGGTGAGGCCTAATAAGGCATGAAATCGAAGGAAAACCCCATGAATCAAGGGGGATATCAGTGACGGCGGGCTAGGGTTAGAGGGGTTTGAGAGAGAGAAGAGATGAGAGAATGGATCTAGAGGCGGCGGGTTGGGAGAAATGAGATAGGGTTTGGGGGGTTTTGATATATTAAAAAAGGAAGGTGGATCCTGGACTGTTGATCTTCTAAGATCAACGACCAAGATCAATTTAAGGCTGGGGTGGGTTTAATTAGACGGGTAGGGTAATTGGGTTAGGTTATTGGGTTGGCTAGTATTGGGTTGGGAGGTCCGAAAATTTAATTAAAAAGGGCTATGTTTTAAATACCCATTTAATTTAAATAGCTTATAAATGATAAAAATGTCATTTGTGCATGAAAATGATTTAAAATAATTATTTAATATTATAAAAATATAAAAAGTCATTTTCCATTTAAATAATGTAATTATGCATAAAGATAGAAATATATTTATGCATAAAATAATTAAAGCTTAATATAAATATAAATGATAAATATCAAGTAATAAATCATTATAAAATTATTTGTTATGCAATTAGTAATTATTTAGATAATAAAATGCTGGAATAAATTAATTAGAATTCTTTTAAAATTACAGAAAATTATGAAAAAATACTGGTTGATGCTCATGCACTATTTTGAAAATATATATGCATTTTAAAATATATGAGGGAAAAATTGGGTATCAACAGCACATGATGGCATGAATAACGTCCATTATACCTGATGACTCCTCTATAGACAAATACTGCGGTGAATAAACAGATTCGAGCTATTATAGAATACACCTTCACCTTAGGCCTACCAATGGGCCTCCAAACCGATTCGGATCATACCAAAATAGGTCAATAACCTTCCATAAGTCCACAGTGACCTTATCCATGATACATACAAATCAACTGTCAAATTTTGAACAAACTTCCATAGTCCGCAACTAGAGGAATAGTCCTGCCTCTTAGAAATAAACTCTCCAATCTGCGATAGTACCAAAATCTCTATACCTGATCTCAAACTCTCCCACTTAAATGACTGACATGTCACGCATACACAACCATCCCCTAGGAGATACTCCCAAAACCATCTACACCAAGTAGCAGAACCTGGACATAAATGGTCACCAACCATGAAGTTTCTGTAGTACAAGCCAAGCATCCACAAATCAATACACAATGCATCTTCCACAAAACACACCACTATCAAGCGATACTAAATAGTATTAGTATACTCTGAACATCTGAAATCTCCCCTGCTATCTTGAACTCATGACATTCCAGTCAAAATTGAACCACAACCTTGACCCCTCAAATCCCAATTCTGTACAGTTCACTGCATCCAGCATGCTATCATATGAAAATATGAGAATACCTTTATAAATTCTTAATCACAAGTAGAATAATCACTCCATCGGTTAGAAACCTTTCACTTAACTCATTTTAGGAGAAAAATTGCAACAAGTAACCAACTTGCCATGACCGCAGAAAACCCAATCTCAAGTCATGATCTAAACTAACATAACTCTTCGGGACCCATTTGCACGTAATCAAACCATCAGGATTGAATCCCTCTAAATCAACCAAATCATGGAGACTTCCAAGCCTGCAAGTATTGCTATGAAGCACATGTATAGCCTTCATACTAAAAGAACCGATCATTTCCCTTACTATGCTAATCGAAGCCACTACCAAAGTGACACTACTTCTTCTGATTTACTATTGACTTGCCTTAAAAATAACACCTCTTTTTACCAGCACATGTTGGATCTCAATCAACACTCACCTTGAGTGACCCCAAATCGAAAGACCACGTCGTCTCAATACCATAAGCCATTTTATACCATCTCATGCACTCAATATTACCTCCAACTAATACATCCGTTACGAAGATACCTTTTGTGAATCTGAAGTTGTTTCTTCCATCTCTCTAACACTATCTCACAGACCCCAAAATAATATAAAAATACTCCAAGTATCTTTCACAAACCAACACAAATTCCGAACCTTTAGTCACACACAAATTCGAAAATCCTTAGGTACCACACCTTGAATCTTGAACCCACAAAATCATTATTGAGAGTCGGTCACTGTAAGCTAGTCCTGAATAGATAAACAAACAAGCAAATAACTAATGCTCCATTAGCACATGAATACTCCAAAAGAAGCACCCAAGTGAATACTTCCTCTTGCACATCACATCCACAAGGAATATCAAATTTGAGTCATCCTGCAAACTCCACAATCAATAAGGTAAAATATAACACGCACCCACCAATTCTTTGCTCAAATCATCCTCAAAGTCATAAATAATCCACCCCGCGTCCTTTAATTCTGAAACTACAACCACATAAGACCATGCGACCCAAATATTGATAGTAGGCTCCCCCACTTGGCCTTAAGCCATAATCACATAATCCAAGTTATCATTCCCAAATACACATTCGACCTCATGACAGTCACGCCATCTTCCTCAAGCGATTCGGACACACAGTGTAGTACATGCCTCTCATTGGATAGAAGGTAAAACTCTTTATAGGAACCTCATAAGAAATCAGGCAAACTCTCATAGGAGATATCCCACCTGTGTATAACCTTATATTGACATCCTCCAACAACATTTCCATAGTTATATCCACTATGAAATTCGTTAATCCTCCCGAGTCCACACTCGTCCACCAGTTGTAAGAAACCATTCATTCCATTAACATAAACTGAAGGCACATCAACGCGTTCAAAGCTCGAGACTATATTGCACTCTAAAAGGATATAAGCATTCACATTTCCTCTGCGTTCCAAGCAAACTATTTACGTGGTATTCGAACTTTCTAAGTGTACAAGTCATTACCAGAATAAAATACATAGACTTAGTTATTTGTCCACAATGACCCTAATTACATTAAGCTTTCTCAAAGCATGTGGCTATCCTACCACAATATCCATGATGATACGCTCCCACTTTCGTTCCATTTTAGACATCTTCTTAGGCAACTATTCGATCTATGCTCCTCATACTCGATCTGCTAATAATTCAACCATCACGAGACACATTCAACAACATCCTTTTAATCCTCTGCAACCAATAATGCAGCCTCAAACCACTATCCATCTCCGTAGCACCCAAACAAATAGAATGTCATTAACTCTAAGCCTTCTCAAGGATCATCTCCCTTGAACCATCAAAAATGGAACACAGATTCAACCCTGAAGTCGCAACACACCGTCATCTTCGATATTTTCTCCTTATGCACCACCTCGCCATGCCGTGTCTCCAAGGACAAGAAATCATAGTGACGAGCCTTAGTGCGATCGAACAAGGACAACTACACAACAAGACAAGAAAGAACTCTACCAAATTCAAAAATGCCGAATCTAGCAACTTTGTCGACCAAAGCTGGAACATTAATAGCCCAAATGCCTCTCCCGTACTTGAATAAACACCAACCTCCCAATCGTGAACCGAATAATCCTCCTGTTGAAGCATTCATGACCGCGACACATCAATAAACACCCTACCATTTACATCAACACTGTGCGATAACAATACGTGAATTATTGCAATACACTATGTATAGCCTTGAACCCGTGGGCAACGCCAACATTGTGACAAAATGATTGAACAACCCTTTACAAGGAAATGATAGTAGTCTACCCTTATAGCACAGGGAAAAACATCATCAACCACACCTGTAGAATCAACTCGTCGATGCCCAACTGATATCAAGTGCTCCACATCGTGTTTGAATGAGTGGGATGGAGCTAAAGATATAAGCTTCAACCAAAATCAAGTCGCATGATAAGGAATGAAGAATGGGAAGTTCTCCTAACAGTCTTGTATCCTCTCGAAGATAGGTACAGACGTCTCCATATCGATCCGCAAGACTCTACTATACTTGCTCATGACTCGTGAGACCTAAGTGAACCTAGTGCTCTGATACAAAGCTGTCACGACTCAATTCCCACCATAGGCCATGATGGCACCTAATGCTGCTGTTAGGCAAGCCAACAATTAATTGACATGCTTAACAATTGTCCATAATAGATTTAGTACAAGTGATGAAATAAATAAGCAAAACTATTCAATTTTCATAGTAAATTACTGATATTATCTTAAATATTGGAACGTGGTCGAAATATAAATTTGATATCATAACAAAAATGCAACCAAGAACAAAAATTTGAATTCCCAAAATCCGGTATCACAAGTGCATGAGCATCTACTGAAATAAACATTACTACTACAATAACTGTTTAGAATAAAAAATGGACATAATACAGTACATAAATAGGACGGAAAATCTTTGTGATATGGATCATAACATAGAGAGCAACTCATCACAAAGTCTCCTCAGCAGTTGCGCCCACACGCCCGCGTGACCATCAAATGTACATGTTTCATTACCTGCACAATTAGTGCAGAAGTATAATATGGGTATGAATATCAATGTGTACCTAGTAAATATCTAGTCTAACCTCGAAGAAGTAGTAACGAGGAGTCGATAACAACACTTACTAGTGTTTCAATAATTAAAGTACAATAAAAGTAGTTAGGATCAAGCATAGCTAAAAAAGCAACAAAAATAGATATATGTGTATAACATGATCCTCAAAAGAAGAATAAATATGAAATCCTCAAATATCGAATACTACCTCGAATGGAATATATATGACTAATGTTAGGTGTAAACGTCATAGAATCTAAGTCAAGATACTCATATATGCATCGACTCCCAATCGAAATATTATGCATGATTATGCCGAGGCAAATGGCCCGATCCCTAAGAGTGATTGTACAATATCTCGCTATGGTCGTACGGATCGCTCCCATAATATCGCCGAGGTATGTATGACTCGATCCATAGATGAATCTCATAATACTGTCGAGACTATCCATAGAGATATTTCATAATACTGCCGAGGGCGTATGGCCCAATCCATAAAAGTAGTGATGAGGCGTTCAGCCTGATCCCATAAGAATAGTGAAACTTTTGATGGGTCATCAAACCAACTCACGAATATATATATGCGAGTTATGAAATCAAGAATCTTTCGGACAAATAAGTACAACACGGGAGTAATTCGTAAGAGCAAGTATAATTTTCCTTGGCTAATCAAGTACAACGCGCCTAAATAATAAGTCTTAATACTCTATGCAAGTCTAGTCTTAGGCTAACACATAAATTAAAGCATTTAAACAAGTAGGAATAACTCAAGTAGTATAGTTAAAGCATGGTGTGAGTCTAAGTCTTTAACCAGAACAAATCAAGAATCTAGCATACACATGGATAATCATCACCTCATACGTGCATAACTCCTATAACACATAGAACGTAGCAAATATAGTCCCTTCAGGGTAAATTCCCTCTTACAAGGTTAGGGAAGAGACTTATCTTGCTCTGAAATTTGATAATCGGCTCCAACGCCTCTCAAACATCTCAAACAAATGCCAAACAATCTGTAACTAGCCAAAGAATGTGCAAACCAATCAAAATACTCAAAGACTCGTTTAACAATTAGAGATAATTCCTCAACCCCACACGAAAATCAATAAAAGTCAACCCCCCGGGCCCACGTGCTTGGATTCCAAAAATTCTCGAAGATAAATATTACCCATAGAACCACGAACTTAGATATATAATTTATTCTTAATTCCATGCCTAATTGCATGGTCAAAACTCAAAAATAATATTTTAGGATTTCTTTCAAAAATTTCACAATTTCTACAAATTTTCATATTTAAAACCATATATAATCCATGTTATTGGTACACAATAAGTAAGAATTATTTACCTTGTGATAGATAATGAAAATGCCATCTAAAATCACCTCACAATTGGCTCCAAGTGAGAGAAATGAGATGAAATGAGCTAAGTCCTGATTTTGCAACTTATACATTGCCCACTCGTTCCTCTACATGATAACGGAAGCATAGCCGCGATCGCGAAGGCAAATCTGCAGTTGCCAAAATCTTCAAATAGCGAACTTTCAACAATAAGTGCTGAATCGCTCCCGTACCACCCGCTATTCAACCCAAACATACGCCCTAGTATAAAATTACCTTACGAACCTATAGGAACCTTCTTATCCCGATTCCGAGGTCATTTGCTCTAAAGTCAAACCTTGGTCAACTCTTCCGACTTAGAGCTTGCGAATTGAGAATTATTCTTCCAAATTAACTCTGAATCTCTCGAAATCAAAACCAACCACATACGCGAGTCATAATACCTAATGTGAAGCTACTCAAGGTCTCAAATCGCCGAACGACATGCTAACACTCAAAATGACCGATCGGGTCGTTACATCATTGAGATGCACTTGTTCGCATTCTTCTATGTATAAAATCAACTCTAGGTAAATGATTATTGTTTGAGGATTGAGGCGATGAGCAGATCGTTGGATACTCAGATGTTCATTGAGAAAGATCACTTTTTGATAGACGTTATACGTTTGGAAATTATGCTTTAGTAGGAGGTAATTTAGTGTCTTAGAAAAGCAAGAAACATAATGTGGTTGCCCGGTCCAATGCAGAAGCAGATTATCAAGTAATGACTACATGTGAGCTAGTTTGGATCAACATTTGCTCAAGGAGTTGAAATTTGGTGAGATCAGCTAATTGGAACTTGTGTAATAATCAAGCTACCTTTTATATTACATGACCTAAATATATTGAGATTGATTATCATTTTGTGAAGAAAAGATACTCTTAGAAGATATTGCTACCATGATTGTAAAATTGAATGATCATCTTGCATATGTTTTCACCAAGTCCCTCACTGATTCTCGTATTAGTTACATATGTAACAAGCTTAGTACATATGATTTGTGTGCACCGACTTGAGAGGAGTGTTAGATGGTTATATAATTAATACTCCCTCTGTTTTAATTTAAATAACACACTTTTCTTATTAATCTGTACAAAACAAATACTTCCTCTGTTCCAATTTATGTGAAACTGTTTGACTGGGCACGAAGTTTAAGAAAAAATGAAGACTTTTGGAAATTGCGGTCCTAAACAAGTCAAAGTGACCCAGAATATTTGTGTGGTTATAAAAGCTTTTCATTAAGAGTAAAATTGAAAATTTAAGCTAAATTGTTTTCAAATTTAGAAAGGGGTTATTCTTTTTTGAACGGATCAAAAAAGAAATATGTTCACGTAAACTGGAACGGAGGGAGTAACACATTACTATATTTGGAAATAATTAAATTTTAAACATTTCATTTTTGTCGCTCTTATCTTTAACGTAGCACAAATATATATTTAGCCGAAAAAGAAAATTACTCTTACTTAAACGTGGCGTTCTATAGAAATATTGTCGGTCTCACTTGCCACTTCGTGGAGAGTTGACTAGGATTTGCAATTACAGAAAGTGCAGTCAGTTGGCAAGAAAGCATGTGTATAGCCGTATTCATATGGAAAGCGCATCCGCTCTATCCCTTCCTCCTATTCCTCAACAGAGATGAATACCACAATCGGTAAGCCATTTTGAATTTCACTCACTTTTTTCTATTTATTCTATTCGACTTTGTTTATCTTGGTTTCCTTATTGTTGGAAGTCCCACAAAGCCTTTGGCATGGTGGGAAGATAGTGATATAGTTGGTGGAAGAGATGAAGTCGCTGGCGGGACTTGGCTGGCTTGTACTCACTCTGGAAGAGTGGCTTTCCTTACTAATGTTCGGGAAATCAATTCAAATTCAGACGCCAAGAGTAGAGGAGACCTTCCTGTTCGATTCTTAAAGGTGCTTTCTCAGCAATACTAAGCACTCCACCTGTTTGTTTAATTGCCTGGAGCTTTCTTATGAATTAATGTTTTATTGATGTGATGTTCCATGGGGTATACAAAAATGGAGAATCTTATAAGTCTGCTGGGAGCTTTCAAATCCCTCTGTCCGTTTTAGGTGTTTCTGAACTCTTGGAATATAGCTGCATGTTACCTAAGCATGTTTCTGGTTATGCATCCTTTTGTTTCTAATTAGTGAATTCACCGTTGATATTGCCCTTGCCTTACTTTCCAGATTCTAATGAAAATTTCTGAACTTGGTAAAAATAAGCCTCTTAGGTACTTCCTGTGTGAAATATATTTTTGTGGGTTTGTAATTGCAGAGTGATAAAAGCCCACATGATTTTTCGGAGCAACTTTTGGAAGAAGCTGGTCAATATAATGGGTTTAATTTGATAGTAGCTGATCTTTGTTCGATGAACATGGTTTATATAACCAACCGACCAAAAGACAGCGGTATGTCCGCGACTGAGGTTTCAGCTGGTATTCATGTTTTATCAAATGCAACACTTGATACTCCATGGACTAAGGTAACAAATTTCTCTGCTTCATCATGGTCTTCTTCTTGATGATTCTGTTAGACTATTGACGCTTAAACCTGCACTGCAAGGCTGTGCTTAGGGATATACCTTCCGTGGTCTGAAAGCTTTTACGTAGCACTCAAAAAGGCACATGTCTTGAAAGAAAATATAGGCCACCAAAGAAAACAAGTTGAATTGATGATGGGGTCATTTAAGAACATAGGCTGACGGAGTTAACTTGTATTGAGGGAATTGTTTTGTGTCAATCAATCAAAAATGCCTCAACTGGATAAATTCACTTATTTAACACTGGATTTAGCGCAGATCATCTCCAGCCCACTCGAACAATTTGAATAATCTCATTGATTCCTATGAAAATAGGAAACTTATATTTCTCATTCACAAATCCATCTTTGTTTATGCTACTAACTCTCCGTTTGGTCCTACTTTTGGTTTATTTTCTTACTAAAAATGGAGGAAACTCAGTACCAAATGCTTGGCAATCCGTGGTAGAGCTTATTTATGATTTCGTGCTGAAGCCGGTAAACAAACAAATAGGTGGTCTAAAATCATTTAATGCTGATTATAACAAATCTAATGCTGATGATAACTATTTTCTGTTTATCAGTTGAGCTCCAAGACTCTGAAGGACATTATCCGTTAGGCTTGACATGATTTACAATATCTATTCATTCTAGAGTTTCTGGTCTATACTAGTTCTCCACTCCCTCACTTTCGGACATCATTAATATAACAATTAAAGATGCAATACAATGGTCTATAGAACTTTCTGAACAAGAGTTCTGAGTGTTTTCATAGTGGGGAGAGGTGACCAGTTTGTGAGGCAGTTGGATTGTGATAAATCAAACCTAACTAGTCAAAGCAAAATATTATTCTGGATGTAGAAAGAATGTGCAATATTCCTGAAATTAAATGATAGGTTTATGCTGTTGATAATTGAGATATACAGGTCCACTACACATAGGTGGAAAAGAGATTGACGAAAAAAGGATCAAGCCATGGATATCATAAATTTATTTTAGTTACATGCAATTCTGGTAAAAGGAGATTCACTACCTAGATTTAGGGACAACTTTATCAATTTATGATTAAGAGACTCACCTTGAGATCTGATAAATAGTTTTAGGAGCTCCCCGATGGTGTGATAAGACTCGACACAGCTTAAACAGAATCAACTACTCCTCCGTTCCAATTTATTGAACCTATTTGACTGGGCACGGAGTTTAAGAAATAAATGAAGACTTTTGTAATTTGTGGTACTAAACAAGTCAGAATTTTTGTATGGCTATAATTCTTTTGAAACTTGTGATGGTAAACTTGCCAGAGTATTTGTATGGTTATAAAAGTTCTCATTAAAGGTAAAATTGGAGGTTTAAGCGAAATTGTTTTCAAATTCAGAAAGGGCCATTCTTTTTTGAACGGACCAAAAAGGAAATAGGTTCACATAAACTGGAACGGGGAGATTAAGAAGTTCTAAGAGCAATAAATCAGTTCAGAAAGTGACAAGTGCTGCAATTTCAAGTATCTACATGAACATCGTCACAACATTTCATATGGAAAAAGTTTTTTGTCGTCACATACTTAATGTTCTCTTAAACTTCCTTCCTTCGATGACATAGATCGTTAATCTAGGAGGAAATATACTGCAGCAGAATTTGGTAAAAGAGTTTATATCTATAACTGCTCTACAGATGGATGTTTAGACCCTCTAATACTATGTCAAACTCTCGTCCCAAGATCAAAAAGGGGTTATGGAAAAAGAAGTGAAGACAGAGATCCATATCCCTAGCTTTATTGAAGCCCATCAACTTAAATGTAAAATCTTAACTTTCTTAACATGTTGGTTGGAACTGGTCTAACTTGTGACGTGGGAGTATTTGAACACTCTGCATTCTCATTGTTTTTCTAACTTGCAACTCAGTGTTCAAGTCATAATACTGAGAGCGTTTATCCTAATGCTTTAGGCTTCTATCAGTTGCTGTCAAAGTGCTTTTGCTTGTTGTTAAAGCAATTGACAACAAGCAAAAGATTATTAAGAGTGCCGTCTCTTTTATGTTGCTGCTTTCATTCTTTTTTCTTTTCCAGTGGTTCAGTGAGCGATAGTTACCTAAGATTATTAAAAGTGCCTTTGCCTCCATATTCTAAATTTCAAATTTGCAGTCTCAACGGCTGAAGTGCAGTTTCAAGCAATTATTAGATGAATATGGTGAAGCTGAAATTCCAATAGAACGGGCAGCTGAAAGAATAATGAGAGACGTGTCTAAAGAAGACAGCAACCTGCCAGGCATCTACCCCCTTGAGTGGGAGTACCAGTTGAGCTCCATATTCATTGATACTAAAACCTCTATGGTATTGTGTTTACACCCCTCTTGTTTTCAGCTTAAGGAAGTGAACATGTATTTGCCTGTTCCATTTTGATAAATTTTGCTTTCTAACGGCCGGTGCATAGGGGCGTTATGGCACAAGAAGCACTTCTTCTCTCGCAGTGAGGAGTTCCGGTGAGGTAACATTTTATGAACTGTCTCTTGAGAAGGATGTATGGAAGGAGCAGCAGATGACCTTTATGATTGAGAAAATGATAGAAGGTGTTGTTTCTGTATCCTGAGAAGTTCTTCAAACATGAACTACCGAGATCCAAACAAGACAATGTTTGTGATCTTTCCCATGGACAAAGCGGCTGAGTTATCTTCCTGTCTTAAATCTGCACAATCAAGTAATACTTCGGTTAACCTACAGTTGAATATTCATTCGTTTCTCTACGCCAGGACCTCCTTGCACAATCTGCTAGGGAAGATGAGGCGGTTCTGCTTAATAAGAGCATCATATTAAGTGTATATCTAAATCTTAGCTGCTGACACTAGAATAAGTGTTGCAGCTAGTGTTGTAATATGAATGTACTAGTAAGTGTTCACTTGCCAAGCACTGATACTTATTAATGAAGGACACAGGACAGGATGAAAAGATGGGGGTAAATATATATGAGCATGTTATAGTTTATATTCAGGTGAAAATGCAGCAATTGTTTGGGTGTCGATTTTAGACATAATCATCTTAAAAGAGCAACATCGACGTATTACTTATTTGCATTTTTCCCGCAGAAGGTTGCCGTCGGCAGTTGCAGGTGGAGGAAAAAAGACTTAGGTAGTCCCTTATGTATGCCTATAGGAGTAATTTTTATTCCTTATCTATACTAGTGAATATAAAATATCTCTTATCTTTGTAAAAGAGGACAACTTTGATCTAATCCTTAACGGGGGAAACAAAGGTTACGTCAACCATTAAGCTAAATGTAAAGAAGACCGAAAACATTACTGATATGCGGGAGCAGGTAAAATCCTTAATATCTTCTCTTTGCTTTGGTGCCAAAGCAAAGAGAACCGCAGCTAAACTTTATACGGAAAAGTGTCACGTCCTTAGTTGTTAACTAAGTACACGTGCGGCACTTGATAACTCCTCACGATCTTGCACAACTTGCTTACGTTCTTGCTATGTCAAATCAGCCTTACTACACTCAAGATTGCTAAGAGAATGGAAGAAAGAACACAAGAGAATTGTTAAAGGAGGCTTTATATTAGAGAGAACTTGAATTGTTTACTTGATGAATTACAAATGAATGGTCCACTTTATATACTAGTCTCCTAGGGGCTAGTGTGTAAATATTAATTATTACACAAGTCCTTGATATTTACAAGATACGAGCTTTTTCTAGAATTCTCTACAAGCCTAGAAGATTCCAAGGACTTTCCTAGAAAATACATAAGGATCTAGGTTCTTCCTAAGGAAATGTCCATACCTCTCTAGAATCTTCTCACAATGCTAGCCTTCTTCTTATGTAAGCTTCCACATGGCATTAATATATGTCAAATGGCGCCTATGTGGCATGATGACATGGTGGGTCATCACACTCTCCCCCACCCAATGTTGCGACGACCGCGGCGCAATGCTGCTGCATAAACTCTCGGATCTTATCTTTGAATTGCCACAAGTCTTCATATCGTTCCCACGTGGCTTCCTCCGGTGATTGCCCTTTCCAATGGACGAGGAACATAGCGGTGGCTTTTTGCCCTTGTTTTCTCCTGGCCTGGTAATCTATGATAGCCTCAATCTCCCGATCATGCGAGGCGGTGATAGTCATTGGCGCTCGACTTGATTGGCCCCTACTCGGATCATCCTTATCTTCATGATATGACTTAAGCATGTTGGCATGGAAGACAGGGTAGATCTTAAGATACGATGGCATATCAAGCTTGTATGAGATCTTGCCTACCTTGGCGACGATCTTAAATGGCCCCTCATACTTGCGAATCAGATTCTGATGCATGCCCCGTAGTGCCTTGAACTGTCTTGGGTTAAACTTCACCATGACCATGTCCCCAACTCTATAGTATGTGGGACGCCACTTACGGTCCGCAAACTTCTTCATCTTCTTAGCTCCCTTATCCAAGTAGGACTTAGCAGTGTCGAGCTGCTTCTCCCATCCTTTGGCCATATGATAAGCCCCCAAACTCTTTCCCTCGAACGCGACTGGTAAGGAATGTGGAGTTTGTGGTTGTTGGCCTGTGGCTAGCTCAAATGGTGTCCGTTCCGTGGACTCACTCCGCTGCAAGTTATAAGAGAATTGGGCGATGTCTATGAGCTTTGTCCAATCTTTCTGATGCGTGCTTACATAATGCCTCAAGTAGCATTCTAGTAAGGCATTGACTCGTTCCGTTTGTCCATCCGTCTGTGGGTGGAAACTAGTAGAAAAGTGCAGCTCCGTACCAAGTATGTCAAACAACTCTCTCCAAAAGTTTCCAGTAAAGCGGGGGTCTCGATCACTGATTATATGCCTTGGTAAGCCCCAATACTTCACCACGTTCTTAAAGAATAGCTTGGCGGCTTCCTTGGCTGTGCAACCTGGTGAGGCGGGCATGAAGGTGGCATATTTGAAAAATCTATCCACGACCACCATAATAGTACCATAACCGTCGGACCTTGGTAGACAAGTGATAAAGTCCATAGTCACGCTCTCCCATGGACGCTCTGCAACTGGTAGTGGCTCCAAAAGTCCTCCGGGTTGTTGTTGCTCAACCTTGTCCTGCTGACATACAAGACAAGTTTGCACATAACATTCTATAGCATCTCGCATGTGTGGCCAATGGTAGACTGACTCAACCAAGGCCCTGGTACGACGTTGGCCTGGATGACCAGCCCACATTGTATCATGACTCTCCCTTATGATCCACCGTCTAATGTCTCCAAACTTAGGCAATTCCTCGGGCATGACATCTTTGTTTTCCTTAGGCAACTTCTCTATGAAAGGTAGCACTGTCTCTTGAAAATTTTTGTCTTCCTCTAGACTTGCAATGGTTGCCACGAACGTCGGCTCCCCCTTCTTGATCCCCTTGATAACCTGCATAGCTGAGAGTTGTGCGTGGATCTGTCCGTATGACATAGTCACTGTAGGTACCATGCAAGCTCCTTCTCGCTCTATAACCAAGATATGTTGGAGGTAGGGTTCGATCAAAGTATGACAATGTCTAAAGAACTCTTGTCCCAATATGATGTCAAAGATATCCATAGCGGTTACGGTAAAGTTTGTCATACCTTTTCAAGTTCCCAATTTGACACCAACTCCATTAGCTACCCCACGAGCATTTTGTACCTCGGCATTCACGGTCTTGACGCGGGAGTTGGTTGGAGCAAGCTTCAATTCTAGTCTTTTTGCGGCAGCCTCAGTCACGAAATTATGAGTTGCTCCAGTATCCACCATTGCACGAGCAGGCTTGTTGTTGATGGTGAGATCCACGTACTGGTTTCCATTCTCGGTAGGTTGGATAGATTGCTTTGTGACAGCACCGCATAATCTCGCATGTGTGGCCAATAGTAGACTGACTCAACCAAGGTCCTGCTGCGACGTTGGCCTGGATGACCAGCCCACATTGTATCATGACTCTCCCTTATGATCCGCCGTCTAATGTCTCCAAACTTAGGCAATTCCTCGGGCATGACATCTTTGTTTTCCTTAAGCAACTTCTCTATGCAAGGTGACACTTTCTCTTGAAATTTTTTGTCTTCCTCTAGACTTGCAATGGTTGCCACGAACGTTGGCTCCCCCTTCTTGATCCCCTTGACAACCTGCATAGCTGAGAGTTGTGCTTGGATCTGTCCGTGTGACATAGTCACTGTAGGTACCATGAAGCTCCTTCTCGCTCCATAACCAAGAGACGTTGGAGGTAGGGTTCGATTAAAGTATGACAATGTCTAAAGAACTCTTGCCCCAGTATGATGTAAAAGATATCCATAGCGGTTATGGTAAAGTTTGTCATACCTTTCCAAGTTCCCAATTTGACACCAACTCCATTAGCTACCCCACGAGCATTCTGTATCTTGGAATTCACGGTCTTGACGTGAGAGTTGGTTGGAGCAAGCTTCAATTCTAGTCTCTTTGCGACAACCTCAGTCACGAAATTATGAGTTGCTCCAGTATCCACCATTGCACGAACGGGCTTGTTGTTGATGGTGAGATCCACGTACTGATTGCCATTCTCGGTAGGTTGGATAACTTGCTTCGCGACAACACCACATATTCCGATCATACCCAACTGTGCGGTTCCCGGACTCTCTCCTTATGGTTGCTCCTTCTGCTCACGTACCATGGCACTGAGGCTCTTGAGGTCAGGACAATTCCTGAAGCCATGTGGCCCTTCGCATATATAGCATCCCTTCTTCTCGACCTGCGCCTTCTTCTTGGCGTAGCCCTGATGACCACTCGACTTTTTGAAATCTTGAGTCTTGGAGTATTGTTGTTGTATCTCCTTGACTTTTCCACGGTCTCCCCCACCTTTGGCACTGTTAACCTTTGACTCCTTGACATTGCCTTTGTCGTGTTTGTCATGCCTGAAATCCATCAATGATTCGGCCTCCACTATGGCTTGGTCTATATCAGTGACTTGTCAGCGTTGCAACTCCTGATTAGCCCAATTTTGCAACCTGTCCATGAAGTGTGGAACAACAAGTCATCATTGGTTAGGTTGGGGATTTGAAGCATAAGGGTAGTGAACTCCTTGACATAGTTACGTATGCTCCCTGTTTGCTTTAATTCCCTAAGCTTGCACCTTGCCTCATACAAGACATTGTTTGGAAAGAACTGTCGCTTGAACTCCGCTTTGAACTGATCACATGTGCTAATAGTACATAGACCTTTATCCACGTCGGCCATCTTCCTTCTCCACCATAGCATGGCAGTCTCTGAGAGGTACAATACCGCAGTGTTGATCTTGGCCTCGTCGTCCCTCACTTTGCCGTGCCTGAAGTAGTTCTCCAAGTGCCAAAGAAAGTTTTTCACTTCTTGGGCATCACGAACACCTTTGAACACCGGGGGTTTAGGAGCCTCGATCTTGGCCTCTCTCGTCACCACAACATTGCTGGCTACCTCGGTCACGCCAGCATTGACATGTTCCTTGAGTGACTCTATCTTTGCCTTCATAGCATCGATAGTACTCAAAGCCTCCATGAGTCTGCACTCTAAGGCATTGATGGTTTGCCTTAGTTCCATCTCAGTCTGTGTACGTCCCTCCAAGTCATTTCGGATACTCTCAATCTCTTCAAGAGTGTGCCCCTCAAGAACGTTAAGGGTACATTCCACCTTCCCCAAGCATTGGCCAAAGATCTCCATGGCGTCCATCCCCGCGTCCATCTTTATCACCCACTCTTTACCGAGCGAGACGTCCTCTGGAAGGACCTCCACTTCATCCCCACTCGCCTTAGTGGCAGATAGTTCTTGGGATGTAAGCCCTTCGTTTGACACAACCTCAGGTGGAACCTCGTGGCTCTTGTTGGTGGCATTCCTCTTTTTGCTACGGCCACTCTTGACAATAGCATCCTGGATGACATTGGCTTGGGTGTTGACAACGTTAATTTCTCCGTCGTTCGCCATTCCCTTAGTTGAAACCTTCGTTCTGATACCATGTTGTCACGTCCTTAGTTGTTAACTAAGTACACATGCGACACTTGATAACTCGCTCACGATCTTGCACAACTTGCTCACGTTCTTGCTATGTCAAGTCAGCCTTACTACACTCAAGATCGCTAAGAGAATGGAAGAAAGAACACAAGAGAATTGTTAAAGGAAGCTTTATATTAGAGATAACTTGAATTGTTTGCTTGATGAATTACAAATGAATGACCCCCTTTATATACTAGTCTCCTAGGGGCTAGTGTGTAAATATTAATTATTACACAAGTATTTGATATTTACAAGATAAGGGCTTTTTCTAGAATTCTCTACATGCTTAGAAGATTCCAAGGACTTTCCTACTAAATCCATAAGGATCTAGGTTCTTCCTAAGGAAATGTCGATACCTCTCTAGAATTTTCTCACAAATGCTAGTCTTCTTCTTATGTAAGCTTCCACATGGCATTAATATATGCCAAATGGCGCCTATGTGGCATGATGACATGGCGGGTCATCACAAAAGGGCCAAAATTACCCCTATCATTTGCTAAATGGTTTAAAAATACCCTCTGCCATCTCTCCGTCCAAAAAAATACACGATGTTAATTCTATTAACAAAAATACCCCGCGACTAACGGCAGAATTAGTGGGTCTTTCATTTAATGACGTGGCGATTTTTAACTGGGCATCGTGGCAATCTTTGACTGAAACAAAAAATTTATATTATTTCAACCTATTTACCTTATCCGACCCATTTACGAAAATGGGTGGGATCTATCACACCCATTCCCACTCATCTAACCTCCCCTTTTCCTCTTCTCCAATCATAAACCCGATCTTTAAACCCCTATAACTGTCGTAGCAAAGTTCCAAGCAGAAGAGCAGTGCAAACAAGAACAGGCGAGACAATCACCAATAGGGAAAACACAAAAGGAAATGATGTGTACAAAAATAACAAGAAACACAACATACACACAAGGAATGGATGATTCCAAATTGTCCTATAACACACTTTAATCTGAAAGATTACAACTTTTCTAATTTTAACTCCAATCTCTGACAACCCAATACCCATCTCTTTTTTTATAAATAAAAGAGGCAACTTTGTCAAAAGTGGGATCTGAACATATATTTTTTCCTCACTGTTCTCACCTAGTTCTTCGCAAAATCTTTAAGGTAAGGATCAATTACTCAATTCTCGTTAGATCGAGACAAAGAATAGATAAAAATCCCACCTTTGATTAATCAATACAAACACAAATGTAAAATTCAATAACCACCAATTCTTCCAATCAAAAAAAGGAAAATATTAAAAACTCAGAAAAGATTTTCATATTCAAATAACAAGAAACACTAAACAAAGAGAAAATACATACCAGCGTTGAAATAGAGATCAATCTCAATAGTGTACCCGAAAACCAACAACTCTACTTCTTTTTTACCTTAGCTAAAGCCTATTGATTAATATCTGCTATATATTGGGTCTTTGTATTGGTCATTTACAAGTGAAAATTTGGTCTATTTCTGTTCTGTAATTTTTCCAAAGATGGGATCTATGATTGGAGAAGAAGAAAGGGGAGGTCAGATGAGTGGGAATAGGTGTGATACATACCACCCATTTTTGTAAATGAGCCGGATAAGGTAAATGGGTTAAAACAATATTTATTTTTTGTTCCAGTCAAAGATTGCCACATGGCCTAGTTAAAAATCTCCACGTCATTAAATGAAAGACCCACCAATTCTGTCGTTAGTCGCAAGGGTATTTTTATTAATAGAATTAACGTCGCGTTTTTTTTGGACGGATAGATGGATGGAGGGTATTTATAAATCATTTAGCAAACGATAAGGGTAGTTTAGGCCCTTTTCCGAACTTTATATTATGGACTTACCTATAGAATAAATAAATTTTATTTGTAAATTAAAAAAATAAAAAGTATTTGAGCATATAGAATGCTGGAATAACAAAATAATGAGCATAGTAAAAAAAATTAGAATAATTTGTTCGTAATAATAATTTTAGTATTAGCAACAAAAGTTCAAAAATTTATTTACACAATTGAGAATGAAAGAAAATAAAGTTTGTAAAATATATATTTCATGCACGTAATATAAAAATAATTATTTAGATAAAGGTAATTTTATAATTGTATACGGTCGAAATCAGGTATGCACAATTTTTTAGGCTCGAGGGGTTGCTTTAAGCCCGAGTTTAGGTAAGGTCGAGTTCGAGTTCGAGTTCGATGGGCCAGACTCAAGCTCGAAGACAGAATGCAATGCCCGAGGATCGAAGTACACGAGGAACATCAAAGAAAATCATGACCGACTCCGAGATAGTGTCGTTATGAGTTTGTTACAAAAGGACAAGATTCTCGCCACGTCCCCAAGATTAAGGCGTAAATTTCGGAATAGATTTGTATGAATTAGTACAAATCCGTACTAGGCGGTTATACAATTGTCCCAATAATATTCTTTATTTTAAATGAAAATGTACCTTATTTAGGGTTCCCCTCCTATATAAAGGGGACCCCCAATCATTTATAAACATTATCTAATCCTTGGCAAGAATATACTATCATACTTTTCTCTCTTACTGTTCATCAGAATTGTCATTTACATTTATTATTCTTACTTTACTGCTCTTAGTTCGTCTCGAGGATACTAAGCTTGAGGTCACCGCTGCTGAGTAACATTGGTTTAGTTCACTTATTTCTTTCATTTCTACTTCATATTTCTTGATTATTAATTGGTATTGAACTAAATCACATATCTTTAAAACCACAAATCAAATTTAATTGTTACTCATATTTTCTAGGTAAACAGTTTGGCGCCCACCGTGAGGCTAAAAATAATAGTGATTATTTCATTACTGATTCTCATTACACATGTTATTTTTACACTTTTTCTTGTCAAGAATTTTTTATTCTCAGGCTGAAACATGTCTAGCTCACAAAACGCACATGCTCATGACAACGAAGGTCTTGGAGAAAACAACAACATAGAAGTGCCAAATATGGAACCAGTTGATGTTAGCTCGCACATTGCTCTAAACGCGGATTTATGCACAGACTCTAGAGGGAGTATACCCAGGGAGGCCCGATCTGGTGGCCAAGGAGCACAAGAAATGGGAGATGGGGGAATCAACCTCAAGTGATATTCGACATGCTGCAAGCTAAACAGATCACCATCGCTCAACTTCGAAGTCAGAATAAGACTCTGACTGTAGCTGAACATGAAAACACTTGACGTGCTAAACCAGCACCAAAGAGGTCGAACAGAAATGACTCGGGGATTGACCCCACTAGTATGAGGATGCTCGGATAGCTCACTAAGAGGATCGTGTTCGGGGAAAAGAAGATTGAGGACAATGATAAAAAGGTGGAGACTTATAACTCCCGTGTTGACCGAATACCGAGGGCACCTCCAGTTTTGAAAGGTTTAGATGCCAAAAAGTTCATACAAAAACCATTCCCTCAGAGCGTGGCTCCGATGCCCATTCCCAAAAAGTTTTGCATGCCCGATATACCCAAATATAACGGGACAACCGACCTTAACGAGCATATTACTTCATACACTTATAGGATCAAAGGAAATGACTTGAATGATAATGAAATCGAATCAGTTTTGTTGAAAACGTTTGGAGAAACACTATCGAAAGGAACTATGATTTGGTACCACAACTTGCCTCCTAACTCTATTGATTCATTTGCTATGTTAGCAGATGCCTTCGTGAAAGCACACGCCGGGGCCATAAAGGTGGCAACGGGGAAATCGGACGTCTTCAAGATAAAACAAAGGAACGACGAGATGTTGAGAGAGTTCGTGTCTAGGTTTCAGATGAAGTGCATGGAACTACCACCAGTCTCGGATGACTAGGCAGTACAAGCTTTTATGCAGGGTTTGAATGGAAACAGTTCGATTGCATCTCGATAAATAAAGCAAAATCTAATTGAGTATCCAGATGTGATGTGGTCGAACATACATAACCGTTACCAGTGAAAGATTAGGGTCGAGGACGACTAGTTGGGAGCTCCCTCAGGCTCAGTTCATCCTAATAGGCTGGTGGCTAAGCCCCGAGGTATATAGATAGGGAATCTAGATTCAACAAAGAACGATATCAGTCATATGTCTATCGAAGAAACAACAACTCAGATCGTAACGCTCCTCGGAATGATCGGAGAATTGATCGAGGCCAAAGTTCTCGAGGACTCATGAGTAAGAGCGAATTCGATAAGCATACCAACCCCGCGGAGGCACCTCGATTTTTAGAGTATAACTTCAGTGTAGATGCATCTGGGATCGTGTGAGCTATTGGAAGGATCAAAGACACTAGGTGGCCCAAGCCCATACAAACTGATCCTTCTCAAAGGAACCCAACTTGATTTGCAAGTATCATGGCACACGCGGTCATAGAACCGAAGATTGCAGGCAGCTGTATGCGGCCAAAATTAGAGGACTTAATTTCTCGCTATCAAGACATTTTGAAAGAATGCCTCGAGACCCCAAGGGCGTGGAGCCACAATCGAACCCCCTCCCTCAGGGCTCTGAGGCCCAACTCAGGGAAGACGGAGATCGAAGCCAGGACAGAGGGAAGCTCCCAAGGCACACGGCTAAGTCTGACAGGGCCGTCCTATCCAGAGCCTATGCTGAGGCGTCGCGTCAAGCCGTTCCATCTCCATACTTTATAATTAATATCCATGTACTAGTATCCGGGTTCCCTCCTATATAAAGGGAACTCACACTACCTTATAGAGGGCTGATGTTGCTCTATTTTCTCCACAAGTGCAATAATTTATCTCTCTCTCTCTCTCTCTTCTTTCTAAACTCTCTCGTTCTCACTAGCTCGAGGCCACTTTAATATTTATCGCTTTCATACTTGTTCTTTATTTATCTCTTGATATTGGCCATATAAAGCTTTGCTTGATCATAATCTAATTGTTATCCCATTCCTGACTATCCCCAATACCTCAAGCTCGGCCCTGACATCGACCCCGAGGTCCCCCATCGACCAGTCCTGCATCCGAGCAACAGGCCTCTCGGTTTGGTTACTGCCTCATTTTAGCTTGCATTTCATCATTAAGCTCCACATTCTTAGCATCATCTGCTCTAAACAACTATCTCGAGAATAGATCACATATTTTTAGAATGCCATTTATAAATTTAATTGTTATTACCATTTTCACGGTAAACAGTTTGGCGCCCACTGTGGGGCTAAAAATAATAGTGATTATTTTCTTGTTGGTTTCATTGCAAAAACGCACGTTATCTTTCACACTTTTTCTTTTGCAAAGATCTCTTGATTTCAGGTCAAAATGTCTGGCTCGGTAAACAGAGTCGAGAAAAATTACCCCGAAAATCATGGCGGAAACGGTGTGGTTGTTCTAGTGGTTGGCGCGATGCCGCAGAACCCCGATAATGAATACGGGCCAATTCCAGCGAATGCGGGTTTGCAAGGTGCGCAGCAGGTCGACGAAGCCTCGCACACCGATGGGAGCATACAACATATCGACCGACAGGAAGCCCAATAAACCCCGACTTGGGAAACACATGAAGTTAGTCTTCGCGATATTTTTGAAATGTTGCAGGCACAACAGTTGGCTATCGCTCAGTTGCAGAGCCATCCGAAGACTCCCAGCACGGTAGCGCCGGAAATATCTCCCCTCGCCGAACGAATACCCGAGAGATCAAGCAACAACGGATCGATAATGGACCCTGCCATAGCAAAAATGCTTGGGGATCTCTCCAAGAGGTCGAGTCAGGTTCGTGGAAGTTCATGCAACAGTTGTCCCCCCAGGAAGCGGTCCCGGAACCTGTCTTACGGAAATCCGAAACGCGGAACTCCCTAAGCACGACAGGACCTCGGATCCCGACGAGCACACCACCGCTTACACATGCGCGGGAAAAGGCAGCGACCTTCAAGATGATGAGTTCGACCCCGTCTCGTTGAGGAATTCGGGGAAACATTCTCAAAAGGAACCATGATGTGGCGCCGTAGCCTAGTGCTTGACCTCACAAACTTGCTTACTGTACCAGCATATTCCTCCGTAGAGGCACACGTCGATGCCATTGAAGCAGCAACGGGAGAGCCCGACGCATCTGAGGCCTAACAAAGAAAGAATGAAATGCCACAGGAAGTCGCGCCTCATTCCATAATAGAACGAATGAGATCACCCCCGATTTTGGATGACTGGGCAACACAGGCCTTCTCCCAAAGCCTAAACAAACCATGCCCGATGACTCCAGGACATTTCAAAAGAAGCTTGATCAGATACCCAGCCGAGATCTGGTCGGATGCCCATACCTGGCACCAGCCACGAATCAGGGCCGTAGATGACCATTCGGGAGCCTCCTTAGGCTCGGTATACCCAAGCAGGCTCCTGGCAGAGAAACTAATGCCAAACAAATGGAGGTACCATCCATGCGTCGCGGATAGGAGGAACGCCGAAAGATGCAACCTACCTCGCAACGATCTAGAAATGGCTTGGGCGCAACATCCTCGAGGAATCTTCAGCTGAACCAGAATCGACGAGGCATGTTCAGCGGGGGTACCCCACCCAGCAGAGTGAGATTTCAGCATTGCTATACCAAACATCGTGATCACCATAAGCGAAACCAGGGACGCCGAACGACTCAGACCTATTCGACCAAGACCCCTCCAAAGGAACTGCAACTTGGCGCGGGAACCGCAGGGCGCGCGCGACCATGGAGTCAAAAATGGCCATCATCTCAGGAGAACAACGGCTGTGCTACTAAATAAAAATCGCCACCAAGTACTGCCGAGCGATCAGGCTCGAATCCAGCCTCAAGGGAGGAAGGCAACCAGGAATAACTACGCAAGCAAATCGAGGCGTATTACCACGACAGTGGAAGAGCGGCGATACCCTCTGAGGACTCATAAAATGAAAAGTAAAAATGTCCGTCACCAGAGAAGAACGGGTCCAGGGATATATTCCAAAGGACACCCTTACATCTAGAGGAAAGGACATCGAGACTTCGCCTCGGCCCCACACTGATGCATTGGTAACCCTCTCCCTCATTTGATCTATTCCAAATAAAACATGTGTTCATGAATACAGGTGGTTCGATCAAGCATACCAACGACGTCGGGCCAAAGTCAATGGGGCGGTTCTAACTAATGAACCAAATCGCTCCCGTACCCTAAATCTTTGACGGATTCCAAACGACGATCACCACAACAAGTAGGAAGACCGTTCTCTCGATACAGCCCATCTAAGCTCGAGCTGGGACGCCAGGCTATGTACCATCAAAGAAGGTGCAAGGTACGAATGTCTTATTTAGATGGTCGCGGGCTCACTGCCGGGAGACAGCGTTAACTCCATTTCGCCAAAATAATGAAATCCCATGCAAAGGGCAGAATTAAAATAAGTCTATAGGGAGCAGTACGCGACAAGGGGAAATTCCCCACCATATGGCGCATCGCCGGCATTGATGCCTACACCCTCGGAAGGATCAAAGGGTAAACCAATCACATCTTCGGCCAAGCCTTATTAAACACAGGGGAGGGCTGTATTAGGGCTCGCACCTCGAGAGGGCAGGAATGTACCAAACCTCGAAACGTCGCCTACACATATCGTGGTAAAGAAGAACTACTTCACTCCTTTGTTATTTTTGCACTAACCTATATACAGACAACCAGCCGGGACATTCAGAAGTTCTAACTCTGCCCAGAAATCCCAAGGCCTTAGCAGGGCCCGCCGCGCTCTCTTCCCTCGATCAAATTTTCCCCCAAAGAGGGTCTCGCTAGCAAGATTATTAGTGGAGCAATGTACCCCCGGAGGAGGATCCGACAAGATCACAAACTTTCTCCTACAGACAAATGATGAGCGATGATATTCTTTTAAGGGCACCATCCCATCGGAAGGACCAGGAAAAGTCAGACTAAGTTTCAATAGTGGATTATGTACCAGATCGAATGGTCAAAGGACCCGCGCCCGCGCGGGCCGAGCTCACGACAATGAAACAATGTGTATTTATGCCAAGTAATAAAAAGATATATTTTCAGCATCTCATACGCCAAACAAGGAAACCTCAGTATACTCCCAGCAGGGACCCCTCCATCAAATGCATCTTGAAATACTCAGAGACTTAAAGCCAACAATTTGGCACCCGCACGACCCCAAGGTCGGAACTCCGGGATCATAAAGCCCCTGCAAGGCAACTCCGAGCTCACGAAAAGTGGCCTTTGAGCTTAAACAAACTCGATGACTCGGAGACTGTCATTAATCGCCATGTACTGGAAAACTCAAAACTGCAAGACCCCTAGCTGGAAGACTCGGCGTAACCAGATCTATTCTACATTGCAACAAAAACTTTAAGACCTCAACATGCATGACAAACTGTAAGACGTCGATAGGCATGACAAACTGTAAGACCTCAACATGCATGAAAATCTCGAAGTTTAGGCTATACGTCGCATTTGTAAGAATTCCGAAAGTGCATACCCTCGGTGTAAGCGCCTAAACTATTACTCGGGAGCAAAAATGGCTCCGGCCAAACACATATGACTATGGTCAGAACTGCTGATATAGCCAAATTAACATGACTCGAGGACGCCTGACTGTCGCTAAACAAAAATCGCAGGCCACTACTTCGAATATACTTCAGAAAGAACCGGTTAAAACAGGCTTCCATCAACAGGCAAAAAATGAGCTTCGACCATGTCAGCTCCAGATCACAAGGCTTCGACCTACTCAGACTACGAGCTATGAACCTTCTGAGGTGCTCGAACATTGTCGATAATGACTTGAAATCGAGGTTCCTCCGGAACCAACGACGGGTCAGGAAAAATTATTTCAAAAGACCTTAACGAGCGGAAAACAAAGCCTAGAAAAATCCCACGGGAAAAATAGCGTAAGAGCCATTTCGCCAGCCAAACGAGCCTCCGGGACGCACACTAAAAGGTCTCTATGACCAAACAGCATAAGAGCCATTGTCGCCAGCTTGAAAATTGATAACTTAAGGATTAAAATGAGCTCGAATTGTAACCCGATTCGGAGACCGGATCCAAAATAGTTAACTATGCAAGCCTCTAGGCCACATATTAAAAGGTCTCAATGACTAAAACAGCGTAAGAGGCACTACTGCCGGTCTGAAAATTGAAAGTGCTTAAGGGTCAATTAAAGCTCGAGTCGCAACGCGACTCGGAGACTGGAACCAAAATAGTTAAACTGCAATATGCCTAAAGGTATGACATAAATGCTACAGTCGCCAGCCGAGTGAGCCTCTGGGCCACGCGCCTGTAAGGTCACTTCGACCCTAAGCACAAAAGGCCATCGTTATCCGCTCATGCAGGCAGAAAAGAACTTGAGGTTCAATTAAAGTTTGAAGCACGATGTGACTAGGAGACTGGACCCAAAATAGTTGAAACGGCAAATGTCCAAGGGCAAGAAATAAGAACAATCACTATCTGCCCGCACGGGCATAAAATATTTAAGGTTGGGCAAGCTCGAGTCAATGCCTGACTCGAAGACTAAGACTAAACAGCTGGGCAAAACACAGAGGCCCCAACGCCTGCTCACGTCAAGGATCCTACTTAAAAGCCTCCAGGCCTGCCTGATCAGTTTCGGACCTACGAGGGTCCCGCCAAACACCGAAACCAACCCGCCTAGTCAAAAGAAGTACAGAAAGAGATACTGAAGAAATAAGGCTTCAAGTTTCCTCTTATCTTACATACGCAAAGAAGGCGCACTCTCCATCTACAAACATGCTCTATAAGTATCAAATACAAAGCGGAAAAGAGGCAAAATCTACACTCCGCTCCAAAGGGATATAACTTGCCAGATTTGCTCTCCGCGACATTCGCAAGAAGTGACCGAGCGTCATGCTCGTCTGCCCTTGCTCGAGCCAATTCCTCTGAGAGAATGAAGCCCCTTGCACCGATCTCCTCGAGCACCTCTCTTCGGTATTTGCAATGAACATGTTCCTTGACCCTTTTCTCCTGGTCGAGGGCTCGCTTCAGCTCGGCTTGGGTATCAGCAACGTCCTTCATACGAATCGCCATCTCCTGATCAGCCTTGGTTCGGCTTAGTACCACTTCAGCCCGTGCATCGATTATCTCAGCTCTAATCTTTGAGAGATCAGATTCAAGTTTCCCAATCATATCCCCTTGAATGTTGGCGTTGTCACGAGCCAAGCGGAGTTGGGCTTCAAAGGCAGGGACCTTGGCCGAGGCTCTTGTCTCCTCTAAAGCTTGAGCTTGCACTTGAGCCCTTAGCTCACCAAAAGCAGTTTTGACGCGGTCGATGTCGCCCTTGAGGCACTTCGAGGCCTTAGTCTTTTTCTGCAACTAAAATAACAAAAGGGGTTAACCATAAGGTCCAAAAGGATCGAACCACGTGCTACAAAAGGTTACCTGCTCCATCAAATAGCTCTCATAATTGGAGCTCTGGTACGCCTCGTATCGCCAATGCAACAACTCAACCTCCTTCTCCTCGCTAAGGAGCCTAAGGGACTCGCCCTCGTCTAGAAATTTTTGAAGCCTGGACCATTGACGGAGCAGCTCAGACATAAGCTCATCACAGGCCTACATAGGAAAAACTCAATAAAGGGAGGAGGACACGGAATACAGGAAAATTGCGCCTAAGCTCACCACGAAGTGAAGCCAATGGACTTCCTCGAAGTCAGAGCACACTCCTATTGATCCTGCCTCTTCGGCCTAAGGAGAACCAACCTCGGGCAAAGCATATTCACTCAGAGGAACTGCCGCTCGGGAATCAGACACTCTGAAAATAGCAGGCTCGGATGATGCCCTCTCCTTGAAGACATGGGCCCGTTCAGCGCCACTAAAATCTCCATCACACTGCGGGTACCAAACCTATTTATCACCGTCATCCCTCGGCTCGGAGGCTGATGCCTCCTTCTCCCCTTCGAAAGAGCACTGCCTCATCCCGAAGAACCACTTGATACCTGCAAACGGCAAATTCGGTACAAAAGAAAGGAGGGAAATATGACCTCAAATATACGAAGGCCAAGGCAAAGGAAGTGTGCGCGCATACCTTGGTATTTCGCTGCCCATCTGATATGGAATACAACTCGCCACCGACGCTCATTGCAGGTCGAATGGGTCACCAGCCTCCGGATCTAGCCGGGCAAGTCAAGAACTTCGCCCGGCATCCATGAAGTTGCTGCAAAAAGGGAACAAACACGATTACTCAACTGATTTTTGCTATCGGCAAAATCTGAAAAAGTACGAGACGCTCCGCTCACGTGCATAATTCCATCCCTCGGGAAATGGAAAAAGCTCCACAGGGATAATGTCGGCTGTTCAGACCCGAATAAACTAACTAGCCCACTCTCTATCCCCGTCTTCTTCGTCATTGACAACAAAGGGCAAGGATGAATGGCACCTTAGGGTTAGCATGCCTTGGTGGTGAAAGGGTCAGTATAGCCTGACGAGGTGGTTAAGCGTGAATTCAATCCCGGCCTTCTCTGCAAAGAACCTTATCATCAGCACCACTCGCCAAAATGACTGATGTATCTGTGCCAAAGTAACCCGGTACTCCAAGCAAAAATCAAGCACGACCCTATCAAGGGGGCCAAATGCAAAAGGATATAGGTATACGCTCAAGAATCCATCAGTGGAGTCCGTAATACTCTCACCCGGGTAAAGCACTTGCAGCGTTATCCCCTCGCTCCATCCACAATATCTCCTCGCCATCTCCAGATGTTCCTCTCTTATCAAAGACACGATCTTCAGAGCAAACTCCCACGGATCCTAAGCGTCGGGAGCAGCACTCCCCACTCCCTGCCGGGCCGGCCTAGAAGTGGTTGCCATGACTATGGTAAAACTAACAGATCATGGCAAGGACGTGCACCAACGCTTTTTGCACCTGAATAAATGAAGAACCCTATGCCAAAGGGGGAGGGCAGCTATCCAAAATAGTGAGGTCTTTCAAAGAAGCCGAAGCCGGCCCACATATATGCGAGAAGCATCGATGACTCGCCTACCCGGAGTGAGTCCCGGGAAGCCAACAGCCTCGATACAAATCGATGGGGTGATACCCGATACCGCAAGCATCCTTCAACAAGAAGCCAGGACTCAAGGAGTCGGCCGTATTATCTCCAATTTCGAGGCAGCATTCTACCTCAAGGATCCCCGCTAAATAGAAGTCGGACTTCGCGAAGCTTTCAACGCCATCACTCGACTCAAGGCAGTACCCGGTCCCATGGTTCCCTTTTATAAAAGAGGAATAAACACGGGAAGCTCCGATCACAAAAGCTCCATGAGGGCTCGAGGCAGTGCCTAAGTACAAGCAACTCCTCAACAGAAGTCTATCCTACACGCTTTAAAAAGCTATCTGTATCAAGATCAAAAGGGACCCCCAGGTACGCAAAGCTGACCTTCATTCAGGATAACATTTTCGAAAAGCTCCAAAGCTCAGCATATTATCTCCTTACAAATCAGAGAGCCCGACATCCCGAACCTATCTGATCTATTCAGGCTTGGTCCGAGGTACGATGAGGGGCTCAGAAAAAAGCCACGTCGATTGGCAAAGGATCGGAAAGAACGCTCGCACCTGTGTTAGATATCAGCGGTCAACAGTAAAGGAAGACATTCAAAGGGCCTCAAAGGTCATGAGAGCATGCAATTACAAGGCAAGAATCGAAAGCAGAAGTCAATGGGGTATATTCATATTCATAAACATCCATGTACAACAGCCCTCGAGGGGTCCTTACATACAATTACAAAAGCCTATAGAGGTTCTCTAAACCTAAGACGGAGGAACGGAAGGATGTACATGCGATGAAGCCCGAGGGACCGGTCCACCCTCAAAAATCCATCTCCGATATCAGCATCCTCGAGCGCCGCCCCCTCGAGCACACATCCCGAAGGCGACCCCTTCGACCGCCACCTCCTCTAGGTTCCCAGCTCAATCCCCTGAGGGATTCCCGCTGGAGAAGATGAAGAAGAGGAAATGGAGGGGATGCAGATGAGGCAGAGAAAAGAGACATGGCCCGCCGAAGCCAAAGGTTAAAGATTCGGTGGGCCCCAGCCTCAACAGCCGGTAGTTCCACTTTATCCCTTGGGAAAGAAAAAATCCAATGGATGAAGTGCCACACCAGGACCAGTAGGAGAGTGAGCAGCGGTGCATAGTCTGAACGGCTGTCTACATAGGGAGAAACTGACTCCCCGCCGTCACCATCTCGGGCCAACAGCAACAGCCACCGCAAACATGTCAACGACCACAACAACAACAGGAAATCATGATTGTGCTCGACAAAGGGAATCCCCGGCAAAAGACCACAACACAATCTAAGGGAGGTTCGCCAAATAGCCTTGAGGCCATGAGCCCCAAGCATGTTGTTCAAGGATAGAAGAAGATGATAAGAGATAATGGGAAAATGAGCCAGTGAAGTCACTGGGATAGGAAAAACAACACCAAGGCACCCCCATTTATAGGTGTTACCACATGGTCATCGAGGTTTTGGAAGATTGACCGACGGACGCAGTTATTGCATTCTTGAAAAACCAATTCAACTGTGGTACAACCACCCTAGACAACGGGAATTGGCAGTGCGTCGAATGAAGTCGAAATACACAGATCCATGGGATGCCCCGGTTGCCACAAAGCTCGTGCTACAGGTTGCATTGCTGGTGTGACGTCGTTGTAAGAAGCTCGAAGAGTCAAGTATTAGAATCATTTCCCTTCGCTTCGTTCTGGGAAACACGGAGACTATTTGTATGTGGCGAAAATCAGAGGACTTAATTTCTCGCTATTAAGACATTTCGGAAGAATTCCTCGAGACCCCGAGGGCGTGGAGCCACGAACGAACCCCCTCCATCGGGGCTTGTCGAGGCCCGACTCAGGGAAGACGAAGATCGAAGCCAGGATAGAGGGAAGCTCCCAAGGCACACGGCTATGTTTGACAGGGCCGGCCTATCCAGAGCCTATGCTGAAGGGTCGCGTCAAGCCATCCCATATCCGTACTTTATAATTAATGCCCATGTACTAGTAGTCGGGTTCCCCTCCTATATAAAGGGAACTCGCACTACCTTATAGAGGGATGATGTTGCTACATTTTCTCCACAAGTGCAATAATATCTCTCTCTCTCTCTCTCTCTCTTCTTTCTAAACTCTCTCGTTCTCACTGGCCTGAGGCTACTTTAATATTTATTGCTTTCCTACTTGTTCTTTATCTATCGCTTGATATTGGCCATATAAAGCTTTGCTTGATCATAATCTAACTGTTATCCCATTCCCGACTATCCCAGGTACCTCAAGCTCAACCCTGACATCGACCCCGAGGTCCCCCATCGACCAATCTTGCATCCGGGCTACAAGCCCCTCGGCTTGGTTACTGCCTCATTTTAGCTTGCCTTTCATCATTAAGCTCCACATTCTTAGCATCATCTGCTCTAAACAACTAGCTCGAGAATAGATCACGTATTTTTAGAATCCAATTTATAAATTTAATTATTGTTACCATTTTCACGGTAAACAGCAGCTAAGAGAGGAGGTAGCTTTGTTTTTCAACGAGGGTCACCTTTGAGAATTTCTAAGTGATCGAGCTAAGAATCACTTCAGGGAATGAGATACAAGGAAAAATAAGCAAGAAGAACCACAACATGTAATCCACATGATCGTTGGCGGAGTCGATGTCCCCCAAAGACCTGTATTCAAACGCACTAAGGTATCAATCACCAGAGAAAAATAGACTCGGAGCTATGCGACTGAGGACGCCTTATCGTTCTATGACAAAGAAGCAGAAGGCATATCTTAGCCGCACAACGACGCCCTGGTAATTTCTATCCTTTTAAATAAAATTCAGGTTAAACGTGTTTTAGTGGATCCAGGTAGCTCAGCAAACATAATTAGATCGAGAGTCATAGAACAGCTCAGCCTGCAAGATCAGATTGTACCTGCATCCCGGGTCATAAATGGCTTCAACATGGCAAATCATCTTACCAGTAAACATAGCCGGGACCATACAAGATACAAAATTCCATGTCATAGAAGGCGACATGAGATATAATGCACTTCTCGGGAGGCCATATATCCACAATATGAGGGCAGTACCTTCGACCCTTCACCAGATGATGAAATTCCCAATAGAGGATGGGGTGAAAATGGTCTATGGTGAATAACATGATGCAGAGGAGATGTTTGCAATCGATGAAGTGACGCCGGTAATAGAGCCTTCGACCTCGGAAAAGTCGAACAGCAAAGGTAAGAAGCCAGCGGACAAATAACAATCAACGATCCCAGTCCCGATCTAGCTAGAGGAACGGTTAATCCAGGAAGAAGAAGAGGATTTCCTTACTCCTCGAACGTTCGTCGTTCCAAAAGAGTCCGATGCAACTAAGTCAACGATTGAGGAACTGGAGCAGGTCATATTGATCGAATATATGCCCGAAAGAAAGGTATACCTGGGACCGGGATTAACCCCCGAACTCAGAAAAAACTCATTCAATTTCTTTTCAATAATATGGATTGCTTTGCTTGGTCCCATTTAGATATGACAGGAATTCCACTAGAAATAACAACACACCGGCTAAGCATCGACCCTAGGTTCAAACTGGTGAAGCAAAAGAGAAGGCCCCGGTCCGAGGTGAAACATACATTCATAAAGGATGAGGTAACCAAACTTCTTAAAATAGGGTCTATTTGGGAGGTAAAGTACCCCGAATGGTTAGCCAATGTAGTTGTAGTTCTTAAAAGGGGAGACAAGCTCAGAATGTGCGTAGATTACAAGGATTTGAACAAAGCATGCCCTAAAGACTCTTTTCCACTGCCTAACATCAATCGTATGATCGATGCCACGGCTTTCCACGAGATTCTAACTTTTCTCGACGCCTACTCCGGATATAATTAAATTCAGATGGACCTAGAGGATCAGGAAAAGACCTCATTTATCACTAAGTTTGGAACTTACTGTTACAATGTAATTCCCTTCGGGATAAAAAATGCTGGAGCCACATATCGATGTCTAGTTAACAAGATGTTCGAGGAATAGATAGGTAAAACAATGGAAGTTTACATTGACGATATGTTAATTAAGTCCTTGCATGCAGAGATACCATTTAACTCATTTGCAGGAAATGTTCAAAATCTTGAGGAAGTACAACATGAAGCTTAACCTGGAAAAATGTGCTTTGGGAGTTGGCTCGGGAAAGTTTTTCGGCTTCATGGTATCTAATCGAGGAATTGAGATCAACCCCGATAAAATCAAGGCCATCAAAGATATCACCATCGTGGATAGTTTCAACGTCGTGCAAAGACTAACCGGACTAATAGCCGCCTTGGGTCGATTTATTTCGAGGTCGTCGGATCGAAGCCATAGGTTCTTTTCCTTGCTCAAAAAGAAAAAGGACTTCGCATGGACCCCGGAATGCCAACAAGACTTAGAAGAATTGAAACCATATCTATCGAGCCCACCTTTGCTTCACACCCTAAAGGTAGATGAAAAGCTTTACCTATGTTTGGCAGTGTCCTAGATAGCGGTAAGTGGAGTACTAGTCCGAGAAGAGAAAGGTACACAATTCCCTATTTATTATGTAAGTCGAACTCTGGGAGATGCTGAAACTAGATACCCTCACTTAGAAAAATTAGCAGTTGCATTGATCAGCGCATCTAGAAACTAAAAGCCATATTTTCAATGTCATCCCATATGTGTATTAACCATTTATCCTCTCCGAAATATCTTGCATAAGCCCGAATTGTCGGGTCAATTGTCCAAGTGGGCAGTCAAACTAAGGGGGTACGATATCGAATATCAACCCCGAACGGCTATCCAGTCCCAAATCTTGTCTGGCTTCGTGCCCGATTTTACGTCGACCCTCGTACCCGAAGTAGAAAAAGAACTTCTGCTGGGATCGGGTACATCTTTGGGGGTATGGACCCTTATCACAGACGGTGCCTCGAATGTGAAAGGGTCAAGACTTAGCATTGTTTTAAAGCCACCAGCATGTAGTACTATTAGACAATCTATCAAAACTTCAAGATTGACTAACAATAAGGCCGAGTACGAGGCCATGATTGTAGGTCTCGAGTTAGATAAGAGCTTGAGGGAAGAGGTCATTGAGGCCAAATGTGACTCTCTATTGGTGACGAACCAAGTAAACAAGAGTTTCGAGGTTCGAGAAGATAGAATGTAGAAGCACTTAGACAAACTACAGGTGACATTGCATGTGCCTCGAGAGCAAAATAGTGAGGCCGATGCGCTTGTAAATCTGGGATCGTCGGTCCAAGAAGATGACATTGTTCCGAGGACTGTTGTTTAGTTATTAAGATCTGTGATCGAGGAAGGTCATGCCGAAATAAATTCAAAAGTTTGACTTGGGACTGGAGGAATAAGTACATCGATTATTTGAAAATGGAAAACTCCCATTGGCCCATAAAGAATCGATGGCCTTACGAACCAAGGCTGCTAGGTTTGTATTAGATGAGGATGGAACATTATACAGAAGAACGTTCGATGGGACATTAGCGGTATGTTTAGGGCTGGGGGATACCGATTATGTTCTACGAGAAATCCACAAAGGTACTTGTGGGAATCACTCCGGCGCCGAGTCTTTGATTCACAAAATTATCAGAGCAGGGTATTACTGGGACAACATGGAAAAAAATACTAAGGAGTTTGTCAAAAAATATGATAAATGTCGACGGTTTGCATCGATGATCCATCAGCCCGGAGAATAGCTCCACTCGGTCCTATCCCCGTGGCCTTTTATGAAATGGCGGATGGACATAGTCGGCCCCCTACCAATGGCCCCAGGTAAAGCTAAATTTATTTTATTTATGACTGATTACTTTTCTAAATGGGTGGAAGCACAGGCCTTCGAGAAGTTCAGAGAAAAGGAAGTTATTGACTTTATCTGGGACCACATCATATGTCGGTTCGGGATACCTACCGAGATTGTATGTGACAATGGAAAACAATTCATCGGCAGCAAGGTGACAGAGTTCCTCGAAGCAAACAAGATAAAGAGGATCTTATCAACACCATACCACCCAACTGGAAATGGGCAGGCCAAATAGACAAACAAAACTATCATTCAAAACCTGAAGAAAAGGTTGGACGATGCAAAGGGAAAATGGAGAGAAATTCTACCCGAGGTCCTTTGGGCGTATCGGACAACATGGAAGTCTAGCACATGGGCCACTCCGTTTGCTTTAGTATATGGATCCGAAGCCTTTATCCCTATAGAGGTCGAAGAACCCATCGCCAAGTTTTGACATGCATCGGAGGAGTCAAATCACGAGGCTATGAACACCAGCCTCGAGCTATTAGATGAAAAACAAGAGGCAGTACTTGTTCAGATGGCCGCGTAAAAGTAAAGAATCAAGAGATACTACAATAGAGGACCAACCTTAGACACTTCAGAGTCGGGGACTTAGCTCTACGAAAAGTCACCCTCAACAATCGAGACCCGAACGAAGGGAAACTAGGCCCTAATTGTGAAAGTCCATACCGAGTCCTCGGAGTTGTCGGAAAAGGATCTTACAAACTTAGCACAATGGAAGGTGAACAACTGCCAAACAATTGGAACGTATCACTACTCAAACGATACTATTGCTAAGATATGACTTTCTGTTTTTGTCCATTTGAATTTGAAACTAACCCATTGCAGGTGTTCAATCGAAGCTACTGAAGGCACCTTTTTACATGAAGGCCTTAGGTTATGAAGCATGCGTTGCACTCTTTTTCCCTTAGATCGGATTTTGTCCTAAATGGGTTTTACCGGCAAGGTTTTTAATGAGGCAACAACTATATGCTACCTAAGGAGAAATCAAAAGTATCCAAGGCTTCTTTTCAAACAACCTCGAATACTGGGGGCATCACCCTCGGAGGTTATATTTTTGAGGAAAATACTTCACGCCTAAGAGGGCTTCGATAGGAGAACTTTGTAATAGGTCAAACCGTCAGATGAACCGTGTCCATATAGAATAGTCGAGCCCCGACGACAAAACATGTACGCATGTATCAATTATGTGAAGAAGCATTCTGTTTTTATCAAAAACACTTCGTGTCTCGAAAAAGTCTACTATTATACGAGCTCTGTACTTATAATCCTACGGGAAATAGCTCAAGAGCCAGAACGCAAATGCACCCCCGAATACTCGAGGACTGTCATCGACAGTCAACACATCCGAGTCATCAAAAACTCAGACTCATAAGACCTCAAAGAGGCATCCCCTCGATACAAAGGCCAAAGCCATCATACTTGGGGACTAACACTTCGAACAAGTTCGAAGGGTTATCGAAAAACAAGTCCAAGAGACATACTCGAAGGCTACGGCCATATTAAAGACTACAGTCATAAAAGGCTACGGCCGAAATAATGTGGCTCGGAGAAGTATGACTTCCGCCATAAAATTAAAGGCCTTCAAACACTTTGAAAAAACAGTTAAATCAGGCTACACTCGGCAAAAGCACAGATAAAGGGCTTCAATAATATCAGCCCTCGAATAATTTAGAGGTTTCGATAACATCAGCCTTCGAAAAAACCTCAAGAGGTATTCAATTATGTTTACACAAACAAATTACTAATAAGGTTCCGATCCGTCGGACCTTCAAAAAACCCAACGGGTACAAAAAACACATGCTAAGTCATAGATAAATTTTCAATACGTCTTTTAGCCGAAAAGAGGGAAAAATTACTGCCGCTTTAGAGGCCGAATTGTCCCAACTTAATGAGCCTAAGGGACAATATATAAGAGCCTAAGAGCCAACTTAAAATGCCTAAGGGCCAACTTAAAAGAGCCTAAGGGACAAAATATATAGGGTTCGAGACCTTACTCTCATTCAACTCAGATTCAAAGTCTAGATATCCCGAGCTCACATCAAATCAATTTAAGCTTAGCTCGAGGATTAATTAAATCCCTAAGAGGTATTATGTTGATCAATAAAAAACATAAGTGTTTATACAATAAGATTTTCCACAGATGAAGACGAAACAGAATTCAACACAAATCAAAGATGAAGCAAAGAGGTTTTTTATAATTACAAGAGATGTTTGCAAAAGACATTTACAATACCAAAAGGGGTCCTTATGCAAAAACACAAAAACAAAATAAAGAAACCTAAATCTACTCCGGGGCCACATCTTCGGCAGCTGCATCTTCGGGAACCTCGTCTCCGGGAACCTCCTTCTCGGGGACTCCATCTTCGTCTCCTCCGCTCTCAGAGCCACTAGCTGAATCATCGTCATCAGAAAGAAAAGCAGCAACCTCTTCTTCCAAAGTCTTTGCTTTTTCAATGTCGGCTGAGAGGTCGAAGCCACGAGCGTGCACCTCCTCGAGGGTTTCCCTCTGAGACTGTCACCTGACGTGGTCGAGTGCACATGATAGCTTAACTTCGGCCGCAATAGAGACCTCCTTTGCCCAGATGTTAGCGGCTTCAGTATCAACCCGATATGAAGACACATATGCCTCTACCTCGGATTTAGCCCTAGCAAGCTCAGCAGCAGATTTAGCTTCGAGCTCTTCGATTTTGCGGCTTCAAGCCAGGATTTCCTCCTTTACACTTTAAAGCTGGCGTTCGATTGAAGCCAACTGCTCCCGAAGAGTGTCTTTCTCCGAGGCGAGACAGTCTATACCTTGTCTCCACCCGAGGGTTTCGGCCTACTTCATCTTGAGCTCCTCCCGAAGCTGCTCAACCAACTCGCCCTTCTGCTGGAACTATGAAATTGAAGTATTAGTCATCAAAACAAGCAAGTGCATAGCAGACTCTCAAAGGCTATATTACCTTTTCAATGAGCTCGGTCTGTTCTTGACGAGCCTTCGTCAATTCAACTCGGAGATCGCTGATCTCCCCCTATTTTTTGACATAAAGGATCTTAAGGTTGTCCCTCTCCTCCATGAGCTTCTTACGTTTGGCTTCGCATCGGGAAAGCTTAGTCCGAGATTTGGCAAATTCTTATTAGTGAAGCAACACGGCCTTCTCACAAGGAAAAGTAGTCAGACTTAGAAAGATGAAGATTGAACTCGAAGCAATGGAAGACAAAACTTACTTGTTGGAAAAGCATTTCGGCCTACTAAAAAATAAACGAGGCATCAGGATCGGGACCTTCTTCGATCCCCGCAAGACACTCCTGAAAAATATCGTTCCTTTCATGGATTGATCCCACATCGGCAGTCCCCATGGCGTGGGCATCTCAAAATTGCCCTTCGGAGAAGACCAGGCCCTACCAACCCCCCCCCCCCGAGATAAGGCACACTTTTTCCACCTGATGAGTTGGGGACTTTGCTCGAGCTCCCCTCTGAAATTTCTTCGGTTCGAGATCGAACCGCCTTTGTCACCATCGGTTCAGCGGCCTTTGAAGCGTCAGGGCCTTCTCTTTCCCGAGCTACCAGTAGGCAGTCATCATCTTCTCCCTCCTCTTCCTGATCTCGAAGATGTTGGGCTATTTCTGAAGATAGGGCCATGTGTCAGCCTTGGACTTTTGAGCTTTGCTTTTCTCTGGCTTCGGGGAATTTGCAGGCGACCTCCTCTTTCTTTTCTTTTCCTTGGGAGGTTTTGGCGTCTCTTCTTCACCATGTGAGGTCATCCGCATATCAACGACGTCTCCGAGGCCTGCATAAAGATGAAGTAAGTATTTCCCTAAGAAACGCAAGTATGCAAACAAGAAGACTCACCATGGTTTTTCGCCTCCCATCGACCTTTGGCCAGGTCACGCCAGTTGCGCTCCGCATAAGAAGAAGTAGAGGACAATTTCTGGACCCAACCTTCAAGGTCTAGGTCCGCACTAAGAAACCAAGTAACAACTACACCATCGGAAAGGGTCAGACCGAGAAAAAAGATAAGGTCGAGGAAGAGAAGGGAAAACTGGGTATAAAAGTCACTATCAATAAGCATGTACTTACGTTTTGTGTTCCATTCCTCGAGGAATGGCATCCTCTTAGCAGGAATCAGGTCAGAGGTCCTAAATTGGACAAATCGACTCATCCATCCTCGGTCTTTGCCCTCATCAATGCTGGAGAAGAGAGATTTCAAGGATCAGCATTGCAGCTTTATCAAGCCACCTCAATAAAGGCGAGGGATATATAGCTTGATCAGATGGTCGAGGGTAAAAGGCATCCTCTCGACCTGGCTCGAGAAGTATTGGATCAGATTGACGGTTCGCCAGAATGAGGGGTAGATCTGGCCAAGCGTCACTTGGTATTATTGGCAGAACTTAAGGATAACTGGATCTATAGGACCCAGAGTTGGGTCGGCAAAACCCAACGTGAATGGGTAGGTATACACGCTTAAGTACCTCGCTTTGTGAGTAGTGATGTCCTCTTCAGGGGAAGGGATCACTACGTCTTTGTCCTCCCAGTTACAGTCCTTTTTCACCTGCTCGAGCTCATCTTTGGTTATCAAATAGATGTATCGAGACATGGGCTCGCATCGGCCTGATGTCGAAGCAGGTTTATCAATCTTGAAATCGGATATTATTTCGTACGGCAGGGGAATACACTCCTCGATGCGAGGTGGCACCACCGGTTTACTTCTAGACGGCCGTGATGACGAAGAGGCTTTTCTTGTTGGGGAACAGTTTTGGATGTTTTAGCCATTATGGTTCAGATATTCAAGTGAAGAGAAAAGGTTGATGATGAAGTAAGAACAAATTGAGAGAAGGGTGATCTCAGGGAAGTTGAAGGAGCTAATGAGATTTGAGAACGAATTGAGAAGCAAAGTTTGCAAAACTGTGAAGTTGGCCTATTTATAGAGGTTACTTAAGCGTATTGGAGAAGCCAAATAGCCGACCATTAGCCGCCTCTAATTAATGACCTTGGAAATTGTGCGGACGCGACCTTTCAAACACTTCAAATGCTGACATCACGAGATTGGCATCATGATCGAGATATTGAAGGATCGAAAATAAAATCGTTTCTTATTATTTTATTCTAAGAAACGCGGGGACTATCTGTATACGGTCGAAATCAGGTATGCTTGATTTTCCAGGCTCGGGGAGTTGCTTTAAGCCTGAGTTTAGGTAAGGTCAAGTTCGAGTTCGATGGGCCAGACTCGAGCTCGAAGACAGAATGCAATGCTCGAGGATCGAAGTACACGAGGAACATCATAGCTAATCATGACCGACTCCGAGATAGTGCCATTGTGAGTTTGTTACAGAAGGATAAGATTCTCGTCATGTCCCCAAAATCATGGCGTAAATTCCGGAATTGATTTGTACGAATTAGTACAAATCTGTACTAGGCGGTTATACATCTGTCCCAATAAGATTCTTTACTATAAATGGAACTGTACCTTATTTAAGGCTCTCCTCCTAAATAAAGGGGACCCCATTCTTTTGTAAATATTATCTAATCATTGGCAAGAATATACTATGCTACTTTTCTCTCTTACTGTTCATCAGAATTATCCTTTACATTTATTGTTCTTACTTTATTGCTCTTAGTTCGTCTCGAGGCTACTAAGCTCGAGGTCACCGCTGCTGAGTAACATTGGTTTGATTCACTTATTTCTTTCATTTCTACTTCGTATTTCTTGATTATTAATTGGTATTGAACTAAATGACACATCTTTAATACCACAAATTAAATTTAATTGTTACTCGTATTTTCGAGGTAAACAATAATATACAATATATATTCTTGAAAATTATGCACAATTATATTATTATTCTGTCATTATATAAGGTGAAAACTAATTATTTTTTATAAATAAAATATATTTATTCTATACATAAGTCCACAATGTAGATTAAAAAGAGAAAAAATTATAATATTTAAAACGTTTAAAAAACTAATAATTTAGAGGGTAAAATAGGTATTTGACAATCAAAAATTTGAAAAATCTAGTTGAATGACTTTCTGAGTGCTATAAGCATAGTTATGGGACGTTGTTGTTACATGCGAAGTGACTTTGCCATTTGATTCTGTTAGCTTTGCCATTGACTTTATTCTCCATTACCAACGATGTATATCAAAAGGAGTGGTGCAACAGAAGCAAGCCCATGTGGTGAGAATCTATTTTACCTACTAGTGTGCTAAATTTTTACCTTTATTTTTCTTTCTGGTTGTTGCTTTTTATCATAGGTTGATTTTGGGTCCTTTATATTTTTTATTTTATTTCCAAATTGGAAAACTAATTTATTTTAAAATTAAAGCGTGTTTTTCTATTTTTGTTTTCGGTTTGGAAGCTGAATAGAATATGTAATTGCTGAAATTGTTGAAGACTTTTTGCTGAAACTAGATGCTGTTGAAGACTTTTAGCAAAATTATTTCTGGTTGGATACTTGTTAAATGTTTTTATACTTTTCAAATGTTTGAATAGGATATACCATTTTTGAGCAAACTGCTAACTATGTTTTGATGTTTTTATTATGAGATAGACTGTATGGAGTAGGATGTTGATCCTTTAATCTCTCTGTATCAGTTCATCTAGTCCAGAAATATATCATTTTTCCATTCACCATCTTTAACATGATGTCGTTCTCAAATTCTTCCCAAAATTTAGGGAAGTCCTCATCTTTTTCTCATTCTCCTTCATTTTCTCAAACTCAATTTCCATCTTACATACAAAAATTCATGATCAACTCAATCTCTCTCCTTTGTTCTTCAGTGTTGTTGTTTGTCCATTGCTTCTCCACATTTTGATATGCTTCTTTTTAGGCTTCATATTTTCATGCTTTTTCATTAAATTGCAAATCACAAAGATAGATCTTGACCTCTACAATTGAAAACAAGAATAACTTCAGTTATATATAATAACTTCTCAAGTAAGTTCCTGAAGGTGTTGATTTATGTTTAGTCAACAATGACATGCCAATTGGAAGAGTTGGTGGAAAGAGTTGGTGTGGATGCTAGGAGAAAGCTTCCTCCATTGATGTCACCCATGACATCAAGAGGAGGTAGTTTGAAGTCACCAATGACATCAAGAGGAGGTCTTTACCTCTACAATAGATGCACTCCTTCATTTGCAGAAACCATCCCAAAAATAATACAACACATTGTAGTGAGTAGAGAGTTAGGAGAGAAGTTCTCTTAAGTGTAATTGGGAACTCTCCCCTTCCTTTGTTAATATTAAAAAGGCAACTGTTCTCTGGTGGACGTATGATTATTTTGATCCGAACCACGTTAAATCTTGTGTTCTTTCTTTTACGTTTACGCTAACAATTGGTATCAGAACAACATGATTCTTTAACGATCCAAGGAGGAAGAACAAGCAAAGATGAGATCCATGAAGTTTGAAATTGATAGATTCAGTGGACGTAACAACTTCAATATCTGGAAGATCCAGATGATGGCGTTACTGCGGAGGGAAGGTTCAATCCATTCTATTGACGGAAAGTATCCTAAGGATATATCAACTCCCGACAAGGAGAAGATTTTAGGGGATCCATTGAGTGCAATCCAACTATCCCTTGCACCTAACGTGCTTTGTGAAGTGAGTACGGGTACCGAAGAGACGGCCAAACAGTTATGGGAAAAGCTAGAAGGGCTATACCAAGACCGATCAGTGACAACAAGGATGTTGTTACAACGGCGTCTTCATACATTTAAGATGGGGTCAGGTACTTCGTTACAAGATCATTTAGATGCGTTCAATAAACTTGTCATGGACTTACAGATTGCAGGAATTAAAAAGGAGGAGGAGACGCTTGCATGTGCTTTGCTATTTTCATTGACTTCAGGATATCGTGATATTGAGAATTCAATGATGTATAGCAAGGAGCCTATCAATCTTGAGCAAGTGCGGCAGGCACTTAACTCTAGTGATGTGCGGAGGCACATTGAAGGAGATAGAGATTACCAGGCAAGTGGGCTCTTTGTGAGAGGCCGGACTAGCCAACAGGGAACGAGCAAATCAAAGCACAAATCAAAGTCTCATGTGAACAAGAAGAATACAGAGTGTTGGGGTTGTGGCAAGAAGGGGCACTTTGAACGAGACTGGCCAATGTCAAAGTCCAAGGAAAAGGCGAGTGCATCCACAGTTGAACAGGTACATGATTTTGATAATGATTATGTTCTAACAACACCGTGTAATAATAATAGTAGTTATGGAAACAAATGGGTGTTAGACTCTGCTTGCACTCTGCATATGACGTTCCGAAAAGACTGGTTTAGTAGCTATGAGAAAAGTGGAGGAACCGTAGTAATGGGCAATAATGCAACTTGTGCAATAGTTGGCATTGGCTCAGTTCTGGTTCGCTGCCATGACGGAGTTGTGAGGACTATTACACAAGTCCGTCATGTTCCTGATCTGAAGAAGAATCTGATGTCCCTGAGTACTCTGGATGAACAAGGCTACAGGTACATGAGCGAAGCAGGAACTATAAAGGTTACTAAAGGTTCTTTAGTCATGCTAAAAGGCAAGCTGGAGAACGGCCTTTACACATTGGCCGGAAGCACCATTGTTGGCTCTGTAAATGCATCTACAGTGCAGTTATCTAATGATGACAAGGCAAGACTATGGCACATGAGACTGGGTCATATGAGCGCACGTGGACTGGAGATGTTGAGCAATCGAAACCTTTTGAAAGGTGAGAAGATCAGCACACTTGACTTCTGTGAGCACTGCGTTCTAGGGAAGCAAAAGAAGGTCAGCTTCAGCACTGGCAAACACAAGACAAGAGGAGTGCTAGACTACATCCATTCAGATTTATGGGGTCCCTCTAAACTTCCATCGAAGGGCAAAAAGAGGTGTCTTCTCACTTTTATTGATGATTTCTCACGAAAGGTTTGGGTGCATTTTTTGAAGGAAAAAAGTGATGCTTTTGAAGCATTTAAAGAGTGGAATATTTTGGTTGAAAATCAAATGGAGCGGAAAATCAAGTATATTCGCACAGACAATGGCTTGGAGTTTTGCAATAAAGAGTTTAATGAATTCTGCAAGGTTCATGGGATCTCAAGACATAGGACTGTCAGGTATACCCCACAGCAGAATGGAGTTGCCGAGAGAATGAATAGAACTCTTCTTGAAAAGGCTCGTTGTATGCTCTTACAAGCCAAAATGTCCAAAGTATTTTGGGCTGAAGCATTTCACACTGCTGCTCATATTGTCAATCGATCTCCAGCATCGGCAATTGACTTTAAGACTCCGAATGAGGTATGGTCAAGTGAACCCTATAACTATTCATACTTACGAGTATTTGGGTGTCCAACTTATTATCACATTAATGAAGGAAAGCTTGAACCAAGGGCTAAGAAGGCCATATCCGTAGGGTATGTGGATGGAGTAAAAAGGTACAAACTTTGGTGTTTGTCTTTACTCAAATTTATAGTTAGTAGAGATGTCACCTTTGATGAATCCTCTATACTTGATCCCCGTAAAGTTTCCGTGGAGTTTTCAGGAAACAAGAACGACTAGCAGGTGGAGCTTCCGGTGGAGCTTGCCAAGGAAAAGGATCAAGAGACTCAGGTTAAAGATGAGTCAGAAGATGTAGACCTTGAAGAACTTGCTGTTAATGAACCATACACAATTGCAAAGGGGAGGGAGAAGAGGCAGACACGAGAACCGAAACGCCTTATAGATCAAGCAAACTTGATTGCATATGCGTTCGTAGCTGCACAAAAAGAGATTAAGGATCTGGAGCCCTCCTCGTATATTGAAGCAACTTCTTGCAAGGATGTTGTACAATGGCGGTTAGCCATGATTGAAGAGATGGATTCTCTTTACAAGAATCAGACATGGGTCTTAGTGAAAAGACAAAAGGGGAAGAGGACAGTTGGATGCAAGTGGGTCTACCGAAAGAAAGAGGGAATTCCTGAAGTGGAAGATGCTAGGTTCAAGGCAATATTGGTTGTAAAAGGATTCAGTCAAAAGGAGGGAATTGACTACAATGGGATTTTCTCTCCAATCGTGAAGCATAGCTCAATTCGCGTGCTACTAGCATTGGTTGCCCAATTTGACTTGGAGCTTCAACAGCTTGATGTCAAAACTGCTTTCTTACACGGTGATCTAGAAGAGACAATCTATATGGATCAGCCTGAAGGTTTTCTAGCTGAGGGAAAAGAAGATCACATATGCCAACTAAAGAAGTCTTTGTATGGTTTGAAGCAATCCCCTAGACAGTGGTACAAGAGGTTTGATGCATTCATGACTACACATGAATTCTCAAGGAGTGCATTTGATAGCTGTGTGTATCACAAGAAGATGTCGGTAACTCAATGATTTATTTACTGTTGTATGTTGATGATATGCTTATTGCTGCTAACAACATTACATAGATAAATGCTTTGAAGAAACTGTTGAATAAAGAATTTGACATGAAGGATTTAGGAGCTGCAAAGAAAATCCTTGGTATGGAGATTTCAAGAGAAGACGGTGTTGTACATCTTTCTCAGAAGAGGTATATTGAAAGGGTTCTCAAGAGATTCAATATGCATACGTGCAAGCCTGTAAGTACACAATTAGCTCCTCATTTTAAACTTTCAGAGTTACAAATGCCTCAGTCCGAGGATGAGGTGGAGCATATGTCAAAGATTCCTTATGCCAGTGCAGTTGGTAGCATTATGTATGCTATGGTATGCACACATCCAGATATTGCTCAATCTGTAAGTGTGGTAAGTAGATACATGTCCAGCCCAGGAAAGAGGCATTGGGAAGCTGTCAAGTGGATATTGAGATATCTTAAAGGAGCTTCTGGTGTTGGTCTGACCTTTCAAAAAAGTGGTGGAGGTATTTCAATTCTCGGTTATGTAGATTCTGACTATGCAGGAGATCTTGACAGAAGAAGGTCCACAACTGGATACATCTTTACCCTCGTTGGCAGTGCCGTTAGTTGGAAGTCGACTCTGCAGTCGATTGCCGCTTTGTCTATGACAGAAGCAGAATACATGGCAGTAGCGGAGGCGGTGAAGGAAGCTATCTGGTTGAAAGGTTTAGTAGCGGAATTGAGTTTTGTTCAGCTGGAATCAACTCTTAGATGTGATAGTCAGAGTGCTATTCATCTAATGAAAAATCAGAGATTTCATGAGCGCACTAAACACATTGATGTCAGATTTCATTTTATTCGAGATGTTGTTGAAGAGGGAACTATCAAGGTCGTGAAGGTTATCACAGACGATAATGCTGCAGATATGTTGACCAAGATAGTCCCACTCGCTAAGTTTGCACAATGCAAGGACTTGGCGGGGGTGTGCATTAACTGATGCAACTCCGAAGAGAACAGTTGTTAGGTGGAGGTGGTATGTTCAACAATGGTTTGATTCTTCTTGTTTCTTACAACGGGGTTGCCCAGTAAGCTTAGAAGTTTTGGCCAGAGTTGTTCACACGCACGCTCGAAACGCAAACCAAGGTGGAGATTGAAGGTGTTGGTTTATGTTTAGTCAACAATGACATGCCAATTAGAAGAGTTGGTGGAAAGAGTTGGTGTGGATGCTAGGAGGAAGCTTCCTCCTTTGATGTCACCCATGACATCAAGAGGAGGTAGTTTGATGTCACCAATGACATCAAGAGGAGGTCTTTACCTCTATAAATAGATGCACTCCTTCATTTGTAGAAACCATCCCAAAAATAATACAACACATTGTAGTGAGTAGAGAGTTAAGAGAGAAATTCTCTTAAGTGTAATTGGGAACTCTCCCCTTCCTTTGTTAATATTAAAAAGGCAACTGTTCTCTGGTGGACGTAGGATTATTTTGATCCGAACCACGTTAAATCTTGTGTTCTTTCTTTTACGTTTCCGCTAACAGTTCCAAATACCAAATTTCATTTACAAGAACCAGGTTGCTGAACTAGTTACTTATTATAATACCAAAGCATAACTGAGACCCAACTAAGATATAGGTGTATGGGTCAAAATCTGACCAAGAGAATATTGACTAAGAGAAGATAACTAAAAGTCGGTTGGGCCGAGGTCGCACTTAAGAATGAACCTATTGGAGAGCTAAATGGTTAGGGTCGAGGTCGAGGTCGAGCACTCAAATTTTAGAGAAATATTCTATAGAATATTCTCTGCACTTGTGCTTTCAGTTAGTTAAAGGATATGTCCCATATAAGTAGGAATAGAGAAAAGAAAGGGGCATGTAATATTCTATATGATAAGCTCTCTCTTGAAAAGTTGACTCTGATAAAGTAAATTACAAACATTGTCTTTACAAAAATATTCGATTTGTTGTTGGTCTCAAGCTTTGTCACATCAGATCCAAGAAAGCTTTCTATATTCCCACGTTTATTGGTCTTACACCATTCTCAGAGAGAGAATCATCCACCTCATTGAATATTTGGGTGAATCATTCTCTCTATTTATATGTATTGTCATTTAGTATATTTATTGCTTGTCATTACTCCATTATACATTTATAACAGTGCCATTAAACACCCCTTGGTATGAAATAACTTTGAGTGCGATTTTACGTTATTCACATTTATCAATTTCAGATCTAGGATTTATTATGTTTAACTATGATTTACCCATTATCATTTTATTTAATTAGTTTAGCAAAAAACTTAACATTTTTCGGTCAAATAATAGGTAGAACATATATGTTAATGATCAATGTAAAATTAATCTAACTATGAAATCCATAGCATATGGATCTGAATTCGCATAACTGAGTCCAACTAATTTGTGATTAAGGCGTATTTGATTGATTGTAATTAATACAAGGATTGCTTTTGTTCTCTTCATCAAAAGGTGGATTGTTACTCTACCATATAACGATGTTAGATAAGGTCCGAAACCATTATGACACTTTATAATCCATTTTCACCTAATCAAGCTATCTGAACTAATTTCCTCTATCTCGTCCAAGCCACCCTGGTCACCAAAACCCAAAATATTGCCACAAAAACATCTATAAAGCTTCTAATTAGTAGTATTTTATAATGTCACCTAATGCTTCTTATATTGTCATGCCAGTTAATAGAAGTCTTTTATGCTGTTTTCTAATATCAGTTACTTAGGAATTACAGTGTGACAAAGGTGTCAAGTCAGGTTGGTACGTGCATTCTGCAAAAAAGTAACCAAAAGGGACAGGGTAATTTGCAAGACATGTCAAACCATTCTTACACTTCATTCATTCATGTACTCCTCTTTTTACCCTTTTTTTCCCTCTTGTTTTTCCAAGTATATATATTAATCCAAGATTTCCTATTTAAAAATATCTCATCCTCTCAATTAATATATCTCTCACCTTCTTTCTTTTAGCTCCAATAATAAAAATGAATATTCCTAAAGGCATATATTTCCCTCTTTCCATTGCAATTGTGGCCATTTTGGCATCAATTTCCTTTAAGATATTTGATCGTTTAACTTTTGAGGAATTATCATCTCCTATTATCTCAAGAATAATTCACAGCAATATTCATCGAGGTCATCATCGTCATCACCGTGATGACAAAAAACAATCAATATGTGACAATTTCTCCCCAAATTTCCCAACTATAGATCCTACTACAACCTCCATTCTCTGTGTTGATCATAATGGTTGCTGCAATTTCACTACCGTGCAAGCTGCTGTTGATTCAGTTGGGAATTTCAGCGCGACAAGGAGCTTGATTTGGATCAACAGTGGCATATATTTGTAAGTCCTTTATCCTTGAGTTCTACTTCTATACAATAACAGTGTAGAAAAACATTTACAGTCTATCGAGTCACCTTAAAGATAACTACAGGTAAGTCTGCGTAGTTAATAAGTGAAACAAGTTACCTTAAAAATAAGGTAGACAACCTTCTACGAACATATTAAATTACAGTACGTACTAGTGGTGTAAAAGCTCTTTAGATTCTGTGTGTACAATTAGTTAAATCATTGTTGATCTTATTGTTCTTGTAATAACTTTATTCCTTGTTTGTTGTTGAGTATAAGGTATTATCTGACTAAAACCAATAATTTTGTTATTGTGTATGCAGTGAAAAGGTCATTATTCCAAAAACTAAACCTAATATCACCTTTCAAGGGCAAGGGTATACTTCAACAGCTATTGTATATAATGACAATGCCAATTCTTCACGTGGCACATTTTACAGTGGCTCTGTCCAAGTATTCTCCACCAACTTCATCGCTAAGAATATAAGTTTCATGGTATATCACCCTTGCCCTACTCTATTCATTCATCTTAATAATGCATCAAAACATAAAATAAAAAAAAGAAGGAAATTTCCTCTAATGAAAGCGTAATTACTACTCCTATATTGTGCAAAGTAATAGCTTGTCGTAATGTGTTGTTGGAAAAAAATGCATAGAGTTAAGTTATATGCACCAACAATAACGAATTAAATTGTCAGTGTATATAACTTATATCCTTTACACGTCGTTATGTTTGTGAATACAGAATGTAGCTCCGATTCCAGGGCCGGGTGCGGTAGGAGCACAAGCAGTGGCCATTAGGATAGGAGGAGACCAAGCTGCCTTCTGGGGTTGTGGATTTTTTGGAGCTCAGGATACCCTCCATGACGATAGGGGTCGCCATTACTTCAAGGAATGTTATATTCAAGGTTCCATCGACTTCGTTTTTGGCAATGGCAAATCACTTTAGAAGAAATGCAGAAAGTTATCTGAATATATATATATATATATATATATATATATATATATATATATATATATATATATATATATATATATATATATATATATATTTAGATATACTATATTAAGGTAGATAGGCGCACTTTGCGAACAATCACGAGAGTAGATATATATAGTTTTTATCACTGTAAAGAAAATACACTTTGTATATCCGTCTAGGGGATAATCATGTGCGAATGTAGCTTTTTGGCTATGAATTCATCTGAACCCATAACTTTCGACATGAAATATAGGTATATATGTAAAAATGTATTAAAATCTCAACAGATATTAGATTGAACCCATAATTGTAACAGTAATTAATTTAGAATAAAGTTGAACTCATTAAATTTCAAATCCTGAATCCGCCTACAAAAGATAACAATAGAAAATACTTTAGGTGTATGTAGCCGTGTTAGTTGGGGACAACACACTCATGCAAGTTTTAAGAGGCCAAAAGGAGAAGATTTTAGTCCCTTGAGGGACACTGATGAAATTGGAATGATGTAGAGGAAATGTTATATTGGAAGAAGAAAAGAAGATTTAAAACACTTCGAACATACATTCAATGGTCACTTAGTCTGTAGAAAAAAAATCTATAATATCCTTATAAGTTTCGCCAACATTAAGATTAATAATATATTAATAGCTACAATAGAATTTAAGCTAAACATTGTTATCTAGTTGACGACATTTATTATATATTTTGCCATAATTTATTTATTTATTTGCAAAAAGTCTATGACTTGTTTTCGACCATAAATTTAATTTATTTTTTTATAAACTCTGTACCTGGTCAAACGCCACCATATAAATTGGAACGAGAAATAATTAAAATGTGATGATAATTGAAGTGCAGAACTGCGAGTTGATATCAATGGCGAGTCCAGGATCGAGGTCGATAAATGGAGCAGTGACAGCACACGGCAGAGCTTCCAAAGAGGAAGACAGTGGATTTGCGTTCGTAAACTGCAATGTGGGAGGAAGTGGTAGGATTTGGTTAGGCAGAGCATGGAGGCCTTTCTCTACTGTAGTCTTCGCCAACACTTTCATGACTGATATTATCTCTCCTGACGGCTGGAACGACCTCAATGACCCTTCAAGAGACCAGTTAAGTTCATTTCACTAATATAATATATATTCCCCCCTCTCTCCATCTAGGATTTAGACAGTTTTGAGTTAAAAATACGAGTTATGAAATATAAATCTGATATAACGTTTGAGCAAAAAGTTATATGTTTAACCAAATTCGCAACTATAACTATATCGGACGATATTGTATTCTCCCATTTGATTGTAAACCGTGATGATTAGTGTTTGGTCAGAAGCTCCAAGGTTTCAACCAGGGTTGGCAAATTAAACGGGCGAGTTCGCACGGATATGGGTGGGTTTAAAATAGGTAATACAAAAATCGAATAAATTATTCGACCCGATTCATTTAATACGGATAGAAAATGAGTTAATCGGCGGATAATATGGATATCAATATTATTCATGGCTTCTTGAATATGATTACCTTTGGGAGAATTCCTAGTTTCCCAAACTTGAGGAGCCGCTGATTTGAGTCTTAGCAAATATAAAAGTTAAACCTGTTGGTTATCCATTTTTTTAAGAGATAATAAATATTATCCATATATGACCCATTTTAAAAAAGTTCATTGTCCAACACATTTTTTAGTGGATAATATGGACGGATAACTTTTTTTTTATTATTATCCATTTTGCCACCACAAGTTTCAACAAATATCACTATATTAATTATGACTCATATATATTTGATTAATTATCTAGTATCTCTGTTATGTTTAAATACACTACTACTATTACAAAACATGATTTTTGTAACCTAATCACTTAAGATTCTGTTCTGTCTCTTAATGTAGAGTTTATGAACTGATTAGAAATATTGAGTACAGGACAATATTCTATGGGGAGTATAATTGCTCAGGTGCAGGATCAAATATGTCGCAGAGGGCACCATACGTTCAAAAGCTTAATGACACCCAAGCTCTTCCTTTCCTCAGCTCGTCTTTCATTGATGCTGATCAATGGCTACAATCTTTCTCTAACTAGAATAATATTCTTCTTTCATAGTTACGTCATTCTACAAATTATTCTTTCCTATTTTGAAATTGACGTACGAATATATTACTTTGCGCAAAGATGGATACACCAAATTACTGTATTGTTTTCTTCGATTTCTTCATATTGTGAAGAAGATATTGTTGTTGTACTGTACATTGTGTATCATTCTTTAGTAGAACAAAATGAATATTCTAGTTATATTCGGTGTTCTGTGAACCTTGTGTAGGTCGAATTATTTAAGTTAGAACCTAATTAATAATGGATCTTTAAGGGATATAATAGGATGCTTAAGATTTATACATCTTTAATTAGAGATTTTGGTTTTGAATGTTTGAAATAAAAAATCTTTTGACAAGAATATTATATTCCACTAATATATCATTAATTTCTTCATTTAATTAAGGATTTGGGCTGTGAAATTGGGGGGGGGGGGAGGAGGAACGTGTGAGATTCTTAGACCGAATTTTGAGGTTTTGATCGAGGTTTAGGTATCGAATTTGAGTAATATGGGTGGACTCGTGGTTGAACGTGTGTTCGGATTTTGTGACCATTAACCGATTCCGAGACGTGGGCTTGGGTCGACCATTCATGGATTGATGTAAACAACCTATTACCGTTAGGATATGAAAGTTAAGAAAAACCCGAAAACAAATGAGTTGATTTCGAAATACAAATTTTATTTTCCGGAAATCAAGACCAAGAGCAGCATCTCAGAGTAAGTTTTTTTTTTTTTTTTTTTTTTTTAAATATAAAAAAGATACTGTATACTTTAGAAATCGGGGCTACCCGTTTTCGTGCTCCGATGGAAAAAATGATACCACATCGAAAGGCCAGGACGCTGAACTCGGGGTCGAAACTCCTTTCCAATGTCGGGGTCGACATCATTTACCGAGGTCAGAAGAAGGCATGCATCGAGATGATACCGTTACGATTCAGTAACGGAAAGAGCGTGATACCCACAACGGGCCAGAGATCACGGCGTGAATTTCGGAATGGATTGGTCTTCGACGGTTAGACAGTTGTCAAATATGATTTCTTACTGTAATTAGAAGTGTACCTTATTTAGGACTCCCCTATTATATAAAGAGGGATCCCATTCATTTGTAACCCCACGGTTCACTGATAAGAAAATATAAGTGCATTACTCTCTTGCTATTTCATTTACTATTTTTCAGAGTTGTTTTATCATTTATCCTCATCATCATACCTCGAGACTGTCACAAGTCGAGGTCGAGATTTAGCTTACACAGTGATTTGATCTACTTTATTCTTTAATTTATCTATGTAATTCCTGGTTTATCAATTGGTATTGAATAAAATCACATATCCTTAATACCACAATACAAATTTAATTGTTACTCGAATTTCAGGATAAACAGTTTGGTGCCCACCGTGGGGCTTAGGATAATAGTGATTGTTTAGTGTTGATTCAGATAACACACATTATTTCACGCTTGTTCTTGCCAAGTATTTTTGCTTTCAGATTAAAACATGTCAAACTCACAAAACGCACCCGTACATGGTGATGATGGTCTGGGGTTTCACACGGAAAACGAAATGTAATTTCTCCAGGAGCCGGGGTGCCATCGGTTAACCTCGAGGGAGTACCGGTTGCTGATCCAGTCGATGTCAGTTTGCACATTGCTTTGAATGCGGATTTAGGTGCGGACCCCGAAGGGAGTGTGCGCAGGGAAGGTCGATCTGGTGGCCAAGGAACACAGGGCGCATGAGACAGGGGAGTTAGTCTCCAGGTAATATTTGAGATGCTACAGACTCAACAGGCCGCTATTGCTCAGCTTCAAAGTCAACATAGAACTCCGAGTGTGGTCGAGCCGGAAATCCACTCACCATACCGAGCCAGTGACAGAGAGGTCAAATGGTAACGGATCAGAGACTCATCCTACAATTATGAAAATGCTCGAGGAGCTCACCAAAAGAATTGAGTTGGGAGAGAAGAAAATCGAAGATGATGATAAAAAAGTGAAAACATACAACTCCCGAGTTGATCAGATACCGGGGGCACCCCCGATCTTAGAGGGTTTGGATTCAAAAGAGTTCGTGCAAAAGCCTTTTCCTCAGTGTGCGGCTCTGAAGCCCATTCCTAAGAACTTTTGTATGCCGGATATACCTAAATACAACGAGAGCACCGATCCTAATGAATGCATCACTTCGTACACATGCAGAATAAAGGGAAATGACTTAGAAGACGATAAGATCAAGTCCATTTTATTGAGAAAAATTGGGGAAATTCTATCAAATGGAGCAATGATTTGATATCACAACCTGCCACCAAATTCCATCGACTCATTTGCCATGTTAGCAGATTCTTTTGGGAAGGCACACGCCGAGGCCATAAAGGTTGCAACAAGAAAATCGGACGTTTTCAAGATAAGACAATGGGATAATGAAATGCTGAGGGAGTTCGTATCTCGATTTCAAATGGAACGTATGGAGTTGCCACCGGTCACAGATGATTGGGTCGTTCAAGCTTTCACTCAATGGCTGAACGAGCGGAGTTCGATAGTAACACGACAGCTGAAATAAAATTTGGTCGAGTATCCAGTTGTAACTTGGGCAGATGTGCACAATTGACATCAATCGAAGATCAAGGTCGAGGACAACCAATTAGGAGCCACTTTCGGTTCAGTATATCCGAACAAGTTGGCAGTTAAGACCCAGAGGGACGTTGACAGGGAACCAAGGTCGAATAGGGAACGATATCAACCATGCACTGCAGATCGAAGGAATAATGGTTCAGGATGCAATTTCACTCGGAATGATCGAAGAAATAATCGAGGACATAATTCTCGGGGACATATGAGCAAAAGTGGTTTTGAAAAGCATGCCGATCCCATAGAGGCACCTTGGCTATCGGAATATAACTTTAGCATCGGCACATCAGGCATTGTATCGGCAATCAGAAGGATCAAAGATACTAGATGGCCCAGACCCATACAAACTGATCCTTCCTAAAGAAACCCAAATTTGATGTGCAAGTATATGGCACGCATGGTCACAAGACAGAGGATTGCAGGCAATTAAGGGAAGAGGAAGCCCGACTATTCAACGAGGGCCACCTTCGAGAGTTCCTCAGCGATCGAGCCAAGAATCATTTCAGAGACAGAGACGCCAACAGGAAAAATGAACAGGAGGAACCTCAACATGTCATTCATATGATAGTCGGCAGGGTCGATAATCCACAAGGGACCATATTCAAACGTACTAAGGTATTGATTACCAGGGAGAAATGGACCCGAGATTATGTGCCCGAGGGTTCCTTATCATTCAATGACAAAGAAGCAGCATTTCTCAGCCCCACAATGACGCCCTGGTAATTTCTATCTTATTAAATAAAGTTCAAGTTAAGCGCGTTTTAGTGGATCCAGGTTGCTTGGCGAATATCATTCGATCGAGGGTTGTGGAGCAGCTCGGCCTACAAGAACAAATTGTGCCCTCAGCTCGGGTCTTAAACGGCTTCAACATGGCCAGTGAAATAACTAAAGGGTAGATTACTCTACCGGTGAACGTGGCTGGAACCATTCAAAATACCAAGTTCCTCGTGATCGAGGGCGATATGAGGTACAATGCCCTACTCGGGAGGACTTGGATCCACAACATGAGGGTAGTTCCTTCGACTCTCCACCAAATGATGAAATTCCCGATATTGGACGGTATGAAAATAGTGTAAGGGGAGCAGCATGCTGCAAAGGAATGTTTGCAGTTGACGAGGCAATACCGGTATCGATGCTATCAACCTCGGAAATGTCGAGCATCAAAGGTAAACAAGAAACTAAATAGCAATCACAGCCACCAGCCTCGACCGAATCGGGAAAGCAGGAGATAGAAGAAGAAGAGGAGGATTTTCTGACCCTTCGAACCTTTTGTCACACCTCCTTTTTCACTACACCCGCAAGGGCATAAAGGAGTTTTCCCAATTAAAGGACAATCGGAACGGGATTTATTTATTAATATGCAGAGTCGCCACTTGGGAGATTAATAGTGTCCCAAGTCATCGGTTGAATCCCGAACCAAGGAAATTATGACTCTGTTAACAGTCCGCAAACCAGAAATTCGAGTAAGGAATTCTGTTAACCTAGGAGAAGGTATTAGGCGTTCCCGGGTTCCGTGGTTCTAGCACGGTCGCTCAACTATTGTATTTGATTTTATCTGATTTCAAAACATGTTCTTGCTTATGGGCTTTTAATTTTGAACCGCTTTTATTATTATTATTATTATTTATGAGAATTGCAATATCGTGAAAATGTGTCTCGAACCACGTCACATCAATGCACCCGTGGTTGTTGACACGTTTCGACTCCGTTGAATTTTGGATTTGGGTCACATAAATGCGCACCCGAATTTAAGAAAGTAAATTATTAAAAGCGCGCCTGCAGAGACTATCGCGTTATTATCTTTGGGGAAGGCCGTGAAATTTGCTAAACGGCCCATCCCGAAGTCTAAGTATTTTTTAGTTAAGCATTGAATGAGGGCCCCGCAATTTGCATTTTTATTCGGCGAGGCTCGTCTCATCCTTTTTATTTAAAGGCCAATCCTAAAGCAACTACGATTTTCTATTTTTAACCTCTAATAACAAAGAAAGGATCCTAATTAATTATCCTATTTGATGAATGAGTAATTATTGGAGGCAACCCGAGAATAGCCTTAATAGATGGGTCTCGAGGCCAACCCACAAAAAAGGAAATTAGACCAGCTTTGGTGACGCTAGTAATGACCGGACCAGTAGGCGAAAGCTTTCAGCCTGTGGGCTTATGACTGGCGCAACTAACATTTGGGCAAGGGTACTTTGAAACCTCAATTGCTAAAGCTAACTCAATGCCCTGTTCCAGTGGGAGTTTCACTTTCCAAATGCACACAATGAAACGCAGGTCTTGCAATTCAGATTTATATGAGTTTGAGCTAATAAAATAATCAATGAGGGATGGTCGATATGACATGTATGCATTAAACAATTGATTCTACAGAAAGCTAAACACAAGGATTCATTAGTGTCTAAAATGAAGCTAGATTATAAAAGTCCTAGTTACTACTTTGAATGATGCTATGCCAGAATAACCTTCTTCAGTTTAATCACACTGATTCTAACATTGACTCATGACTAGGTGCAATGACCTTATTCACATCATTACAAATAAGAGACAGTCAGGCAACATCTAAAATTCAATTACAAAATACCCTGTGATTCCCAACTTGATTTCAAATGACTAACGTCCAATGAAAACGAAATCGAACTGACTAGGATATTAAACTATTTGATACTACAACTACTAATGAATGAACAAAATCGAATAGTTTCAACCAGCCCACATTATACAAACCATAACAAGTCCTAGTTTAATTACGACATCCAAAACATAACAGAATTATTTGAACTGCAGTTCCACTTCAGAACAAAAACCTCAATTTCATTTCATTTGTCAATAGATGAAGCTACAACAACACAATCTCAAAATGTGTACCTGGAATTGGAAGAGAAATGAAATAGAAGAAGTCAGTTGAAGCAATAACTGAGCAGCAACAGCAGTAAGCAATTTCCAGCAAAAAAAATCAAACCAGTGTTAAGATTGAAAAAAAAATCACAACTAACCAACAATTTAGGAGAATTATTCATTGACTAAATCATAAGAAGAAGCAGGGAACACATGAAGATATAAAAAAAATGAGGACTCACAGCTTGACTCGAATTCTTTGGTTCAAAATTTGACCATCTTGGGCATGAATTGAACATCAATGACAGCGAATTCTTCATGAAGGGAATGAGGAGACCGTGTAGTACCAATTGGGTAGTTTTTAGAGACATTAGAATTTCCGGCCAACTTTGAACTAATATTCGAGCCATTCGACTGATATTTGAGGGAAACCAGTGGGAGATTCTAGTAGAGGAGAACTAGGAGAGCACAGGGTGTTAATTTGGGGTGGTTTGGACGGAGGTGTGTTGTGGCCGGAGTTTTTCGATCCAAGATTTGAAGGCTTTGGCTGGGATTCGAGAAAAACTAATATGGGGTTTGGAAAGAGGAGGAGAAGACGAGTTGAGGGTGTATTTTTGGGAGGGATTGGAGCTTCGCCGCCGCCGGCGACGATTTCCGGCGGACGGCGGACGGCGGAGGCACGGCGGCATTACAGAGGGAGTGTACGAGGAAGACGAAAATGTTTTTTTAGGTTTAGTTAACATTTCGGACATTTTTATTATCTAACAAGAATGCACATGAGCCGTTGGATCAAAAAGAATGAAGGGCCAGGATTGAGTGATGCCCAAAACGGCGTCGTTTGATTTAGCTGGGGGCGGACCGGGTCAGGGGGTTTGGGCCTGGGTCGGATATGGGTTCTGGTGGGAATTTTTATTTGGGGTGAGGTTTGGTCAAATTAAAATGAGCCCAATTTTGGTCTCTTATTAAGACCACCTTTTTTTTAATTGTTTTTCCTTTTATTCCTTTTACTTATTTTTGTTTTCATTTTGTATTTTGTATTTTTATTTTTTCTAATTTTATAAAAATCAAGAATAAAGATAAAGTCCTAATATATTTCAAAGTTAAACTAATTAACTCCTACAATTGTTTAAAATCTATTTCGTGACGAATTCACTATTAAACAATTAAAAATGCAAAAGTGAACTATTTTTGTTATTTTCTTCATATTTTGTTCTAAATCAAATTAACCCCTAAATAATCCTAAAATATGAACTTAGATCCTAAATGCAAATGTATTTTTGTATTTTTTATATGAATTAAAATGCACAAATAAAATGCAAACAATTACAAGAAAATAACACAAAATTCACAAAAATTGTAAAATAATAAAGAAATTGTTTTGTTTGAATTTCTGGGAATAATTCATATATAGGGCAAAAACCGCGTGCTCACAGCTGCCCCTCTTTTCTCGGAAACATGAAGAGTTTTCGTGCAAAGATAAGTGAGCAAATGCGAGCGATTTTTGCCCGTTTGAATATTCCGTGTGAAGCATTTTTGAAAGAGTTGACCGCACCTTGCTTTAGAGGTTGCCTACATATCCTGGGCTAAACAGGAATCAGGTCAGTGTAGTTCGGGAGTGTCTGGTAGCTGGCACTACCAGGAGCTGTGATTTCACTGCGATTGTTGCTGCTACTGCTCACTGACCTTCCTTATTACACCATGTCAAAATAAAAGAAGCTAGCCTAATCTATGGACTATGAATTACAAAAGTCCTATCCGAAATCTTCCAACTGCATCTTGTACTTCCTTGTTGTCTTGCATTCCCTTGGTGAAACTCATTGTTGTTACTTCAAATCGTGAACTGAGATGTTATTTCTTCTCTCCAAATTGCTGAACTTGAATAATCTTGAACTTGAATGTATTCCTCTGTTATCTGGGCGGGCTCCCAATTACTGAAACTTGAACTATATGTCTCTATTCTCCAGGCGGACTCCTGACTTCTGAATCTTGAAATTGAATGTATTCCTTTGTTATCCAGGCGGGCTCCTGACTGCTGAACTTGAACTTGAATGTATTCCTCTGTTATCCAGGCGGGCTCCTGACTTCAAAACTTGAAATGTATTCCTCTGTTATACGGGCGGGCTCCCGACTGCTGAACATGCAATGTATTCCTCTATTATACGGGCGGGCTCCCGACTTCAAAACTTGAAATGTATTCCTCTGTTATACGGGCGGGATCCCGACTACTAAACTTGAACTGCATTCCCATGCTATCCAGGCGGGCTCCTGGCTTCTGAACTTGAAATGTATTCCTCTCTTATACGGGCGAGCTCCCGACTGCTGAACTTGAACTGTATTCCCATGCTATCCAGGCGGGCTCCTGATTTCTGAACTTAAAATGTATTCCCTGCTTTCCAGGTGGGCTCCTGATTGCTGCATTTGAAAGTATTCCCTGCTCTCCAGGAGGGCTCCTGACTTCAAAATAGACAAAACAAAGAATTTGAAAGCTAAAACTTAAATTGTACTCCCTTGTTCTTCAGGCGGGCTCCTGACTGCTGCGCTGGAATGTATTCCCTGCGCTTCAGGCGGGCTCCTAACTGCTGCATTTGAAAGTATTCCCTGCTCTCCTGGCGGTCTCCTGACTTCACAAAAATAGACAAAATAAAGACAATTTTTCTGCCCCAGTTTGGTAACTGTTTGGTGATTGCCTTTCTCCACAGAGAGTTCCTCTGAAACAAACGAACTTTTCTGCCCCTGTTTTAATCAAAGAAAATTTGTCAGTTCAAAAATGGTGGTTAGTTGGTGGCATTCTTGCTGGAGATCTTTCTGCTGCATTGTTTTGTTCCGACTGGCTTCCCGAACTGGCCCTGAACCGCTTTGACTTTCCGACTGACCTTCGAACCCCCTGACCTTTGACGAACCGAGTGTTCCATACTCATGCTGTTGTTTTGCCTCTGACCCCTTTATCCGAACCTTTGCATCTCCCATGACATTACTAAACCATTCCACCGATGAAACTTCCGGTGATTCCTTGTAACCCTCCCCCTCACATCACGCTATCCTTAGTACGCTCTGACCACACTATGCTTTGCAAATGTGGAAGCTGGTAGTGAGCTTTGACTTGCTTTGAACAAGACTGACATTAAAACATCTTAGACAAATGAACCCAAAAGAAAATGAAATGCAATGACTTTACGGGTTAAGGATAAGAAGAATCCAAAACCAGATGACTGCTACGAAAGGAACATGGAAAGAAACTTATCTGACCGGAATAGCTGGTACCAATGGTCATGACATGCATTTCGGACTAATCGGCCCAATATGCCCAACTAACCAGCTCTTGGTTGCCACACTTTGTTTCCCCAGAATTTCCATCACTTGATTACTTTACCCAAACCTTAACCTTGTTCATTCTGCGGCGCCTTGAAATATTTGCACCAGCATACCTCTTTTATTCGTTCATCTCTCAAACTCACTTTCGCCTTACGGTGCCCGTGAGGGTTTTCACCAATAAAACTCTCTCATTTTAATTTCTCTCAACTCCCATCGCCTTATGGTGTCCGTGAGGGTTTTCACCAATAAGATTCTCTCATTTTAATTTCTCTCAACCCCCATCGTCTTACGGTGCCCGTGAGGGTTTTCACCAATAAGACTCTCTCATTTTAATTTCTCTCCTTGCTTGTACCAGAGTGTTGCCCCTGACGGGAATTACTTTTACCTGCATGACTTGGCATTTCCCAAAGACTGATCAGAAGGTCTTTGTTTGGACCGTAATGTGGGCTTTGGATGGGGTTAGAAAGAAAGGGTATGAAAGGCTCAAAACAATTTCAAAATGAGTTAAAATTACAACTTTTGGAATCCAATTTCTTTCACAACAACCACAACTTCTATCCCACTTTCTTGCTTGGGGACTTTTGGATTTTTATCTTGGTATGACTGAACCTCAGCGAGGCTGCCTACGTACCCTTGCGGGATCAAGTCAAACGTAGTTCACGTCATAGAGACTACGTTGTTTTTTTTTCTTTTCTGCTCTTCTTTTCCTTTCTTTTCTTCATTTTCTTTTCTTTTCCCTTTCTTTTCTTTCTTCTTTTCACTTTCAATTTTTCTCTTCTTTTCTTTTCCTTCTTTTCTTCCTTCTTTCTTTCAGTTTTCTTTCTTTTTCTTTCATTTTCATTTTCTTTTCTTCCGCACTCGCATTTCTTAATGGTGCCATTGATTCCAAAAGAGGGATATGAAAGAGAATAAGTAAGGCTCAAAGGGGATGACAAGGGGTAAAAGTGTTTAGATAGCAGAACAAAATGCCTTCGTCATTTCAATCTTTAAAATATGCTAAATACGAACAAGTACAATTAAAATAAAGAACTCATACATAGTATCTCTTGACCGCATCGGAATTGATGGTCATTTCTACACATTTCCCTTCCACATCTCTCAGATATAACGCACCATTAGACAACACTCTGGTTACGACGAATGGTCCCTGCCAATTTATAGCAAACTTTCCTTTTGCTTCGGCCCAATGAGGCAAAATATGTCTCAACACTAACTGTCCCACCTCAAACTTCCTCGGACGCACTTTCTTGTTGTACGCTCTTGCCATTCTTTGCTGGTACAGTTGACCATGACACACGGATGCCAATCTCTTCTCGTCAATCAAACTCAACTGCTCAAGGCGGCTTTTCACCCATTTATCATCATCGATCTCAGCCTCTGCTATGATTCGAAGAGACGGGATTTCTACTTCTGCGGGTATCAATGCTTTCGTGCCATACACCAAAGAGTAAGGAGTTGCCCCCACCAAAGTACGAACAGTGGTGCGGTATCCCAACAATGCAAAAGGCAGCTTTTCATGCCACTATCTAGATCCTTCCACCATTTTTCGGAGTATTTTCTTTATATTCTTATTGGCTGCCTCAACCGCACCATTTTCCTTAGGGCGGTATGAAGTAGAATGACAATGAGTAATCTTGAACTGCTCACATGTCTCCTTCATCAGATAACTATTGAGATTAGCGCCATTGTCCGTGATGATTACCTTCGGAATCCCAAACCGATAGATGATATTTGAGTGCACAAAATCAACCACTGCTTTCTTGGTCACGCATTTGAAAGTTTTTGCTTCAACCCACTTGGTGAAATAATCAATGGCCACAAGAATAAACCTGTGTCCGTTTGATGCTGCTGGCTCAATTGGCCCAATGACATCTATGCCCCAAGCAACAAAGGGCCATGGTGCAGACATTGTATGTAATTCGGATGATGGAAAATGAATCAAATCTCCATGCACTTAGCACTGATGACATTTACGCACAAAACTGATGCAATCCCGCTCCATAGTGAGCCAGTAATAAGCTGCTCTGAGAATCTTCTTTGCTAGAACGTACCCACTCATATGCGGTCCACAAAATCCGAAATGTACCTCAGTCATGATATATGTGGCATGTCTTGCATCAATGCATCTCAACAACCCGAGGTCTGGAGTTCTTTTGTACAACACTCCTCCAGTAAGGAAAAACCCGCTTGCCAACCGTCGAATTGTTCGTTTCTGATCACCTGTGGCCTGTATCGGATACACACCCATCCTGATATATTTCTTGATGTCATTAAACCATGCCTCACCATCAAGTTCCTCTTCCACCACATTACAATAAGCGTGCTGATCGCGGACCTGAATCTGCAAAGGGTCCATGTAAGCCTTATCCGGATGGTGTAACATCGATGCCAGAGTAGCCAACGCATCGGCCACTTCATTATGAATCCTTGGAATGTGCTTGAACTCTATCGACTGCAACCGCTGACAAAGCTCATGCAAACATTGTCGGTACGGTATAAGATTTAAGTCCCGTGTTTCTCATTTTCCTTGAATTTGGTGTACCAGTAGGTCCGAGTCACCCATGACCAAGACTTCCTGGACACCCATATCTACAGCTAATCTCAACCCCAAGATACATGCCTCATATTCTACCTTGTTGTTCGTACAATAAAAACAAAGCTGAGCTGTAACAGGGTAATGTTGCCCTGTTTCAAAAATAAGCATCGCTCCTATTCCCACGCCTTTCATGTTTGCAGCCCCATCAAAGAAAAGTTTTCATCCTGGCTTCTCAACTTATTCCAACTCTTCAACATGCATCACCTCTTCATCAGGGAAATAAGTCTTCAAAGGTTCATAATCTTCATCAACCGGATTCTCGGCCAGATGGTCCACCAAGGCCTGTGCTTTCATCGCAGTCCGAGTCACGTAGACAATGTGAAACTCCGTAAGCAAGATCTGCCACTTTGCAAGCCTCCCTGTGGGCATAGGCTTCTGAAAAATATACTTTAATGGGTCCAAGCAAGATATGAGGTAAGTAGTATAAGATGACAAATAGTGTTTCAGCTTCTGTGCCACCCAAGTTAGGGCGTCCTTTCAAGATGAGTATACTTAACCTCGTAGGGTGTGAACTTCTTGCTGAGGTAATAGATGGCCTGCTCCTTCCTTCCAGTGATATCATGTTGACCCAATACACAGCCGAACAAATTGTCCAATACCGTTAAATATAGAATCAAAGGTCGCCCTAGTTCTGGCGGAACCAACACGGGTGGATTTGACAAATACCCCTTTATCTTATCAAACGCCTCCTGACATTCGTTTGTCCACTTGACCACAGTGTCTTTCTTTAACAGCTTAAAGATAGGCTCACAAGTTGTCGTGAGCTGGGCGATGAACCTACTGATATAATCCAATCTCCCCAGCAAACTCATCACCTCGGTCTTGTTCCTCGAAGGTGGCAATTCATGGATGGCCTTGATTTTTTATGGATCCAGTTCAATACCCCGGCGGCTGACTACGAACCCCAACAACTTTCCAGACGGCACCCCAAACGCGCATTTTGCAGGATTAAGCTTGAGATTGTACCTGCAAAGCCTTTGGAAGAACTTTCTCAGATCCCTGACATGGTTAGATTGCTATCTAGACTTTACAATCACATCGTCTACATACACCTCGATTTCCTTGTGTATTATATCATGGAATATTGTTGTCATTGCCCTCATATAAGTTGCCCCAGCATTTTTCAAACCAAATGGCATGACCCGATAACAGTATGTTCCCTATGGCGTGATGAATGCCGTCTTTTCTGCATCTTCCTCGTCCATTAAAATCTGATGATAACCCGCGTAACAATCCACAAAAGAACCAATCTCATGTTTGGCACAATTATCAATCAATATGTGGATGTTCGGCAGCGGAAAATTGTCTTTTGGACTTGCCTTGTTAAGATCCCGGTAATCGACACACACCCTGGTCTTGCCATCTTTCTTCGGCACAGGCACAACATTAGCTAACCAGGTGGGATACCGTGTAACCCGAATGACCTTCGCATCAAACTGCTTGGTGATCTCTTCTTTGATATTTACACTTATGTCCGTTTTGAACTTTCTCAGCTTCTGCTTGACAGGGGGAATGCCGGGTCAGTGGGCAATTTGTGAACCACTAAATCAGTACTTAGCCCCAGCATATCATCATACGACCATGCAAAAATATCCTTGTACTCAAACAATGCTTTGATTATCTCCTCTTTGAGTTGTGGCTCCAAATGAACACTTATTTTAGTTTCACGGACATTGTCTTGGTCCCCTAGATTAACTGCTTCTGTGTCATTTAGGTTAGGTTTGGGTTTTTCTTCAAAGTGACTTAATTCTTTACTAACTTCCTCATAGGCCTCGTCATCATCATATTCCACCTCATCATCACGCTCGATTTCTTGCACTATTATTTCTGAGTTAGATTGGCTTTTAAAACTGGGCCGAAGATTCCTCATACATGTCATGTCATTGATATCAGCATAAAAAGAACTGTACAGAAAAGAAAAGAAAAAAATGGAAACAAAATTAGGAATTAAGAAAGAAAAGGAATTACATTTCATTGAATGTAAAGATAACAAGGTTTTAACTCATCCAAACGGACGGAACATAGTAACTAAATTACAAACCCTGGAATAATCCAGGTGAACAAAAGGAAAACAAAACCCACTACCGCGACTCCCTCCGAGATGGAAGAGGAGTGGCTTCCCAGTTGTTGATATTAGCACGTGGCCCGATGTACTGTATATCTGCTTTGCTCGACCCTTCCCCGGCCTCAACCATGTTCAACTCAGCAAATACCCTCTCAAGCCTTTTATCCAAGTTCCCATCCGCACCAGTCAGTGGACCAGACACCTTTGCCAATAATTACTTCCCGATACTTGGCCTGACGAAGGACCTGGACAGACGTGGAATTGGTTTGGGAAGAACCCAGACTCTTTTCTTCATCTTGCGGGCTCGTCTCACATCCGCCGCCGTAGGCTTGAACCCCAGCCCAAAGGTATCCAGATTCTTGGGCAGATAAACTAGCTGAACAATACCTTGCAAATCAGCACCCAACCCTTTGCCTGGTACAAACCTGTTTTTCAATATTTCAGAGGCTACCATGATAGTTGCAGTTGTTATTCTGGGGACTGGGACGTTTTTCCCTTCAGGAACCTTTTCTACCGAGACTGTATCGAAAACCTAGTAAACCCACGGCCCCCGTATCATCATCAGTCTCAATGAAGAGTACGCTGGCATCACTTACAATGAGCATGTTGTCTTCCCTATGTACTATGATCTCTTGTCTATCCCACTCGAATTTGACCATCTGATGTAGTGTAGAAGGCACCGCTTTGGCAGCGTGGATCCATGGTCGCCCCAACAGAAGATTATAAGACACCGCCACGTCTAACACCTAAAACTCCATGGTGAACTCGACCGGACCAATTGTCAATTGAAGTATGATGTCACCCACTATGTCCGTACCACCACCATCAAACCCCCGAACGCAGATGCTATTCTTATGAATTCTGTCATCATCAACCTTTAACTTGTTCAATGTAGACAAAGGACAGATATTAGCACTAGACCCATTATCAATCCGTACTCGAGTGTCTACCGAATCTTCATATTTCACGGTCAAATAAAGAGCTCTATTATGTTCTGTACCCTCCACGGGCAATTATCATCAGAAAATGTCACTCTATTTACCTCAAAGATTTTGTTCGTGATTTTCTCCAAATGATTCACTGAAATTTTATCGTGGACATGAGCTTTGTTCAATATCTTCATTAGAGCCCGGCGATGTTCATCCGAGTGGATAAGCAATGAAAGCAACAAGATTTGTTCTGGTGTTTTCCTTAGCTGCTCAACAATAGAATAATCTTGCACTTTCATCTTTTTCAAAACTCTTCTGCCTCTTCCTCCGTAATAGCTTTCTTAACTGGCACCGGATTTTCCTTGGGATCCCTGGCCTTTCTCAACTCTTCGGGGGCAAAACAACGTCCCGAGTGAGTTAAACCTTGTGTTTCACAGACTTTCTCTTTGATTTCCTTCCCCTTGTAGGTCATAACTACCTGTTCATACTTCCACGGAACAGCTTTACTGTCAATTACTGGTAACTGGGTTACTAGCTTTATAACAACTGGTTCTATGTGAGCCCCCTTCACGACTGCCGCAAGTGTGCTTGATACTCCCCGAACCACTACCTTGATCGACTCTGGTTTCTTCGCAACAATGGACGATCTTTTCCCCATCACCACAACTGGCTTGTTGTGTATTCTTTTCAATTGAACCGCTGGTTTCACACTAGCTGACTTTTCATTCACTTTGGCTTCACTAGAACGGATCATCATGACTGTCTATGAGGGTTTCTTAAACTCTGCTCCCTTATGTATCAGTTCAATCATGTTGGCCTCATGATGCGTTGGCAACAGGTTCTGGTTGATATTGGGTGCTTCCGAGGTCTGAACCTCGATCCTGTTTATGTCAATAAGCTCTTGCACAACAGTTTTCAATCTCCAACATTTCTCAGTATCATGTCCGGGAGCCCCTAAACAATACTCACAGCTCACTAAATGGTCCAGATTTCTAGGAAGGGGATTTGGCATTTTGGCCTCAACCGGGTTCAACAGGCCTAACTGTCTCAGTTTGTGGAAAAGAGTGGTATAGGATTCTCCCAGCGGAGTGAATGTTTTTTGTTTCTGCATTCTCTTGTTTCTGAAAGCTTGGTTTGGGCGGAAGCCGGATCCTGGCCTATAAGCCCTCGGGTATGGATATGTATTTTGTGGAGCTGGGTAGGTGTTTTGGGTAGCCAGCGCACGCCATTGCGCGTGAGCCGAAGGCTGGGTATAAGTTTGGGCATGATGGACGGAAAAGTGTGGCTCTGGTGGTGGATAATAGTGTTGAGGAGGGCCATATGGGGTATACGGATAATTTGGGTGGTGGGGTCTGGGTTGGTTGTAATAGGGTGAAGGGCTTCTAGACCTGGACCATGCTCCGGATTCGATAGTTGCAACCTCTTCTTTCTTCTTCTTCCCAAGCACACCCCCAGTGCCATTTTGAATGGCTTGGGTGGTTGCTTTGATTGCTGAATAACTCATGATCTTATTGGATTTGAGTCCCTCCTCAACCATGCCTCCCATTTTCACGACTTCACTAAAGGACTTGCCCACTGCTAACACCAAATGACCAAAATAGGTGGGCTCCAAAGCCTGCAAGAAATAATCAACCATTTCACTCTCTTTCATCAGGGGGTCAACCCTCGCCGCTTGCTCTCTCCAATGGAACCCATATTCTTGAAAGCTCTCATCGGGCTTCTTCCCGATCTTTGTCAATGACAGTCGATCTGGGATGATTTTAAGATTGTATTGAAACTGACAGGCGAAGGCTTGGGACAAGTCGTCCCAGGTGTACTACCTGCTATGATCTTGTCTAGTGTACCATTCCAACGCCGATCCGCTCAAACTTTTGCTGAAATATGTCATCAACAATTCATCTCTCCCTCCTGCTCCTCTCATCTTGCTACAGAATCCCCTTAAATGTGCTACTGGATCGCCATGCCCATCGTACAAATCAAACTTAGGCATCATGAACCCGGCCGGTAACTGAACATCTGGGAACAGACATAAATCTTTATAGGCCACACTTACTTGGCCCCCTAACCCTCTCATGTCTCGGAATTATTGCTCCAGGCTTTTGACCTTTCTGATCATCTCCTCTTGCTCAGGGTTTTTGGGCGGCTTCTCGGTGCCTGCCATGAGATCAAGATGAGGGGTATAAGAGTAGGGTTCTGGAACTTTGAAGGTAGGCTCAGGGGGATAATACTGGTTGTTGTGTGTCTGGAATAGAGGTTCACTGGGGGATCAGTGTAGGGTAGCAGGCGGAGGTGCCACAAAAACGGGAGCGATTGGTGGAGGAGGGTATGAGACTTGTTTGGATGGAGGAGACTATGATGTATGAGAAGTGGTGCCTTGGCATTGTTAGTAGAGGGGAAATGCTGGAGATGAATTCACAGTGGGTGGCTCCTGAAGCTGAGCCAATGGTGGGATATAAGCGGGGTTAGCGGGATAAACTGGCGGTGGTACCCTTTCGCCCAGGCTTGGTACATTTCAGCCATCTGTTGCTTCAGCTTATACATTTCCTCCCTCATTGCATGAACTTCCATTTCTTCTACTTCTTTTGATGGGTCAGCGATACTCGTATCAGATTCCGGGCCAGTCATGTTCACTTTATCTTTAGACCGGGTGTTGTATGGATGGATTGCCAGAATGCCAAACAACTAACCACCTACCTAGACTCACACATTTAGACAACAATTCCGTTAGCGATTAGGCTTTAACAGATTGGATAACCGCACATTGGGCATGAATGCACCTATACAGTTAACCATTTCTATTATGCATTTGCTCGACCACATGCGTCATCCCGGCATTTCCTTAGTTCCAACTGTAAGCTTTCTCTTTTCTTTATGTTTTCTTTTCTCTTTTCTTTTCTCTCTTTCTTTTCTCCTCTTTATTTCTTTTTCCTTTCCTTCCTCCTTTATTCTATTCCTTTCTTGTTTTTCCGCTCTTCTCTTTTCTTTTCTCTCTTCTCTTATTTTCATTCATTTTTTTTCTTGTCTTTCTGCTTTTCCCTTTCTTCTTTCCCTTTCTTTGTTTTCTTTTCTTTACTCGGTTACGATCGAATCCTATGGAGATTGCCTACATATCGTGACCCCGCACGAATCAGACCAGGCGTAGTTCGTGAAAATAAGTGCCAAAATAAAGGAACAATTTTTTGGAATTTTCAAGTTTTTCATTACCACAACATTCTATTACAAACTAAACATTTTGAAATGGAAAATAACAGACTCCAACTAGACTCAAATACAGACTCCGAACATACTAGCATACTTGGATGCAAAAAGAAAACAGACTGACAAACAACAAACTCTAAAATGAAAAATACAGACTCGATCTATGAATACATTAGTGCTTCAAAAGTGGGTGCCTGCGGGGCATCGTTCGGCCTCGCCGGGGGCTTAGGTGCCAAATACCTTTCAAGTTGCTCCAGCTCATACATGGTTCTCTTGACATAAATCATCACTGCTGAGAAGAAGGTAGTGCGGGTCATGTCTTCACATGCCCGACATCTCCTAAGGATGGCGTGGGCAATGGTGTCAATCCTGTCTCTTGTTCGACCCTTTTCTATAAGCAATCGCCTTACTTGATTATTGCGAGCCTCCAACATATGAGAATCCTGAAGATATTGATCCTGCAGCTGCTGTATTTCTACTTCCATTCGGGCCAGTAAATCATAGCAGTGTCCACTTTCGGTCTCAAAAGCTTTAGCTTGCTTAGCTGCTTTATCCTCAAGGGTGACCAGTTTTCTTTTCAGACTAGCAATGGTCTTTTCATAATCCTTCTCTAATGCCTTCGGATTTTTTCAGCTCATCCCGGCACTCACTAATTTCCTTTTTCAGCCCCTTTGTCAACCGCTCGTCTGACCGGCTCCTTTGTTGGTGATTGGTAGCTATCCTCATTTGCTGGATTTGGGCCCTAAGCGCCTCGTTTTCTTGGGCCAACCTGTTCTTTTCTCCCTGATCAGCAGCAACTTGCACACTGTTCTCAAATTTCAGAGCTCCAATCTGTTGTTTCAGCTTGCCGATTTCAGCCTGATAGCCTTCTTCTTTTTCTAGCCAACCCCATTGTTCTTGTGATGATTCAGTGAAATCCTAGATGTAGGGTCTTTTAGCTGGCCTCTGATGCTTAAGTTCTCTTCTGTACCATGCGAGGTATTCTGGCGACATTTCTCCTTTGGCCCGATCCTGAACACAAGTATCTGCTTGTAGATATTGACATTCATTCCAAATCTCGCGGACTTTTGCTTCGGGAAACTGTCCGTCAGGGCTAATCTCAATTACTTGAGCACTAAGATCTTCCTCCCGTGGCACTGTTTGGCATATCCCGAGTTGTCTCAGAACCCGACATGGAGCATAAGGCTGGATGCTCTTAAGTCCCATCAAAAGAAAATGCGACCTAGCTGCTGGCATGTATATGATTTCTTCAACAGGCAACCATCCCAACGTCCACTGTATCTGACTATCCGTGAGAGTACGAAAGTATGGTATCCACGCTGTTACTCCTTCAGGCAGACTAACACCGTCAATCCTTGTGTAAAACTCTCCTATACAGGTTTTGTCAGACGAACCATAACTCAAGAGCCGGGAACGGTGGCATAGATGCTCGGTCATCCACATTTGTAGCAACAAGTTACACCCCTCAAAAAAGTTGCCTCCGACTTTGCAGGCAGTGAGAGCTCGAAAAATGTTAGACACAATCATAGGCGCAAGAGTGCTTTCATCTTGAGTAAGCAAGGTACTGACGACCCCGGCTACTTTTATATCAATATTCTCGTCTTTCCTTGGGAAAACCAAGAGGCCTAAAAAGGTTATCATGAAAGCCACCCGTCTATGCTCATCCCATTTTTTACGGTTATTTTTACTGCATAGCTTGATGTCCATCTTGTTAAACCCTCCCACGTGGTCGTACCTGTCATATATGAAGCGCAGAGTGCAGAAGCCTTATGCCAAATCTAGATTATGGACTGTCCTGGGTATCTTCAATGAATCTAAAAACCGATGCACCGTGATGTCTCTTGGAGCAACCAGATATTTTTCTCTTAATGGAACCTCAGCATTTGCGATGTACCCGGCTATTTCCTCCAGAGTTGGGGTGAGCTCAAAATCTGAGAAGTGGAAGACATTGTGCGTCGGGTCCCAGCAGGTGACCAACGCTATTATAATATTACCCCGAGGCTTGATTTCCAATAAACCTGTAAGACCTTTCAGATATTTCTTGACTTCGTCTTATCCTTCTTTGCCTAAATCGTTCCACCATACCCGCAACTCGAAAGGGTTTTTAGTCATTATTGAGAAAGGTTCGTTTTGCATCGTGCTCATTCTGCACATTTATTAAAGTGATTTAAGCAAAAACAAAACTTTTATTTGACTCAAAACAAAATTAACTATTTCCTTTTCCAAATTTAAAATGAAAGACTCGGTTTTTGAACACGGCCTTTCAGCACTCCCAAGGACGAAGATTTTAAGGCTGTGAGAGTCAACCGGTCAAAAATCAAAATTGACCAAAAATGGCCGTCTTTGCAAAGTTAACCTTCCGGCGTCCCTTTCGGGAATATTCGGCTATTTTGACAAGACGGCAATACCCAACTCATTTATGACTCTTTCCTTGTTTGTCAAAATAAGTGACCCGGTATTGCAGAACACGGCCTTCCAGCTCCTCGGGGACGAAAAATATAAGGCTGTGCGGGTCAACCGGCCAAAAATCTAAAAATGACCAAAGGTGGCCGTTATGCAAAGTCAGCCTTCCGGCGTCCATTTCGGGAACGTTCGGCTGTTTTTGACGAAAACGGCATCACCCGACTTATTCATGCCAAAATTTAAACTTAAATATTTTTGGCTATTTTTTCAAAGGGGAGGTTGGACCCGATGAGGGTTGCCTACGTATCCCACACATGTGAGAATCAAACCGACGTAGTTCAGGCAAAGAAACTAACTATATTTTTGAAAACAAGGCTCTTTCTTTTCATTTTCCATGGAAAGACAAACTATTTTTCCTTTTTTATTTTTGAAAACAAGACAAAATAACGACTCTCCCTTTCTTTTTCATTTTCAACAAACAATAAACAACCTATTTTTTCCAAACTAAAACAAAGACTCTTTTTATTTTCTTTTTCAATAAACAACTTTCCAAAAATAAAAGTCAATTTTTCTATTTTTCCTTTGCTTTTTAGTAAAGCAAACTATTAAAAATAAAACATTTACCTTTTTCCATTTTCTCAAAATTTCGGCAGAGTTTCGACAGTATTTGGTCATTGGTTTTTCTAAAATAATCAATTAACTCCCTAACTGCTATTTCTCTCTTTTCCTCTTTTTCTCAATTTTCCAACATTCCTGAGATTCAAAAGCCGGTCAACATGCCGGTTCGAAACAAATATATGTACAGAACAAGTAGGATGCATCAGGATGGTCTTTTCATTTCAGGTTGCTAGCCCTAGATGGACCCAACCCCTGTGTTGAGTCCCCTAAGTCAAATGCAGCATGATGCAATTAAGCGCTCCTACTAGGGATCCGGCATGAAGTCAAGTTATTCTAGGTTCAAAACCTGGGTATGTGTTCTAAATAGTGCACTCGAGCAGATAACTCGAGTCGAGGAGGGGGCAGCGTATCGGGGACCTGCGAGATCGTCCGTCTTTGCAACTTATCCGAGCCTCTTTTTTATTTCAGGGTATGACACTAACAGAATAGGGAGTCTCAACGAGTAAGCACATCCCGGGACGTGAGAAGAGAAGGGTTTCGGCACAGCTTATATACAGTTCAGATAATATCAAAGCGGTCAAGCATTTAGCACATTTAGCATGAAACATGTAAGGAGATCAGATAAAGTCAACACAACAATTATTCTAAGCTCGAATTCTTAAACCCTAAACCAGAGATTCTGGGTTCGTTCCCCAGCAGAGTCGCCAGAGCTGTCACACCTCCTTTTTCACTACACCCGCAAGGGCATCAAGGAGTTTTCCCAATTAAAGGACAATCGGAATGGGATTTATTTATTAATATGCAGAGTCGCCACTTGGGAGATTAATGGTGTCCCAAGTCACTGGTTGAATCCCGAACCGAGGAAATTATAACTCTGTTAACAGTCCGCGAACCAGAAATCCGAGTAAGGAATTCTGTTAACCTGGGAGAAGGTATTAGGCGTTCCCGAGTTCCGTGGTTCTAGCACGGTCGTTCAAATATTGTATTTGATTTTATCTGATTTCAAAACATGTTCTTGCTTACGGGCTTTTAATTTTGAACCGCTTTTATTATTATTTTTTTTATGAGAATTGCAACGTCGGGAAAACGTGTCTCGAACCACGTCACATCAATGCACCCGTGGTTGTTGACACATTTCGACTCCGTTGAGATTTGGATTTGGGTCACATAAATGCGCACCTGAATTTAAGAAAGTAAATTATTAAAAGCGCGCCTGCAGAGACTATCGCGTTATTATCTTTGGGGAAGGCCGTGAAATTCGCTAAACGGCCCATCTCGAAGTCTAAGTGTTTTTTAGTTAAGCATTGAATGAGGGCCCCGCAATTTGCATTTTTATTCGGCGAGGCTCGTCTCATCGTTTTTATTTAAAGGTCAATCCTAAAGCAACTATGATTTTCTATTTTTAACCTCTAATAACAAAGAAAAGATCCTAATTAATTATCCTATTTGATGAATGAGTAATTATTGGAGGCAACCCGAGAATAGCCTTAATAGATGGGTCTCGAGGCCAACCCACAAAAAAGGAAATTGGACCAGCTTTGGTGACGCTAGTAATGACCGGACCAGTAGGCGAAAGCTTTCAGCCTGTGGGCTTATGACTGGCCCAACTAACATTTGGGCAAGGGTACTTTGAAACCTCAATTCCTAAAGCTAACTCGATGCCCTGTTCCAGTGGGAGTTTCACTTTCCAAATGCACACAATGAAATGCAGGTCTTGCAATTCAGATTTATATGAGTTTGAGCTAATAAGATAATCAATGAGGCACTAGATGGTCAATGTGACATGTATGCATTAAACAATTGATTCTACAGAAAGCTAAACACAAGGATTCATTACTGTCTAAAATGAAGCTAGATTATAAAAGACCTAGTTACTACTTTGACTGATGTTATGCCAGAATAACCTTCTTCAGTTTAATCACACTGATTCTAACATTGACTCATGACTAGGTGCAATGACCTTATTCACATCATGACAAATAAGAGACAGCCAGGCAACATTTGAAATTCAATTACAAAATACCCTGTGATTCCCAACTTGATTTCAAATGACTAACGTCCAATGAAAACGAAATCGAACTAACTAGGATATTAAACTATTTGATACTACAACTATCAATGAATGAACAAAATCGAATAGTTTCAGCCAGCCCACATTATACAAACCATAACAAGTCCTAGTTTAATTACGACATCCAAAACATAACAGAATTATTTGAACTGCAGTTCCACATAAGAACACAAGCCTCAATTTCATTTCATTTGTCAACAGATGAAGCTACAACAACACAATCTCAAAATGTGTACCTGAAATTGGAAGAGAAATGAAATAGAAGAAGTCAGTTGAAGCAATAACTGAGCAGCAACAACAGTAAGCAATTTCCAGCAATACAGAACAACAAACAGCCCAAGGAATAAATCCAGAAGTCCAGGAAGATTCAAAACTCAACGGAAACCAGCAGATTAAACCAAAAATACTTGAAATGCACTCAGTTATACTCGAAAGGCTCTAACTAGACCAAAAACTGCTCGAAAATTAAACCAGTAGCCATCTGAAGCTTTAACCACCAAACACTGAACTAAAAAAATGGTAAATACTAGTTGAAAGCTGAAATTGACCTAAAGTATCTAATGGAACAGTACATTTTGGTTTTTTTTTTTGAAGAATTTTTTATTGTTTTTTGGTTTTTTTTTTTAGCTAAAATCTATAAGAAGGCTTGGATCTGAAATTTGAACTCCAGATCTGAAAACTGGAAGAGTATTGTTTGGGGGGAATTTTGGGTGCCAAAAACTTGTCATTCAAGGCAAGGGCCTTGCCCTTTTATAGGCACCAATGAGGCCATATCAGATTTTTAGCCTTTGCCAATTAGTCCCTCTTTTAAAAATCAGTTTTATCTAACTAGTCCCTCAGTTATTGACCTGTGCCACAAGTTAATACAACACAATTACTGAAATTACACTAAAGTCCTATTTTGGAAGACCCTAGAAACTTCTAGTTTCTACTACCATGTGCTACCCAATCCTAAATGTCTAAACTACCCTTTATCTAAGTTGAAAGTTAACCAAATTGACCCATCCTCTTTACTTCAATTAGCAACTAAGATAAAACACTAAAAGGGATTCCAGAAAAGAAAATCAACTAAGTCTAAACAAAACTCCTAAAGTTGTATTATCCTAACCCATTAATCACCAATGTAGAACTAAAGTGCTGACTCCAACTGAGTTCAATTACTTACACAAATCCTTCGAGATCAAGCCAACCAGAAAATTGACAAAACAAGATCAAACCAAACTAAAATGGAGCAGAAGTAATTAATCATGAAACCATTTTACTGACTGAAATCAAAACTAAACCAAAACCTAAAACATTGCCTAAGGCTTAATCAATGGGAACTAAACTTAAACAGTTGACCAAAATAGACTTAAGCAAATTCGAATCAACATTTAACAACCCTTAAACCAACAGAACAAAACACAATCAAACTAAAATTAAATTTAACTAAAGAGAAATCAAACCAGTATTAAGATTGAAAAAAAAATCACAACTAACCAACAATTTAGGAGAATTATTCATTGACTAAATCATAAGAAGAAGCAGGGAACACATGAAAATATAAAAAAAATGAGGACTTACAGCTTGACTCGAAT